>NC_052357.1:75691960-76006487 GCF_009727055.1 Benincasa hispida | reverse complement strand
AGTGGGAGGTCTCCAGTTGACTTTACAGAATAAATTCATTTTGTTAAAAAATGTATATGTAGTTCCTGGTTTAAAAAGGAACTTAATTTCTGTGAAGTGTTTTCTTGAACAATCGTACCGTATCAACTTTATTGTAGATAAAGTGTTTATTTCTAAAAATGGTGTTGATATTTGTTCTGCGAAACTGGAAAACAACCTTTATGTGCTAAGACCGTTAGCAACTAAGGCACTCCATAACACTAAAATGTTTAAAACTGCAGTAACTCAACATATAAAACTTAAAATTTCTCCTAAAGAAAATGCCCAACTTTGGCACCTGAGGTTAGGACACATCAATCTCAATAGAATTGAGAGGTTGGTGAAGAATGGACTTCTAAGCGAGTTAGAAAAAAATTCTTGTGAGAGTCATGCCTTGAAGGCAAAATGACCAAGAGACCCTTTACTGGAAAAGGTCACAGGGCTAAAGAACCTTTAGAGCTAGTACATTCAGACCTCTGTGGTCCGATGAATGTAAAAGTTAGGGGAGGTTACGAATATTTCATCACCTTTACTGATGATTATTCAAGATATAGGTACGTTTATTTAATGCAACATAAGTCTGAATCTTTTGAAAAATTCAAAGAATTCAAGGCTGAAGTTGAAAATGCAGTAAGTAAAACAATAAAGACATTTCAATCTGATTGAGGTGGAGAGTTTATGGATCTGACATTCTAAAACTATTTGATAGAACATGGAATAGTATCCCAACTCTTAGCACCTGGTACACCTCAGCAGAATGGTGTATCAGAAAGGAGAAATTGAACCCTATTGAACATGGTTTGGTCAATAATGAGTTACGCTTTCTTTCTTGACTCGTTTTGGGGTTATGCAGTAGAGACTGCAGTGTACATCCTGAACTGAGTTCCATCCAAGAGTGTTGCTAGAACACCTTTGAAATTATGGAATGGTCGTAAAGCTAGTTTACGCCATTTCAGAATCTAGAGCTGCCCAGACACATGCTTGAGGCTAATCTTAAGAAATTAAAACCACGTTCAAAATATTGCCTATTAGTAGGCTACCCAACGGAACAAGAGGTGGTTACTTCTTTGATCTAAAAGAAAACAAAGTGTTTGTATCGACAAACGCTACTTTTCTAGAAGAAGACCACATAAGGGAGCACAATTGCGTTGAATGAACTTTCCAAAGAAACTACTGAACCTTCAACAAGAGTTGTTGAAGAACCCAACACCTCAAGTTGTTGAAGTTGGATCATCTAGTAGGTCAAATCCACCTCAAGTGTTGAGGGAACCTCGATGCAGTGGGAGGATTGCAAACCCACCTATCTGTTACATGGGTTTAATTGAAATTCTAGCTATGGTAGCTGACGAAGATGTTGAGGATCCATTATCTTACAAGAAGGCAATGGAGGATGTTGACAAAGATGAATGGATCAAAGCTATGGATCTTGAAATAGAGTCAATGTACTTATATTCAGTATGGGATCTTGTAAATCAACCTGATGGGGTAATACCTAAGGTTGCAAATGGATTTACAAGAGAAAACGTGGTGCTGATGGAAAGGTGCAAACCTTCAAGACTAGACTGGTGGCAAAAGGTTATACCCAGGTTGAGGGAATTGACTGTGAGGAGACTTTCTCACCTGTTGCCATGCTTAAGTCTATTTCGATCCTTTTGTCCATTGCCTCATATTATGAATATGAGATTTGACAAATGGACGTTAAGACTGCCTTTCTGAATGAAAATCTTGAGGAGACCATTTATATGGGGCAACCCAAAGGATTCATAATCCAAGGTCAAGAACAAAGGGTTTGCAAGCTTAAACGGTCCATTTATGGACTGAGCAAGCTTTTCGATCTTGGAACATAAGGTTTGATACTTCGATTAAATCTTATGACTTTGATCAAAATGTTGATGAGCCTTGTGAATACAAGAAGATCATCAACAGTTTAGTAGCTTTCTTAGTGTTATATGTAGACGATATCCTACTCATTGGGAATGACATAGGTCTACTGATTGAAGTTAAGAACTAGCTAGCGACCTACTTCCAAATGAAAATTTAGAGGCTCAATTTATTATGAGAATCCAAATCTTTCGAGATCGAAAGAGCAAAATGCTAGCTCTGTCTCAAGCATCGTACATCGATAAAATACTTGTCAAGGAATAGTTTCCTAAGACACTTTTAGAGGTTGAGGAGATGAGATGGAGCCCATATGCATCGACTGTTGGCAGCCTGATGTATGCGATGGTATGTACGAAGCCTGACATCTGCTATGCGGTGGGGATAATCAGTAGATATCTGTCTAATTTAGGATTTGATCACTAGACTGCTGTTAAGAATATCCTCAAGTATCTACGGAGAACGAGGGACTACATGCTCGTGTATGATTCTAAGGATCTAATCCTTACTGGATACACGGACTATGATTTTCAAACTGATAAGGATTCTAAGAAATCCACATCAGGATCAGTGTTCACTCTCAACGGAGGAGCAGTAGTCTGGAGAAGCACCAAACAAGGGTGCATTGCTAACTCTACTATAGAGGCCGAGTATGTAGCGGCTTGTGAAGCTACTAAGGAAGCTGTTTGGCTCAGGAAATTCTTGACGGATCTGGAAATTGTTGCAGACATGTCAAAACCCATCACACTTTATTGTGATAATAGTGGTGCTGTGGCTAATTCCCGAGAGCCTAGAAGTCACAAGTGCGACAAACACATAGAGTGGAAGTATCATCTCATCCGAGAGATTGTGCATCGAGAGGTCATGATCGTCATGCAGATAGCTTCAGAGCACAACATTGTTGATCTATTTGCAAGGCCTTCATAGCTAAGGTGTTTGAGGGTCATTTGTAGAGTATGGGCCTATGGGATCGACCATGTTTAGACTAGGGCAAGTGGGAGATTTATATTGGGCACGTATTATGCCTTAGTTTATATTTTGTGTACTTTGTATTATAGTTTGACTTTTATACTATACACCCCACTAGCTTTAGGTCAAGTGGGAGATTGTTGAGGTTGATGCCCTAAATCTTGTAGGGTTCTATAGTTTGTAATTGTAATGTTCAAATTTTATTTATGTAATAAAATATTCGATGTTTTATTTCAAAATTAGTTGCATTAACCACAAACCAATAAACTAACATCCAAGGTTATCTTGTAGCTTAAACATGTATGTAGAGACATACATGTGGATCATGTTTAAGTGATAATCTAAATGGTCTGTAGTAGATGGATAAGGCTGGATACCTTATCTTGATGACATTACGAGTATGGCTCGTTTTGTAGATGTTATAATTGTTGTAAAGTGCTACAAATGATCTGATCCTGATCATTCATGTGGAGACATGTGAGTGGAGATTTATATACAAAGGAGTTTGTATAAGACCAGACAACGAAATGTTTAGTCTCATTATATAACACCATTCATAATAAAGACTTACATTTCACCAGGATAACCATAAATAACATAACCTGAATCTTGAGTGAGCTGTGAAGTGAGCCTATGAAGACGGTCCTTTGATTTGTATGGGTGAGAGTGGCCAGATCGTTGACTCAACAAGCCTACCATTTTGGGGATTCGTCTGATTGGGGAGCTGGGAACTGTTGGAATAAACCAATGCACAGCGGAAGTGAATAAGATCCATAAGCACTCTAATTCATTAATTTTGGCAGAAATGAAAACATGCTTCAGCAGAAATAAATGGGTTTCATGACATACCTTTGAAAAACTTTCTCTATGCTTGAATCCAACTGCAAATCTCCTATGAATCTTGTTGTAGACCACCCCTCTTCCCTACTATCCTCTTGGTGCTCTAGATTGAGTAGCGGGACTCAAAATAAGCATGAATTAAGGAAATTTGGAGACTAACTCGCCACAGCAACCCAACGTGAAGAACAACTTCTTCTCTCGATTTTTTCAGAAAAAATTTGATCAATTGCCTTCACTTCAAAACACTCCAATCTTTTCAATATATTGCAGACACTCATGCAAAGAGATTTGCTGCATGAAATGCAGCTCATGCTTGGAGTGTGTTGTTAGTGAGCTGCTACATGAAGACAATGGAAAATCCAATTTTTCCATTTTGTGTTTTTTCTTCTTTTTCAATTTTGATAAATTGATTTAATAAATCAATTTCTTTTAATAAAATTGAAAATATTATTAATTTTACAAAATTAATTTCATAAATTAATTTTCTTAATAAAATTAATAAATAATTGTTTAAACAATTAAATAATTCTAATTAATTTAATATCAAATATTAAATTAATTTTACACAATTCCATCTTCAAATTTTAAATCATATTTAAATATTATTTCTCAAATTTCATTTAATTCTAATTTGAACACTTCAAATTAACTTATCATGCTATTTTAGAGCTAATCCATTTACGAGCTAGTAGGGAGACCCGCAGACCTACAGATCATGAGCTCCAATGATCCGAGATTAATCGGCTAAACTCATTAAACCGATCTAACCCCCATTCGTTAACTAATGGGTGATTCCACTAAAGCCTATAGCTGAACTCCCCTCAATGTGGATATATTATGTCCACTCGATATAATCATGATTAGTAAGTTAACCCTTCATAGGTTGCTCGTAATAATGGCTAGGTCGAATATTTGTTTTACCCTCGAAATTACCTCTTGTTCCTTAAGTTCTACTGATCCCTTAATGAACAATTGATTTGTGATCCAATCAACAAGTCAAATCCCTCTCAGGCTAATGAGAGGGTGAGGCCTCTTGTTCAAGACCCAAAATTAGCACTAGAAGGGAACAACCTATCTACTATCCCTAATTGGGTAGGAGTGAATTTCATCTTGCACCCTATGTCCCCATCTATTCATCCAATCTTATCCCAAAAATGGTAAGCTTATTGAGCAGACGCAGTTGGTCTACTCTCATCGTTTGTAGATCAAAGGATAATCCCAAACAAACAGAAGTTCATAGTTAGCTCAGGATTAAGGTCAAGTTACATAGGTTATCGCTTTGAAATAATCAGTCTTAAACAGTACATCATATTGTAAGAGTGACTAGTTTCGTAGTCCGATCTTGCACAAAACTCATTTGCACAGGTCGCCCCCGCTCCTCATGTCACAACATGCATGAATTAGGATCACTTCGTATGTAGCACTTTACAACTCTTTGTAACAACTATAAAGTAGGTCGCATCCAATAGTGTTACCAGAATAAGGTATCCAATCTTATTAATATATTATAGGTCATTTTGAGTATTTACTCGAACTTGATCCACTTGTATGTCTCCATATAAAGTTCAAGTACTCATGTAATAGTCAAGGGACTTAGGTTTATTGGATTTCTAAAAAACAATATATTCAATAACAACTTATTGAATTTTCAGAACTAGTTCTATTGTTTACAAACCACAAGTCTTAGGACATAAAACCCAATAGGAACATAGCTACATAAGAAGGAATTCACTCATTCTCCAACATTGGGATAAGTAGATAAATTGCTCCTTTAAGGGCTGATTCTGAGGCTTAACAATGTGGCATCACACTCTCTCCTAGCCCAAGAGGGGTTCGATCATAGTTAGACTATGATTTATTGTTCATTAGAAGGATCAATGGTACTTAATGAGTTAGATGTAACTACAGGTGCAAAATGATAATTTTGGTCTAGTTATATTTACGAGCAATTTGTGAAGGGTCATCGTACGGTTGATTGGTTATATCCAGTGGACACAGAAATATTATTTGTAGTGTGAAGAGTGCAGTTGACGGTCTTTAGTGGGGTGCCCGTTAGTTAACGAATGGTGAATAATTTAAATTAAAGAGTTTAATTAATTATTCACGTATCGTTGGAGCTTCAAGCTACAGGTCCATGAGGTTCCCTCGGTAGTTCAACGGGTTTTAATGAGAATTAGTTTTTGGATTAATTACAATTGTTCAAATTAATTGAGGGAATTAATTATATGTGACATAATTAATTTAATTTAATTATATATGATATAATTACTATAATGTATTTGATACATTATAATATTAAGTATTTATGAGAGGAAATAAATATTTGAATATGATTCAAATATTAATTATATGAATTGGATTCATATGGTTAAAATTAATATAAATGTGATTTATATTAAAAGCCATTGGTGAGAGAAAGGTATGTTATATTTGATATAACATATAGTTTAATATATATGAAAATGTAGTTATCATGTGAATATATATTAAATAATTTATTAAATGAATAATTTAATTTATTTAATTTAATTTTTTAATTAATGTTATTTGGGAGGGAGTTGTTGTTGGGAATGTCCTAGAACTCGCAGTTCGTAAATTTTATGTTAAACATTTTATTTATCAATAAAATATTATTGAGTGTCTTATTCAATAAAGTAGTTGATTGTGCATTCTATTATGAAAATCCAATAAACATATCCATGGCTATAGTATGAATACTTTAACTTTATATGTGGTGACATAAAAAGGATCAAGTTAATAGTAAATAGCCTAAATGGTCTATAAGTATATTGATGAAATTATCTCATCCTGGTAACACTATTAGATGCGACCCATTTTGTATAGGTAATACAAATGATGTGATCCACAAATCATTTATGTAGAGACATGTAAGTGTGGGCATCTTGTGCAATGAGTTTGCATATAGACTGAAGCACGAAATAGTCACTTTTCTTTATAACGACAGTTTACTGTTAAAACTGACTATTTCATATTTAAAGTAACCTTGGATAACTCGATCTTAATTCTGAGCTAGCTATGAACTCTTGTTTATTCGGGATTATCCTTTGATTTGCATGGGTGAGAGTAGTCCAACAACACTGCTCAATAAACCTTCCATTTTGGGGATAAGATCGGATGGATAGCTGGGGACATAGCTCTGCAAGATGGAATTCACTCCTACCCATTTTTAGAGTTAGCAGATAGGTTGTTCTCTTAAGTGTTGATTCCAGGTCTTGAACAATCGGGGCCCTGCCTTTTCATGATAGAGAAGGACATTATTCATAAGTAGTATTATGAATCGAATTGTTCATTAGAGGGTCAGTGAGAACTTAAGCAATGAGATGTATTTACAGGGGTAAAACGATAATTTTGACCCAACTGTAATTGCGAACGACCTGTGAAGGATCGACTTACTGATTATGGTTTACATGGACATAAATATATCTACAGTGAGGAGAGTGCAACTATCGATCTATAGTGGTGTGTCTTGATAGTTAACGAATAGTAATTAACTCGATTAAAGAGTTTTAACGAATTAATTACAGATCGTTGGAGCTCATGATCTGTAGGTCCATTAGGTCCCTTTACTAGCTCATTAAATTGGAATAACAAATTGAGTATTGATGTATGAAATTAGGGTTATGAATTTGAAATGTTCAAATTCAATTTTAGGGTTTTCGTTTGATTGTATGTGATACAATTATAAATGTTTAATTTAATTGAAATTAAAAGAAATTGGAAAATCAATTAATATTTAAATTATAACTTAAATATAAAATTGATTTATTGGTGAAATTGATATTTTATTAATTTAATATTTAGATATTAAATTAATATTTTTTTAATTAAATATGTTTAATTAAAAAAATCAATTAAAAAAATCAATTAAAAATTAGTTTTAATTAATTATTTATTTTTGAATTAATTTTATAAAGGGTCTTTTTAAATATAAAAAAATATTTAAAAATATTTACACTTTATAGCAAAAAGTTCCAAAAGCACAAACACTTTTGGAACTTTTTGCTATAAAATGTAAATATTTTTAGAATTTTTCTATTTATAAGATTTTTTCTTTTATAAACTAATTTAAAAAATAATAATAATAAAATAGTAATGATTTTTTAAATCATTTGTTTAGTTAGTGGGCTTTTCCATTTTTTGGGAAAAATCCACTAACCATTATGTTAGATAATCACCAAATTTCATTTTTGTTTTGCAATGATTTTCAAGCTGGAGCTGTTCTTCATGCAACCCTATACATTTGCATGAATTCTTCCTATATATAGAAGCTCCATGCATGAAGATCAATAAGGATGGTGAGATATACTTTCTGAATTGATATCCCGAAAACCCTACTCATGTTCTTCATCAAATCAACTTGTTTAATTGTTTCCGCCACACGTTCTAGCTTGAGCATAGTAGAGAAGATCTCGGTGGTAGTCCTCTCACTGTTTCAAGCTCTTTCTTGGTGGATCTCAGTCAAATTTGTGAAGGATATCTTCAAAGGTAATATGTGTTTCAAACCCTCTTTTGAATCATCATATGAACAACATGCTTAAAACTCAAATTAAATATAATTTAAGTGTTTATTGATTCTGTAGTCTTCCGTTGCTTGATATATCATTCCTTTAGTTGTAACTCTCTCCCTCTTCTTTCTCTCCAGATCATGTATGTGGGTTCGTTACACACTTTCTTCTTCTATGTGTGGTGAAGAAAAGAAAGATACAAAAAAATCTCATAGGGAGTTTTGAGATCTAAGGCTCTTCATCTCTTATTCTCTCTCAATCCCTTCCCTCACCAAAATAGTCAAAGCCCATTCCTTCTGAAAACAAAATTATTCGAAAATTTAGAAAAAGAGGTTTGACCAGAGGTTTGTGCGCATAAAAGTTTAAATTGTCAAACTATGAAGAACCTACTAAATTTAAGTGAGTTATGCGAATCTTAGTGAGTGGACTTAGGAATTGACATAGATATCATCAGATTTCTTATTTGTTAACGCACAAAAAGACATAAAATAAAGATGAATTTCAAAAGGATAAGATATGAGGAATAACGAGTAAAGGAAAAGTAAAAGCGAAATGATAAGCGCAATAAACATGGAGTTCATTTCATTAGAAAATATGCGTTGAATTATAAAATATATAAATTATAGAAAAGAAACAAAGAGAAAATTCTTCTTCCGAAACAACACCCCCAAATTTACTATTGCTCCTGTGGGTCATCTTTTCTGCGCTCAAGAGCAGACTCTTGTTCATTAAAGAGGCGTAGAGGGTGACGAAGATGAGGCAGAATGGCTGGGCCATGGAGATAAGAAGTTAAGAAGTTAAAGTATTCATGGTTTCGTTCCGTCTATAGGAGCAAAAACTAGCGGGTGATGGAAATATCTCACTGTATTTTATTAAGACATTGAGGCATAGGCCACAACTAATAGTTAATCTCGATACGAAGAAATTCCTTAAGCTCAACCCAGTTGATGGATGGTGCAGGAAGATGCAAGGAGGGGAGAGTTGTTCAAATTCTCACCAACTTTGGTTTGGTGCTAGTTGGATGGACCAGTGCCCAAATTCAGTGGGTCATCAAATTCGTCTTGGGAAGGCGGTGGGGGAGATTGTTCTTTAAGTTCAGGGGAAGGGGATTTCTGTGATGAAGGGGAGTGAATTTATGTATTGGTGGGGGAGCGAGTATTTATATTAGAAGATGAGGGAAGATCATTAAGGTTTTTAGGCAAAAAGGGTAGGAGTAGCAAAGGACTTTGGGAAGATAGGATGATCTGTGGCGATGGAAAGCTGATTTGCTCTTATGGATCCTCGCGGTTAGGAATGGTTCTGGAAACTTCCTTATCCTTGGCCATTGACCTTCGTCTTTTGGATCTTGGAGGCTGTGGTAAATTTAGGTCAATGAGGGCCAAGCGCTTTGGGACTTTAGTTGGCTCGGGGCAGAAGGAGAGTCCCTCAACAGTCTTTGCAATATTTTGTTTGTGATTACCCCGTGCGCTTCTGCAAAAGGCTCTTCATCCACACTAAAGGCAACACATAGACATAGGTTGGTGATAGTCCATGGAAAGAATAGTTGGTCCCGTTGCTTGCCAAACATTCCCCTGATCTGCGATGCAATGATATGTTCAATGTCCATAGGGATGCCTCTTGCTATGCAATAGGTGTTGGAGTTGATGTCCTAAATCTCGTAAGGTCCTGTAGTTTGTAAACTTGTGTATAAACAAACATTTGTAATGTAATAATTTGAGATATTTTCTTCACTGTTGTCTATGAAATATGGGATATTTTAGTTGCATTAACCACAAACCAATAAACTAAGATCCTTGGTTATCATTATAACTTAAGCATGTATGTGGAGACATATAAGTGGATCATGTCTTAAGTGATAACCTAAATAGTCTATAGTATATAGATAAAAGAGGGAAATCTTATCCTGGTGATACTACGGATACGACCCACTTTGTAGATGTTACAAGTGTTGTAAAGTGCTACAGATAGTCTGATCCTGATCATTCATGTTGAGACATGCGAGCGAGGGTATCCTATACAAAGGCGTTTATATAAGACCGGACCACGAAATGTTTAGTCTCGTTATATAACGCTGTTCATGACAAAGACTTTTATTTCACTAGAATGACCATAGTTAACATGACCTTAATCCTGAGTGAGTTGGGAACTCTTGCCTATGAGGGTGGTCCTTTGATTTGAATGGGTGCGAGTGGTCAGATTGCTGACTCAAACCTACCACTTTGAGGATTCATTTGATTGGGGAGCTGGGAACTCAGCTACACAAGATGGAATTCACTCCTTTCCCGAAGTAGAGGTAAGTAGATAGATTTCTCCCGTAAGGGCTGATTCTAGGGCTTGAACAATATGGTGCCACACACTTTCTAATGGCCCGAGAAGTGTTCACTCATAGTAGGACTATGATGTATTGTTCATTAGAGGAATTAGTGGTACTTAAGAAGTAGATGTAACTACAGGGGCAAAACGGTAAATTGGCCCAGCTGTACTTACAAACGATCTGTGAAGGGTTATCGTACTATTGATTGGGTATATCCAATGGACACAGAAATATATTTGTTGTAAGAAGAATGTAGCTGTCGGTCTTTAATGGAGTGCCCGACAGTTAACAGAGGGTGGATATCATGATTAAAGAGTTATGTCAGTTATTCACATACCGTTGGAGCTTCAAGCTACAGGTCCATAAGGTCCCCTTGGTAGCTCAATTGATTCAAGTTGAGAATCAGTTTTTGGGTTAATTTGAAGTGTTCAAATTAACATGAGGGAATTAGATTATATATGATATAATTAAATTGGTTCAATTATATGTGATATAATTGATTTGATGTATTAAATAAATTAATTGGAGGAATTGATATAAATATGATTTATATTAAATAAAGGAGAAAAGAACTATGGTTTAAATATTATATATGATGTGATATTAAAACTATAGATTATAAATATAATATGATAAGTTAATTATTATATTTATTTATAATAAAAACAATTATGAGATAATTGTTTTAGTTGGTTATTTCTTTTCTTCATTAACCGTGCAAGTGGGAGGTTATTTTTAGTTTTAATAACTGACGAATAAAATGAAAATATTTTTCATTTTTTTAGTTGATCACATTATCACATTACCAATCGATCGAGTGAAAGAAAGCTATACGATAGCCCTTTCGAGAGATTAAATGACCGAGCGAGAGTTTACTAGACGAGAGCAAGAGTTTGGTAGACGATTGCGACGAGAGCGAGAGTTTGCTAGACGATTGCTTCTCATTTACTAAACGATCGAGTACTCACTGTCTATGCGATAGATTAAACCTTTCTCCCACTTACTCAATCGTATACTTCCTCTTTCCCTCTACCAAATTCACATAGAGCCCACACCTTCTGAATTCTTACTCCGAGAATACCAAGGTAACCGAGTGGTAGTGTCAAGGGTTGCTGTTCGAGGATCAGACTGTTCGTGATTACACTGGGTGTTCGTTGTGTTTGTGATCATTGAGATTTTGCTGGGACGTCTAACTAGTGTAGATTGAGGGAATATGTGAAGAAGAGTTCTTCAAAGGTATGTCACTCGATTCTCTTTGTGTTTGAATAAGAAAGCATGCTGTAATTTTTCTCTATAATGCATAATTGTTCTTGTATGTTTGTGAATGCATTTATTCTTTCACAATGGGCTTGGAAAGATCTTGTTTCTTCTCACTAGTTCTCTTGTATAAGAGATCATTCAATAGGCAACCATAACACAATGCCTTGAGATAAAATTGTCATGTGTGGTAGGGATCAGTTGTCTCTTGACCAGATAAATCCACAACCACGCCGTTGTAAGTAAGCGATCAGAAACCAAGGTCTGAATGTCTTTGGGGGATATCTTCCACTTGGAGCCTGGTTTGACCAAAATCCTTAATGCATCAACCATGTGATCCCCGCCCAGTGCCATTATCAACCTGTTGCCAGGTGCATCTTGTTAGCATAAATACTTTAAATCTATATTGAATAGATAAACCTTAGGATCATTCATGCCAAATTGTCAAGAATAACGTACCAGATTCCATGGAGAAACTAATGATAGCTTCAAGATGATGATGAATGACTATGGTCTTCCTCAACCAAAACTCCGAATGCCCTTAGTGGGATCTCTCTCTAGATGGGATTCAAGAAAGACTAAGTGCTTATTGTTTTGGTATATTGGGGATCACAACCCTAAGGTCTCTTTATATACTAGTTCAATTAGGGTTCCCGTTAAACCCTAATTAACTAGGAATAGGCTTCTACCCATTAAGTCCATACTCAATTAGGAATCTAGGGCCTTAATTAATTAGATCACATAATAGGACCCAATCCAATAAAATAACCCAATGTGATAAATTATTAATCCACATACATAGCCCATACTTAATCAAACATATTATTATTTAAATATGTCTTTTAACTTGTCTTTTAACTTGAATAGCTCATTGATGTCCTCGACGCAGAATGACACATGGCAACCCAACACAATGACTGCATCTTCATCCTCATATAGGTTTCCTTGGTAAAAGGCACACACAAGGTTTGGAATAACGATGGATGGGTGATAACTTGTAGAAATACATGTTATTTTACCTCTTTTATCTAAAACAATTAGGAAAAAACTTTGAAAATGCGACAGAAAATATTTAAATCATGCGATCACACACACACAAAGTCTCACTATCTACGAAAGGTATGAAAATCATGCTTTTTGGGTGCAGAAAATCTACTTATATGATTGGAAAAAATTCTCAACGCCAACATTAGACTTACATAATTGAACAAGTTGGTAGCCTTATGCGATAGAGGATGACATGATGTATGGGCGGTGGAAGTCAAACCAGAGACCAAGTTGGTAGCTGACAAGAAAGCTTCACGGTAAAGCCACTGAACTTCTGACGCAGAGCAGGCGACGCATCAGGGTATGAAAATTAATGCACCTTATCAGTATAATCATTAGTGAGAGAAGAAAAAGTTGCTCCTTGACGCCTATAAATACCCAACGAGATTTTCATGCCAAGAAGAAGAGGAAGAAGAAGAAGAAGAAGAAAGATAGTTGATAGCCAAAAGCCAAGACATTGGAGAAAAACTCTGCCCAAATTCTTACTTAAAAAACACTTCCCCTTTGAGCCCTCGCGTATATGTGATATGTGATATACAAGTGGATCATGCCTTAAATGATAACCTAAATATGTCTGTAGTATAAGGATTAAGGTGGGATACCTGATCCTAGTGACACTACGGATACGGCCTGCTTTGTAGAGGTCTGCAAATGTTGTAAACTACAATCTTGCTCCGCTGCTCATGAAAATCTCATATCCGATTTCCTTCAATTGGTATCAGAGCCAGGTTCTCTGATATTCCAAATTACAGATTTGAATTGAACGCATTTTTCAGTCGAGGTGGGTTTCTGCATTTGTGGTTAACCGTTTTCTGCATTTATGGATTAATTTGATGAACATTTCGGGTTTGATTGCCTTTTTGTTAAAGCTTTCGTTATTACAAAGTGTTAATTGTAAGGGCCCCTATGTTTTTAGGCGAAATTAACTTTGCAATTGAGTCTGTAACTCGAAAAGTTATAGTTCGTCGAGTCATTCGTGATGAAGCTTTGACGCATGGCGATGCAGTTCTCAACGAAGAAGAAGACCAAGCGTTGGTCGGATCGTGTAGCCTCAGGTAAACAATCGTTGGGATTTAGCTAAACGATCATTTAGATATTTTTTTCTAGACAACCGTGTAGTATTTTCTAATCGATCGTTTAGCTAATGCTAAGCGATGGGGTAAATTGTTTACCATATCGTGTAGTGTTAGTTGTTCGATCGCGTAGGCGCTAGAGGTAGGCGATCGTAGTGGGAGCATGCGATGCTCATTGTTTAGTAGAAGGCGCGTGCTAGACGATCGCGTAGTTAGCAAGCTTCATTGCTTAGTTAATACCTATGCTTTGCGGCATCGTAATCGTTTAGACGATCGCGGAAGGCAGGCATTGTGTGGAGCGCGATAAGTGATTTTGTACTTCATGCTTCATCGCTTAGTAAAGGTACACGATCGTGTAGTAATAACTAAACGATCGTTTGGATTTTTTTATACGATCGTATAGTAAATGCTAAACGATCGTTTAACTCTGGGAGCGCTGGTAAGCGATAGAACAAATTTTTTGTTTTATCGTGTAGACGATCGCGGGGTGCTTAGTACACGATGGTAGGAGAAGCGATGTTTTGCCAAGCGGTTTAAGACCCAGTTCGCCTGTTTGAACCGTAGACTCCTTGTCTTTGTAATAGTTAGCTTTTTTTTTTTGTTTTAAGATAATTTTACTCGGTTCATCAACTCTTATTGCTTATACATGTGATGTATGGTACTTATATGCCAAAGTGTTTGTCATATAGTTAAAAACCCACCTTAGGTTGTGCAATTATTCATGAATCATGTATTATAAATGTTATAATCTTGCATGAAGAAATTACTTGAAAGCATGTGCATGCATCTTGAAATATAAGAGTTATATTTTGCATGCATTGAGCATTATTATGCTTCATCCTTTTATTATAATTGTTATAGTCTAAGGGTGAATGGAAGCATGTTTTCCTTGTTTCATTGCTGTTTTGTATAAGTGTTATATAAAAGAAGTAGCAATGAATGGACAATGCATTGAGCATGACACTTAGGCTGTTTATAATCGTTATGAATGCCTTGCGTGTGTTAGCTTAGCATTGTGGTTGTTTCCGTTTATAAGTGTTATAAAGGAAATTAGACCTAAAGTAAATAATTTAGAGTTGCGTGCAGACTTAGTGTGAACTCAAGTTTTTAAAAGGGTTTTAAAATTGGATTGAGATAGACCTAAGTTCAAGTGGTTCTAAAGAGTTTAGTAACCTAGATTAATCTTTTAAAATCGGTTTAATAGGATTATATTGGTTGAATAAAAGATTAAATTTGTTGTAAACCTATCTATAAGGGAACTTTTGTCTAAGGCGGGTTCTGGCTAGGCTGGGGTTCTTAAGTTGACAGAAACATAACACCCCTACCTGGGAACCTACCTAGAAAGGTGAATTAGATAGATTTTCAACAAGTATGCGACGTTTTGGTCAAAGACTCCATTCAAGAGTTTAATGGATGATGATTAAAAGTTGTTCAACTATCCAAGGTAAAAGTTACTCTTGGGAAAACCTAAAAGTCACTTAGTTAAAATCCTTAGCCATATTTTTTCTAAGTAAGCTAAATCTTAGGTTATAAAATACTCAGTGGGAGGAAGAGGCATATCAGATATGTCTATGATTCCACTCACGTTTCTCCCTGTATGTTCACACCGTGAGATTCATGCTTGGCTTTGAGATGCCCAGGATGCATCCCCCTTCGAATGGTGTTTGCATGAGTCAATATCAAGGTGGACAGAGAGAGTATTTATAGTAAGTGGGTGAAGGGTGTGTATCAACACGTCCTATAGTCTCTATCATTGGTTCACACCGTGAGATCATTCTATATGCCCTCGTGTCGCCTTCGGAGCATCCCCCTTCGGATGGGTTTTGTGCAGTTGGTCAATATCAAGGTGAACTTCAGAAATGGATAGGGTCGCTTTAGGTTTTTCCCCAATCGGATTTTTTCCTTTTGGATTGGCCTTTTGGGACGGACCTCTAGGGCTTAAAATGGTAGGTCACACTTACAGGATATTGTTAAGTAAGTTAATGATCTCTTGGCCAAATCAATGATGGCTTGTCATTATAGGAACAAGAGTTGTTATGGTATTAATGAATGGTTGAGAACTTCTCAATTCAGAGGAGGGATAACTGACCTCCCTTCGACGGCTTTTTTCCTAAACCTTTGGAGCATCATTGCGAAACTAGATGTAATACGGGGTTCTTGTTAGTTTTTCTAAAACCTTATTGGATGTTGAACAAAAATACAACGGGTATTTGCTTACAACCTAACGTAGGTCAATGTGTTTTTATTTTTAGGAACTCGTTAGTATTTCTGTTTAAAGCTTTTAAAAATGATCGATTACTTACAGTGGAAAGAATCGTATGAAACGAATTTCGTGGTAAACGACCTCCATCCCACCACTCTCCAAAAGAGGAGACAAGACAGTAAATATGATTTATTGGTCTTGGAGACATGTCTGGTAGAGAATGATGATTCTGCCTGGATCCTTGATTCAGGTGTTACCAATCATGTCAGTTCCTCTTACCAAGGATTAAGTTCCTGGCAAACGTTGCCACAGGGAGAGATGACTCTTTGAGTCGGTATTGATGAGGTTGTTTCAGCTGTTGCTGTAGGCAGGCTGAAGTTATTTGTTGGCAAGAAACGTTATCTGTTACCGGATAATATTTTTTGTAGTTCCTCATATCAAGAGGAATTTAATCTCGGTTTCTTATCTCAGTGAACAAGGCTACACCGTCTCCTTTTCTGAGAATAAAGTGTTTATTTTCAAGAATGGAATTGAGATTGGTTATGGTTCAATGGAAAATAACTTATATGTACTAAGGCTGTTAGTCATAAAATCCTTGTTTAACACTGAAATGTTCAATACGGCAACAACAGCTAAAAGACCAAAGGTTTCTCCAAAGGAAAATGCCTATCTTTGGCATCTAAGGTTAGGTCACATCAACATCAATAGGATTGAGAAGTTGGTGAAAAGTGGACTTCTAAAGAGTCTAGAAGAAAACTCCTTATCGGTATGTGAATCATGCCTCGAAGGCAAGATGACCAAACGACCTTTTACTGGAAAAGGTTATAGAGCCAAAGAAGCCTTAGAGCTTGTACATTCAGACCTCTATGGTCCGATGAATGTTAGAGCTCGTGGTGGGTATGAATATTTCATCTCTTTCATAGATGATTATTCAAGGTTTGGGTATCTCTTCCTAATGCAACGTAAGTCTGAAGCCCTTGACAAGTTCAATGAGTATAAGGCTGAAGTTGAAAACCTGTTAGGTAAGAAAATAAAAACACTACGATTTGATCGTAGTGGAGAGTATATGGACCTCTAATTCCAGAACTATATGATAGAACATGGGATTGCATCCCAACTCTCGGCCCCTAGTACACCTCAATAGAATGGTGTATCAGAAAGGAGAAACAGGACCTTGTTGGACATGGTTCGGTCTATGATGAGTTATGCTCATCTTCTAGACTCGTTTTGGGGTTATGCAGTGCAGACTACATGTTATATCCTGAACAACGTTCTTTCCCTTGAAAAGTGTTTCTAAAACATCTTTTGAGTTATGAAGAGGCCGTAAAAGTAGTTTACACCACTTAAGGATTTAGGGTTGTCCGGCACATATGCTAGCGACTAACCCAAAGAAGTTGGAACCGCGTTCGAAGCTCTTTGTAGGCTACCCCAAGGAAACGAGAGGAGGATATTTCTATGATCCAAGTGAGAACAAAGTGTTTGTTTCCATTAATGCTATCTTCTTGGAAGAAGATCACATGAGGGATCATAAGTCACGAAGTAAGCTCATTTTACGTGAGATCTCAAGTGAGACTGAGACTACTGAGGGTTCAACAAGAGTTGTTGAACAGACCTACAGATCAACAAGAGTTGTTGAGGTTAAGACGTCTAGTCAACCAGCTCAAGAGTTGAGACTGCCTCGACGTAGTGGGAGGGTTATGAACCCACCGGATCTCTACATGGGTTTGACTAAAGTCCTAAACGTCATTACGAATGATGGGGTTGAGGATCCATTGTCTTTTAAGAAAGCAATGGAGGATGTTGACAAAGATGAATGGGTTAAGGCCATGAACCAGGAAATGGAGTCTATGTACTTCAATAACGTCTGGGAGATTGTTGATCCACCTGATGGGGTAAGACCTATTGGGTGTAAGTGGATCTATAAGCGAAAGAGAGGTATAGATGGAAAGGTGCAAACCTCTAAGACTAGACTCGTGGCAAAGGGTTATACCCAGCTTGAAGGAGTTGACTATGAGGAAACTTTCTCACCCGTTGTCATACTGAAGTCTATCAGGATTCTCCTGTCCATAGCCACATTTTATGATTATGAAATATGGAAAATGGACGTCAAGACTACCTTTCTTAATTAAAATCTTGAGGAGACCATCTATATGACTCAACCAGAGGGGTTCGTAGTTCAGATCAAGAGCAAAGAGTTTGCAAGCTTAATAGGTCGATTTATGGGGTGAAACAAGCATCTAGATCTTGGAACGTCAGATTTGACATTGCTATCAAGTCGTTTGGCTTTGACTAGAACATTGATGAGCCTTGTGTTTACAAGAAGATCATCAACAACTCAATAGCTTTCCTGGTACTATATGTGAATGATATCCTACTCATTGGAAATGATGTAAGGTATCTGACTGACATTAAGAGTTGGCTAGCTGCCCAGTTTCAAATGAAAGATTTGGCTGAGGCACAGTATGTTCTCGGGATCCAGATTATTCAGGATCGCAAGAAAAAACGATTAGCCCTGTCTCAGGCATCGTATATTAATGTTGATCAGGTACAAGATGCAGGATTCCAAGATGGGTTTATTACCCTTCAGGCATGGAATCATTCTGTCTAAGGATCAATGTCCTAAGACACCTCAACAGGTTGAAGAGATGAGACGGATTCCCTATGCTTCTTTTGTAGGAAGCTTAATGATGATACTGGGGTATGCCCTAATTTATTGTATATTGTACATTTTTATATTGTATTGTACATTAGTCTCCCGAGTCATTAGAAGAAGTGGGAGATTGTTGGGATTGGTGTCCTAATTCTCCCAGAGTCTCGTTGTTTTGTAAAGATACACATTGTTCGATGAATAAAATAAGTGTTATTTAATTCTGGCATTTACTCATATCTAATAAACAAAGCTCCTTGGTTATCTTATGTGAACTTAAGCATGTATATGTGATATACAAGTGGATCAGTGATGCGTTATTTTATGTGATGAAATTATGGAATGAAATACAGTGATGGAAATGCGTTGAGCAACAAGTTTTCTTAGCGGAATCCAAATATAAACCCCATTGAGTTTCCTGGTAAGTCCAGGGTCGAACTCAGGGAACTAAGGAAAACAGTATGCGGTGATAAATTCCAAGAAGACTTTGTGATGACCAAATAAATCAAATAGTTGTTTGGGTTATTGTTTGCGGTATAAAAATAAATGTATGCAGCGGATTTGAGAAAGGATCGATTATGTGGAGATACACTGAGTATGCGGAGGAATGGGTTGAGAAGGTCTTCATCTAGTGTTTCCTGGGAATGCGTCAAACTATGTGATCATGCTACACTCATGCGACAGCAAGTCATTTTTCAATGCAAATGCGGTGCTCCTAGTTCTAGGATGCATGTGTTGAATGCAAAAATGTCCATAGAGCTTATTCTTAAGTCTCTACTCTTTTTCTATGCGATGATATAAGATGTGCACAAAGACAAGGTGATCTCACACAATCATATCCTATCTCTAGGATGCATGCGAGATGTTAATAGCAAACAATGCTTATTTCTAAGCTTCTATCTCTTGATTATGCGTTCTAATCTAACTCTTCTGAGCCTAAACTCTAACCTGACTTTTCCAAGCCTAGATTCTGCCCTTAGACTACCCTCCCAAGTATCTCTAATGGACGAATGATGCATACATAATACAAGATAATCGCATAGAGTGAAGATCCCCAGTTATGCTAGCTATGTGCTTCTCAACCCATTCGACAGATTTCGCCACTCATATGTAATAAACGAAGAGTGAACAAAGATAAAGAAGTAAATTCCATTTCTATAGATGAGTTTAAGTACAAAATGACAATGGAAGATAAGGATAGAAAGCCTGGTAGCAATCCCTTGCTGCCCAAGGCTTTTACACTATCAACTCTATTCTGTTCAAAAGATAATCCTGCTTCCACAGGAGCTGGCCCTCTCTCTAATCTTGATGCTTCCAACACTCTCCCAAGTTCATCGGAACGATCTCTCAGCATAATCTCGCTTCTCTCGCTTCCGCCTTAAAATAAAAGAAAATCTAAGAACAAGGCTATTCTAACTATGGAGAAAATTATCTAAGTATCTGAACTATCCGAACTATTCGAACTCCTTTTCTGAAGGTTGCCTTCGGTATTTATAGAGCTTCGGGGTGAAAGGCGGCTTCTCTCTTATGATTGCATAGATGGGATGGCTTTAATTCTCTGACTGATGCATCGAATATTTGTCACCGAAAAGCTGAATGTACTTGTTATCATTAGTGGTTTGTCAACTTAATTCGGACTCGACCTTCATCAGCTTTTTGTTCTATCGTGATTAATTATGCTTTTCACCCAGATGCGCCCACCAAGTTGCACCGGCTCTATGCGGCAATACTTCTTGAGCATATGTTTGCGAGCACAAATCACCGCAAAGCTTGCGGTAACACTGTGCTCGACCGTTGATTTCTTATGATCACGCTTTCTGCCTTACGTCATCGCATATTCTGCATAAAAATACCAAAGTTAATTGTTTTTATGCGATGAATGTATGCGACCGCAATGTCAAGTACTTAATGCTTTTTGAATGCAATCTTATATATTTTATCAATGCAAACCTGCATTGTTTAATAACTTAGCACTGTAATACCGTGCATTTCTGCCCGTTATCAATCATGCCTTAAGTGATAACCTAAATAAGTCTGTAGTATAAGGATTAAGGTGGGATACCTGATCCTGGTGACACTACGGATACGGCCTGCTTTGTAGAGGTTTGCAAGTGTTGTAAACTACTACACATGGTAGATCCTAACCATTCATATGGAGACGTGGAATGGGGGTATCCTATACAAAGAGTTTGTATAAGACCTGGACCACGAGATAACTAGACTCTGTATATAACGCCGTTGATACTAGAGTCTTGCATCTCACCTAAATGACCATAGGTGACACAACCTCAATCCTGAGTGTTTTGGGAACTCCTACCTTTGAGGGCGGTCCTTTGATTAGTATGGGTGAGAGTGGCCAGATTGCCAACTCAACATGCCTACCTTTTTGGGGACTTGTCTGATTTGGGATCTGAACTCAATCCACAAGATGGATGTCACTCCTTTCCCGAAGTAGGGATAAGTAGAGAGATTGCTTCTTTAAGGCCTGATTTTGGGGCTTGAACATAGTGGCCACACTTTCTCTTTGGAAAAGAAGACTCAGTCATAATAGGACTATGACTTATGTTCATTAGAGGGATCAGTGGTACTTAAGGAGACAGATGTAACTACAGGGGCATAACGGTTATTGGCCCAGCTGTACTTACGAGCAATCTGTGAAGGGTTGTCGCACTGCTGATTGGTTAAGATGGACATATAATATATCTGTGATAAGGAGAGTTCAGCTGTCGGTCTTTAGTGGAGTGCCTAGCAGTTAACAGATGGTGGATCCCGTGACTAAAGAGTTTAATCAGTTATTCACGTACTGTTGGAGTTTCGAGCTACAGGTCCATAAGGTCCCCTTGATAGCTCAATGGATTCAGTTGAGGATCAGTTCTTGGTGTTTATTTGGAATGTTCAAATTGACAAGAGGTATTTTGATTATATATGATATAATCGGTTTGATGTATGAGATACATCTAGTGGAGGATTGATGTAAATGAGATTTACATTAAGTACCATGGAATAGAAAAAGAACTATGGTTTATATGTTTCATGAGATGAAATATTAAAACTATAGGTTATAAATATAGTATGATAAGTTGGTTATCATTTATGTTTATAATAATATTAATTATTAGATAATTAATTCTTTTTCTTTTAATAACCATATGAGTGAGTGGTTATTGGATCATGGTAACCGTGAGTTTAAAATGAAAGTGGTTTCCTATTTTTAAAAAAAGAAGTTTTTTTCAAACATTTGAAAAGTTTTTGAGTTTTCTCTCATGCAAAAAGAAACTCACGTTTTCGTCAGAGTAAATTCGAATTTACTAAACGACGGCTGGGCGAGCTAAATGATCATGCAGAGTAGAGCTAAACGATCGTGCAGTATTTACGAAATGATCGCATAGTTTTGCTAGATGATCGCTGACCCAAGGTAAACGATTTTGTAGTCTGTAGGCGACAGACCTAAGCTAAACGATTAGACTAAACGATAGACTAAACGATCGCATAGCTTTTGCTAGACAATTGCATAGCTTTATCTAAACGATTGGGCATCGACCTATATGATAGGTCTCCGCCATCTCCCACTTGCCTAGTCATGTATACGATCGTTGTTTCCTCCTTCGTCTGCCTCATAACAAGTCCAAACAGAACCGACCCTTTGGATTCTCACACCGAGAATACCAAGGTAGCCTTGTTGGTGGTGTCAGACTCAACTCGACACCGTCGAGGTTTTCTGGAGGTCGTTCTTTGTGCTGTG
Organism: Benincasa hispida; assembly: GCF_009727055.1. Lineage (NCBI taxonomy): Eukaryota > Viridiplantae > Streptophyta > Magnoliopsida > Cucurbitales > Cucurbitaceae > Benincasa > Benincasa hispida. The sequence goes on along the minus strand of NC_052357.1, from coordinate 75,983,973 downwards.
GCAGCCATTCGTGTTGCGAAGGAGATCGTCGAGGACGAGCGCGAAGTGTTCATGCTGTGTTCGTTGCGGTGTTGCGGTCGTGTAGATCGAGTGTTCATGGTTGCTGTTGTTCGAGCGATAAAAGTGCTCATCGGAGCGTGGAGACGCTTCTGCCATTGTGCGTAGAGTTTGATCTTTTTATGTATTTGTATTATTCATGCTGTAAACTCTGCTTTTGAATTGTATAACCGCTTGTATTGAAGTTGACTGTAAATGTTATGTTAATTCATGATTGTAATTTGGAATAGTCTTGTTTCGCTGCTCATGGAAATCTCAGATTCGATTTCCTTCAACATGAACTAAGTAAGGCTTAATCATGCGTTTAACTTTTTTTATGTATGCTTTATAAACTATTTGAATAAGTCGAAAGAATATTCTGAATAGATCTAGGTTTGAAAAGGCCAAAGATTTAGACCTCATAAAATAAGAAAAGAGTATCTTTAGAAATAAAGAAACATCTTTTGCATCAAATACTCATCGGGTGCATTCTAGATATAGGATATGGTGGCTAAATACACTAAGAAGTGCATGTCGTAATTTTTGAGTAGTTTGCTTGAACGTATAACCTATGCATTTACTTAAGAATGATAGTGAATATTTTTCTCAACCCTACCTTTATTCATTCAAATCTTGTACTTCTCGCATAGACTGTTTCACTTACAACTGTGATCTCCATCACATTCACCATTCTTTATTTTAGCAATAGAATAGAATCAAAATTATCACATATCTAGTAAACAACTTGCGTCAAGATCAAAACAATATTTACCAAATGCATATATAGAACGCAATCCCTAGTTCGACCCAGGATTCATCAGGACTTTGGTTGGATTTATACTTGGTCTAAGTAGGTAAAATAATGCGTTAATAATACATCACATAGCACTTACTCCATCACATATTTAAAACGCATCAAGTTTTTGGCGCCGTTGCTGGGGAGCCGGCTCCAAGCGTCCAACCAACCATTTCCACTGCTGATGACCCAAGCCTACCATCTCCTACACTTGAAGTAGGTAGAGGATCAGGCATTGGTGAGGCGAACGGACATCAAGCTAACAAAAGAAGCCAACACTAGAACTCTAACCCATCTGAAGAAGAAGTTGACTCTAAAGTTGATGAATGGTACAGATTCCTTCATGATGACCTTCATGAGCCTATCTTAGGAGGTCTTGATGAATTATTGCAATAGTAGATCATGATCGTAACTTAGATAAGTGACTTGATGTGGCAACAATAAAAACTCGTTACGTAACACAGCGAGTTAAGAGAATTTGTCCAACGCCAAAGATAAAAAGTTCAACGCCAACAAACCATTTCTAGAAGCTTCATTTACCAGCAAATGGAAGCAACACAAGCAATTTCACTTCATGATGCAGTTTTTCCAAAACATCGTGGCTCACCTCATGGTTGGACCAGCTATTTCCCTGCATCTCCAAGCTTCTTTACAATTTTCAGAAGAAAACGCACCATCGCAGGAACAAAATAACAATGATGGGGGGAAAATTGAATTTGGGGGTGTTTGCTTTTCATTTTTTTTAATCTTTATATTGGTCATCGCATACTATTCTAATTAATGACTGTGAATCCCATTTTAAGCGCCAACTTTTCTTTGTCTTTTCTTTTAGCTTGTCTCTTGTATATCTTTCTTGATCGCTTAATAGCCTTCTATGTTTTGTTGCATTCTACAAATGACCTCAATGATGACACTGTGTTATCGATGCAATGATTAGTATGACTAGTGTTAGTACTAAATTTTAGGACTTTGCCTTAGAAAACATTTCTTGAAATTAGTATGCTTGCAAGCTTTATCTCAAACCTCTTTTGCGTTATCCTGCTGAAGCCATCGCATAATTCAATTTTCAGTAATGAAGACTTTGTTGCCTTTTAAATTTGGGGGTGAGAGGTTTGTGCTAAATGCATTAAAAAATCAAGTTGTTTTTAAAATCTCCTGAAATCTCCTTGTTATTAAAAAAATGGCATTGAGATCGGAACGTGCTCGTAGTTGGATGTCCGTATGACACCCGTGGGGGCAAGCTAAAACGAAGGTGGGAATCGTGATCAACGCAGAAAATAATTGATCGCAAATCCCCTGCCATGTTCAAAACTTCAAAGGCATGAGTTAAGTCTGAAAAGAGCACCTTGCTCGTAATTGGATGTCTGTAGGATACCCATGGGGGCAAGCCAAAATGAAGGTGAGATGCTCGGATCAGCACATGATCAAACCTAAATAAGTGCACCAAGAAGAAGCTTTTTATTAAATTTTAAACCAAAATCCCATTCCTGAAGACGAAATATAAGATGGCTTTGGAAATGAGTAAGGGATTTTTTAAGAATAAACCAAAGAAAGCACTAGTCTAGAAAATCTAAAGTTGGAGCACTTTGAGAGGTCTAGGAGATGCGTTAAAACGTTCAAGATATATTAGGACTCTAAATATATGCTTGAGGGCAAACATTGTTTTAAATTTGAGGGTGTGATAATTGTAGAAATACAAGTTATTTTACCTCTTTTATCTAAAACAATTAAGAAAAAGTTTTGAAGATGTTACAACTTGATAAGGAATTATGCGATCATACACACACAAAGTCTCACTATCTACGAAAGATATAAAAATCGTGCTTTTGAGTGCAGGAAATCTACTTATGCGATTGCAATAAATTCTCAACACCAACTCGCATAGTTGAAAAGTTGGTAGCCTTATTTGATAGGGGTTTCTCTCAGGTCTGGTTCGAAATTTCCTACGAATAGACTTAGTGAGGGAAAAATTTTGTACTTTTTTTTGTCCCGGTCCATGGTCTAAACGGAAAAAAAATGAAAAATGAAAAGGTCGTCTTATTCAAAACCCCTTCTCTCCCACTTTTCTCTCTACGAGAATTTTTATGAAAGCCTTTCATTTGCTTCTCTTCGATGGAAGTTTTATTTTCCCAGAAGACGAAGAAACAAATTCAATTTTCTCTCTTATTTACTACGGCGACGAAGAATCAAATTATCACGGTGGAAGTCAAATCAGAGACCAAGTTGGTAGTTGACAAGAAAGCTTCACAGAAGAGCCAATGAACTTCTAGCGTAAAGCAGGCAGCACATAAGGATATGAAAATTAATACATCTTATCAGCATAATCATTAGTGAGAGAAGAAAAAATTGCTTCTTGATGCCTATAAAGACACAACGAGATTTCCATGCAAAAAAAAAAAAAAAAGGATAGCCGATAGCCAAGAGCCAAGACATTGGTGAAAAACTCTGCCTAAATTCTTACTTAAAAAACACTTCCCCTTCGAGCCCTTGTGTAATCTTAAACGAAAGCTTAGGATTTCTCTTTCTCATCTTTAACACACTCTTTGTGAAGCAGTCGTCTATAGAGCTGGAGGGAGCAAGGAATTGCATACCACAGCTTGATTCTCTATCTCTCTCATTTCTTCCACAATTGTTATTTATATTGTGTAAAACGTTGAAAGACTCATGTTTCTCAATATGAATGCATCTATGATTTATCTTTTATCCATCTACTCAAATTTTACCATGATCAACTAATTTCTTTATGGGTTGAGAAACATTGCAGCTAACATGAACTAAGTAAGGCTTAATCATGCATTCAACTTGTTTTATGTATGCTTTATAAACTATTTGAATAAGTTGAAAGATTATTCTGAGTAGATTAAATCTAGGCTTGAAAAGGCCAAAGATTCCGACCTCATAAAACAGGAAGAGAGCATCTTTAGAAATAAAGAAACATCTTTTGCATTAAATACTCATCGCTGCCTCCTAGATATGGTGGCTAAATACACTGAGAAGTGTAGGTTGTAATTTTTGAGTAGTTTGCTTGAACGCATGATTTATGCATTTACTTAGGAATGATAGTGAACATTTTTCTCAACCCTACCTTTATTCATTTGAATCTTGTACTTCTCGCATAGATTGTTTCACTTACGATTGTGATTTCCATCACATTCATCATTCTTTATTTTAGCAATAAAATAGGATCAAAATCATCGCATATCTAGTAAACAACTCGCGTCAAGATCGAAACAATATTTCCCTACGTATATATAGAACACAATCCCTGAGCTCGACCCAAGATTCACCAGGACTCTGGTTGGATTTATACTTGGTCTAACTAGGTAAAACAATGCGTTAATAAGACATCACATAGCACTCACTCCATCGCATATTTAAAACCCATCAATAGGCTCTGGCAGAAGTCCTCCCATCCAAGCTCTTTGATAATGTTGATGATGAAATCGTGCAATGGCGAGGGCTCCAGGAAGAATCCCATTTCTAGCAACATGTCGTTGCTTTCGTTCTTCTTCCCCTTCCTTGGTGCTCCTTTGGTGGAAGATGACTAAACCACCTTCTCTTTGCCCTTTACTAAGTGCTCAGTAGCTATGTGCTCATCTTCTTGGTTCTTTTTCTCTCCTTGTTTTTTTTTTCTTTCTCCCACTGTTCTCTTTCTAACCTTTTCTCCTCTTGCCGACACAAAATTTTCTCCTTTTTTGCGCCTCTTTTTCTTCTCTTCTCTTTCTTTCTTCTTCTTTCTCCTCTTTCATCTCTCGAGCCATCGCCTCGGCTACTGTTGCAATGTGCTCACCTTCGGTCTTCCTTCTATTTAATTCTTCTTCTTTCGTCACAGAGTCACGACCGACCTCATTTGAAAGGGGATCGAATCCCACAGCGAAAGCGTTTTGTTATAACGTCTTGTATCCCGCAATTTGATTTTTACATAAACATAATCATTGAATTAAAACATAATATAAATATGTAAATTAGCATGCATTAGGGAAAATATTAAAATGATTCTTACCTTTGTAGATTCCCAAGTGCCACGAACAATCCTCTCCTAGTTCAATGAACGAATCTCCAAAAATTTTGATCACGAACAATTTCTTGAATAATCTCAAACATTACCATGAGAGTAACCTCGTTATTCTCTGGGATTCCAATAGAGAGATAGGTAGTATCCAACTATTGGGAAAGGGAGATGGGAAAAGGATTTTGGAGAGTAAAGAGGATTTTCTTTATGGCTTAGAGAAAATTTTGCACAATAATACTATGGTGTTGTGTATTGTGTTCTGTGTATTTTAGTATATTCCCAAAGAGCCTTAAAGAGGTCTTTATATAGAGAAGGGCAAACCATTTTCTTAATATTTTTCTTTTCTATAATTAATTAAATAACACTTATTTAATTAATTAGCCCAATTAAATAACACATATTAATTAATTAAATAACACTTATTTGAACATCAGGTATATCATTTTAGAAAAATATTATAAAACCTTGGAAACATCGAATAACATCCACTTTGTTTGGAAATTATCATCCTCTAGCCTTAGTTGAGGGAGAGCCATTTTGCTTAATCGCTCAACGTTGAAATCCTTAGTTAGTGTGGAGAAATCTCAACATAACCAACGTCGATAATAATCTTTAGAAGATGTAGAGTAATCTCAATACAATCAGCATTGATAATACCTACATGCACGTGGTTAAGTCCTACATATTGTCATACCGTAAGTATCAGGGGACCCAAATACCTTCTCTTAGTTTTTCAATATCAGGTTTTCTCATTAAAACATCATAAAACCTCAAACTCATTTAAGAATTTAGCCTTAAAACATCAAGCATTCCAGTGCATAAACATCATAAATATATAATTATTGATTAATAACTCAACTCAAGGAATGCTTTGTAAAATATGCTTCTGAGCATTAAAACACAAGTATGCTTAAGAAATTTTATAAGAAAAAGCATACTTAAAACTCATTTTAAAACTTTAAGAATAGCATGCTCAGGAAAAATTTTGAATAAAGTATGTAATAAGCTTACACCATATATCATTCGAAAAACATGTCACTCAATTTTAACCATCAGTAGCACTTTTTCCTAGGTTTTTGCTTAGCTTTTTGAATTCTTCCTTGAATTTCGAGCCTGTACTAAGTCATAATAATTTTAGGATCCTATGTTTAGGACTAAATTAGCTTTAGAATACCTTCATGGCCCTAAACTTGGCTTACCAACTCAACAGGTACGAAAACAGCTTCAAACCTACTCAGGACAGCTGTTGGATGCATGGTAGAATTCTTCAACACAAGTTGGACACATGGTTCATCTTGATCAATGCATAGTAGTCAAGCTTGGATGCAGGGTACATCACTCCAATGCACGGTCCCCCGCTCTCCAATCATTCTCTTTTTTTAGTTCTCTTGCAAGGTCTAAAAGTTATGTAGTGAAAGATGACTCCTTGAAGGGTATTTATAGGCAAACTCAATCATCCTTGTCATCCTCTCAAGCCACCAACACATGCCACTTCTACTTCATAAAATTCAAGTGTGTTCTTTATGTTGAGCCAATGCATAGCCCTTACCACCTCCTACTTGCATGCAGTCTTGAGGTGTCTTCTCCTAATAGGGTCCAACACATGGCTCTTCTGAGGTGGCATTCCAACCTCTTGCATGCCCTATTATGCGTCCACCTCATGCTTGGCTTGGCCAAGACTTCACTCAGTTGAGCCACGTACCCCATTTTGCTGTTATTATGATCTTGTTCCCCAAGGTTGCTCAAGTCAACACATAGTTACCTATGTTGGCCGCATGATTGCTTCACCATCAACCCTATGCATCCATGTGGTGTGTTTAACGCATGATTCGTTAATTATGCCATCAACTTGTCTCCTAGCTTGTCATATAGTTTCCTTTTTGGCCTATAGTAAGGGTATGCGCCCAAACCTTAGCCTCATATGCCCATCCCTAACTCCATGCGCTAATCTTTCCTTTATTTCCTTCTTCCTTGGTTTCTCAAAGTATAGTTTTCTCCTTCAAACTCAAAGGCATAGCTATATGACCACTTTGTCCCATTTAATCTCCAAGCATGTGTCCACATGGTCCTCTATGCGTCCACTTCTCCATCTATACGTCTAACACCCCATCCTTGAGTGTTTCCTCCACTATGTTGCTCAATACTCAAACAAATTCTCTTTTGAATGCCCTATGCGTCCAACTCTAATTTCCTCCCTTAGTGGTGCATAGTTCCACCATGGTTGTGTTGGGTTTTTATGTCCTAAAACTCGTAGTTTGTAAACAATAAACTCATTCTATAAATCAATAAAGTTGTTGAAGTTTGATTCGATAAAGTTGTATTGAATATATGAATTGCTTATTTCATTTTAGAAATAAATCCAATAAACTCAAAGATCCATGACTATTACATGAGTACTTGAACTTTATGTAGAGACAAAAGAGTGGACCAGGTTCGAGTAAATAGTCTAAATGATCTACAGTATATGAATTGTTGGGGTTGATGCCCTAAAGTCTCGTGTCTTGTAGTTTGTAAACAGTATATACGAACACCAGTGATTCTTAATATATGATATTTACTTCACATCTTGTTGTTTTGCTCGGTTATTTGTTTTATTTGCTTTACCACAAACCAATAAACATAAAATCCCTGGTTATTTGTATGTGACTCAAGCATGTATGTGGTGACATACAAGTGGATCATGTCTTGAGTGATAACCAAAATGGTCTGTAGTATATGGATATAGGAAGGAACCTTATCCTGGTAATGCTACGGACGCGGCCCGCTTTGTGGAATGGGCACAAATGTTGTGACTTGCCAAAATGGTATGATCCTGATCATTCTTATTGGGGACATGCGAGCGGAGGCATCCTATACAAAGAGTTTGTATAAGACCTGACCACGAAGTGTTAATGTCTCGTTATATAACACCGTTCATGACAGAGACTTCACTTCACTAGGATGACCATAAGTAACATGACCTCAATCCTGAGTGAGTTGGGAACTCCTGCCATTGAGGGCGGTCCTTTGATTTGTATGGGTGCGAGTGGCCAAGTCACCGATTCAAACCTATCATTTTGGGGATTCGTCTGATTTGGGAGCTGGGAACTCAGCTACACAAGATGGAATTCACTCCTTCCTCGAGGCACGGTAAGTAGATAGATGGCTCCTTTAAAGGTTGATTCCGGGGCTTGAACGATGTGGCGCCAAACACCTTCTTTTGGCCTGAGAGGTGTTCACACATAGTTGGACTATGTTGTATTGTTCATTAGAGGAATCAGTGGTACTTAAGGAGTGAGATATAACTACAGTGCAAAATGGTAAATTGGCCCAGTTGTACTTACGAGCATCTATGAAGGTCATCGTACTCATGATTGGTTATATCCGATGGACACAAAAATATATCTGTGGTAAGAAGAGTTCAGTTGTTGGTCTTTATTGGAATCACTGACAGTTAGCGGATGCTGAATCTCGTGACTATAGAGTTCAGTCAGCTATTTACGTACCATTGGAGCTTCAAACCACAAGTCCATTAGGTCACCAGGGTAGCTTGGATAAAGTCAAGAACCAGTGTTTGAGTTAATTTGAAATGTTCAAATTAACTAGAGGAAGTTCAATTATATATGATATAATTGGACTGGTTAATTATATATGATATAATTGGCTAAATGTATGAGATACATTATTTTGGAGGAAATTGGATATAAATATGATTTATATCAAGTAGAGGAGGAAATACTATAGTAGATATATGATATCAAACTATAGGATATAAATATAATATGATTATATTTATTAATTAAATTAATTGATTAATTATTTGATAATTAACCGATTAATCCACATTCGGACATGAAAAGTGGGGTTGTGAAGGTTATGGTAACCAGCGGTTTAAAGCTATGAAAATCATTTTCATTTTATTATTCAATCGTGCATTCGTATCGCCCGTGCCCAAAAAGAATCCATGAAAGAGCGATTGCAAGAGCTTATACGATAGAAGCTCGTTCGTCTAAACGATCGTCTAGTTCATGCATTCTCTAAACGATCGTCTAGTTCATGCATTCTCTAAACGATCGTATACATCTTTTCTAAATGATCGTTCAGTTTTTCCTAAACGATCGTGTAGCTCTACTATACGATAGCAGAGTTCATCTCCCACTTGTTTATCGTCTACACGACGGATTCTCCTCCGTCCTCTACCAAACTCACCAAAGCCCACTCTTTGGGTTTTTGGCGCCGAGGATACCCAGGTTTCTCTTGTGGTGGTGTTGTCGCTGCGACATTGTTCGTGTACATTCGAATCGTGTTGTTGCAATCGACAGACTCGCCGGGTTCTGGTAGATCGGTGGGAGGTTTTCTGCTGCTTTGGGTTCAGTCGTTCAAAGAGTGTCTTCGTATGAACCCTTTCCTTGTTTTTTATTGTATTCTGAGCATGTCGATTATGAGTTTAATATGCATAACTGTTTGTATGGAATGTATATTGTTTTTGTTTTGGTCACTGTGAAATCGGAGCGATCTAAGCTCGCTCATGGAACTCTTGGTATGAGATCCTTCATGAATAAGGTTGGGTTCCTTATTCTAATAACACTGTCGAATGTGGCTCATTCGATAGTTGTTATAAAGAGTTGTAAAGTGCTATAGACGAAGTGATGCTGATTCGTACATATAGTGACATGAGGAGTGGGGGCGTCTTGTGCAATGAGTTTGCGCAAGATCGGACCAAGATATAAGTCACTCTTACTTTATAACGTTGTTTACTGTTTAAGACTATTTCAAAATGATGACCTAGGTAACTTGACCTTAATCCTGAGCTAACTCTGAACTCCTGTTTATTCGGGATTATTCTTAGATTTGCATAGGTGAGGGTTAGCTCAACAGCACCGACCCAATAAGCCTTCCATTTTAGGGGTAAGACCGGGTAGATAGCTGAGGACATAGGGTGCAAGATGAAATTCACTTCTATCTGCTTTCAGGGATAGTAGAGAGATTGTTCCCTTAGGTGTTGACTCCGGGTCTTGAACAAGGGATTTGTCCCGACAGGGACTCGATTTGATGATCGGATCACAAATCAATTGTTCATTAGAGGATCAGTGGGACTTAAGGAACAATAGGTAATCTCAGGGGTAAAATAGTCTTTTGATCCAGTCGTTATTACGAACAACCTATGAAGGGTTAACTTACTAATCATGGTTATATCGAGTGGACACAATATATCTACAATGAGGGCAGTGCAACTACGGCCTTTAATGGAGTGACCCAGCAATTAATGAATGAGGATTAATTCGGTTTAAAGAGTTTAGCCAATTAATCTCGGATCGTTGGAGCCCATGATCTATAGGTCCATTAGGTCCCCCTACTAGCTCAAAGACCGATAGCCTTAAAGTAGCGTGATAAGTTGATTTGAAACGTTCAAATTAGAATTAAATGAATTAGTAATTAAATGTGATATAATTACACGTTTAATTCTGGAATTAAACAAAATTGGAGAATCGATTAATATTTAAATATGATTTAAATATTAAATTCGTGAATAGGGATTCATGATTGGTGATCAACTAATTTGATATTTAATATTAAATTAATTAGAATTAATTAAATTGTTTAATTAATTATTATTTATTAATTTTATTAGAAAAATTAATTACTGAATTAATTTTTAGTAAAATTAATAAAAACTCAATTTAATTAAAGAATTAAAATTGAAAAGTTAATTTTTAATTTTAATTTTGGAAAAGTTTCAAAATTGAAATAAAAATTGAAAAATTAGAAAATTGGAAAAGTGGGAATTTCCCACTTCTTCAACCTAGCAGCTCATTCATAGTTCCACTATTTTTACAGCTCAAATTCTCAAGCTTGAGCTGGAATTCATGCAGAAGATTTATTACTTGAATGTCATGCAATATAAACTTCAGTTTTGAAGTGGTAATCGATGATGGTTTTGAAGAGATTTTTGTTGAAAAATCTGTTTGAAGAAAGTCTTCATTCTACTGAAAACCAGAAAACTTTTCTCCTCCATTTCCCTAATCCAAGCTTATATTGAGTCCCACAACTCAATCTAAGGCACAAAGAGAATAGTAGGGAAGACCTTCTGGTGGTTCACAACCAAAGGACAAGGGGATTGTAGTTGGAAATCGTGATTCAAGAGGTACTTAAAAGGTTAGTATTGAAACTATGTTTTTAGTTTATGAGCACGCTAAGTTAGAAGCCAAAATTAATGAATTAGAATTCTTAATGATCATGTTTTCTTCCCCTGTTTGATTCCTTAATCTACATTGGTATCAGAGTATCATTTAAGCATTCAATTTGGTTTTATTTTGGCTTTGTGGGTGTTTTTCATAAGTTGTATGAAAATGATGAACTTATATGGTTTTTTTAGTTTTGGCATTGTTTTCTCTTCAATTATGTTATAATTCTTGTAATTGGCTCTTGTTTAATGGGTCTTAATGTGTGTTTAAGTATCTGTAATTTGATTGGAGTAACTAAAGTTGAAATTAGGTTGTAAATGAAGAAAGAAATGAAGAAGGTCCAGTAACAAGAACTGGATTTTCAACCACTGTGCAATACTCGATGATCGATGCCTCATACTCGATGGTTTTTTGTGAAAAACTCGATGAACAACTCAATGATATTTTGTGAAATACTCAATGCACGATGCCATACTCAATGGTACTTGATGCTCAAACTCGATGGTATTTTGTGAAATACTCGATGCACGATGCCATACTCGATGGTACTCGATGCTCATACTAAATGGTATTTTGTGAAATACTCGATGCATGATGTCATACTCGATGGTACTCAATGGTATTTAGTGAAATACTTGATGCTCGATGGCATATGGATGGTATTTTGTAAAATACTTGATGCTTGAGGGCATACTCGATGATCAATGGCATACTCGATGCTTGATGGTACTCGATGGATTTTGCTCGGTTCAGCACAATTTTGAGCATTGAAGGTCTGGTTCGAGAGGTTTGGGTCCGATTCAAGGAAGTTCAAGTGATCCAGAAGTGTTTTGGAGCCGGTTTTTGCTGAATTTTATAATAATTAGGCCTTTGCTTGCTTGAAATGTCAAAACTAAAACCATATTAGTCTGTTTTTAATTATTTATGCATGTGTTGTATGTTTTAATTAAATAAATCTTGTATGTGCATAAAGTATGCCATGTAGATTTAAAATATCACCATAGGAAGCATGTTACATGTATTGAAAATAAGTTCTAAAGTGTTATAATATATAGTATGCATATATAGGGTTTCAAATGTTTTAATATCAAGGTTATATTAAATGTTGAATGCCTTTGATGGATGTTTAACATGTCCAAAATTTTGTAAGTTGTTATAAAATTGGGTTAGACATTTAAAATTCATAATGAAGATAAGTTGCATGCTGACGTAGGTTAAACGCCTGTTTTAATAGTTAAAATAGGTCGACATCTTGTAAAATATGGTTACAAACTCAACTGGTATATAATCCTATCTAAGGCTTGGGGTTCTTAAGTTGATGGTTTACGGAACACCTCCTACCTGGGGATTATGACCAAATAATTAAGGTTTTATGAGCAATACGTGAGCGGTGTGAGGTTTTAAAATTGGTTCATCACCTAGACATCGTAGGTTAAATTCAAATATAAACGTTATACTTGGATAAACACCTAGACTTAGGTTGTTTAATTAGCCAGAACAAACCTAAGTAAATATATACCCAAACAAATGTTAGGACACTTCAGTGGGAGTTTAATAGCATATATGATATGTTATTAGAACACTTCAGTGGGAATTTAAGAATGCTTCAATGAGAGATTAATAACATATACGATATGTTATTTTTAGCTCTCACGTCCCTAAGAGTTCACATCGAGATTCATGCTTTACTTCGTGTCGATTATGAACCTCGACTGCTCCATTCGGAAAGTGTTTGCATGAATCAAGATCTAGGTGAATAGAGAAAGTTGTTCCCAATAAAATCAAAAGTGATGTTTTGATTTTAAATCTCACGTCCTAAGATGTTCACATCGTGAGATCCATGCAACACTTCGTGTCGATGAATAGGGAAAGTTGTTCACGATAAAATCAAAAGTGATGTTTTGATTTTAAATCTCACGTCCTAAGATGTTCACATTGTGAGATCCATGCAACACTTCGTGTCGATTATGTACCTCGACTGCTCCATTTAGAAAGTGTTTGTATTGGTCAAGATCAAGGTGAATGGGGAAAGTAGTTCGTAGTAAGTGAGTGAAGGATATGTGTCAATGTGTCCTGCAGTCTCTTCCATTTGTTTGGATCGTGAGATTCCTATGTTGCGCTTGCTTGATGTCTTTATGTCAGCATGCTAGTCGTTTAACGACGGCTATCCCCTCGAAGGGTTGTAACATAGGATTCGAAACAACTCAAACTTTAGAAATGGATAGGATTTCTTAGGTCATTTTCCAACCTTGACTTTCCAATTTCGTACCATCGTTGGGGCCGACCTCTGAGGTCTAAAAATGGATGGTTACACTTACAGAATTACTAAAGTGTTAGTAAGTTCTAACAAAAAACGGTAGCTAAATGATTATCGAAATATGAGTTATTCTAGAGATAGTATTTAGTCAAGAATGTTTTTCTTTAATGAAGGAGTATTTGACTGCCCCTCGGTAGCACTTATTCTGAATCACTATAGTATCGTTGAAAAAATAATAAATTTTAGGTACATTATTACTTTGCTAAAACATGATTGGGTTTAAAAGCAATTCATTGATAAAATTTGTTTATATTTTCAGAATGACGAGTTCTTTAATATAACTATTGGCTTCTGATAAACATACCGAGGATAACTATGCTACGTGGAAATCAAATTTAAGTACAATACTAGTGATAGATGACCTGCGGTTTGTTTTAACAGAGGAATGTCCTCCCATTCCTAGCTCAAATGCAAACCAAAATGTTCAGGATGCATACGATAGATGGATCAGGGCTAACGAGAAAGCTCGTGCCTACATTCTTGCTAGCATATCTGATGTATTGACCAAGAAACATGGGAGCATGAGTACTGCCAGGGAGATTATGGAATCTCTGTGTGGGATGTTTTAACAGAGGAATGTCCTCTCGTTCCTAGCTTAAATGCAAACCAAAATGTTCGGACCGTGCCTATATTCTTGCCAGCATATCTGATGTATTGACCAAGAAACATGGGAGCATGAGTACTGCCAGGGAGATTATGGAATCTCTGTGTGGGATGTTTGGACAACTGTCCTTCTCCCTGAGGCATGATGCAATCAAATATGTTTACAATTGTCGTATGTAAGAAAGGGCATCTGTGAGAGAATATGTCTTGGACATGATAGTCCATTTCAATATGGCAGAAGTAAACGGTGTTGTCGTTGATGAGAAGAGTCAAGTTGGTATTATTCTTGAATATTTTCCAAAGAGTTTATTGCAGTTCTGTATGAACGTATTGATTAATAAAATAGAGTATAACTTAATTACGCTTCTCAATGAGCTACAGGCTTACTAAACCATGATAAAAGTAAAAGGACTGAAACCAGATGTAAATGTTACTACTGCTAAAAAAAGAGGATCGTCCTCTAAGAAACCTGATATTGCTTCGTCTTCAAAGAGTAAGAGTATTTTAGTAAAGAAGAATAAAGGGAAAGGAAAACCTATTGGCCACAAAGGCAAGACAAAAGCTGCAGATAAAGGAAAGTGGTTCCACTGCAGCGAAGAATGACACTGGAAGAGAAACTGCCCACAGTACCTTGCAGAGAAAGCAAGTCAAGGAAACTAGTTCCTTGTAAACTCCAAGTTTTGAATATGAGAGAATTTCTCATAACAACCAGTGGGAGATACAGTTGTTGTTGAAAGATAAACTTGTTTACTTTTGTTGTTGTAATTAAAGTTATTTTATCTTTCGTAAAGACCACATGTATAAACCTTTTGTTATAAGTGAAATGTTCATTTGGCAACAGTTGTATTTATGCTATCCCATAACAACTTTTGTTAGAACCAACCAAGTTAAAATCCATTTGCAAATATTTAGATATTTAAAAATGGCTAGAAATCAATAAAGGCAAATAGTTATTTAACCTAAGTAATAAGTTTAGAACACTTGAAGAGTTCAAGGTGTATAAAATTTGTTAGGTAAAATCTGAAATACTTCGATTGGATCAAAGTATAGAAAATAGAGAGTTTGAGATTTCTAGGGCTATTTTGATAGAACATGGAATCCAGTTAAAATTCTCTACACCTAGTTGCCTTAATTGTTTTGAACATCATTCCAATTTTAAGTTTTTTTTTTTTTTTTCTGAAACTCCATATGAGATGTGGAGAGCTCATAAAAGCTGTTTATGATATGTAAAAGATGTTTACATAGTTTAGAAATCTAAAATAGATCGGCACATGTGATAATGTCAAAACCTTAAGTATTGGAATACCGTTCAAATAACATGCCTATCTATAGGCAATCCAAAAGTAGTATATTTTTCAAGAAGATAAAAATCAAGTGTTTGTGTTGACAAATACTAAATTTTTCCTAGAAAAGTATACGAGATCACCATGTATTATTTAGTTTCCATAAAAAGTGAAGTGTATATCAATAAAGAGTTATTGATTAAAGCTGACACTGTAACAAAAGTTGTTTAGACAGGTCAGATGCATCTTACTCAAAGAGTTGAGGGTACCTCGATGTAGTGGGAGGAATATATGACAACCTAGCCATTATTTGGGTTTAGTGGAAACTCAAGTCATCAAGTCTTAGTGACGACATCGAGAAACAAAGGGTTGTGAAAGTAAGATGCATTCCTTATATAGTTCAATGAGAAATCTATAGTATACTAAAGCGTTTACAATAATCCTCTTGACTAAGGTGTTTGAGGATCGCCTAGTGCGACTAGGATTACGAGTTGAATAACCTAGGGTAAGTGGGAGAAAAACCCATGGGTATATGATACCTAAGGATGAGTATCAAAACAAAAACCATGGATATGTGATGCCCTAGTTTATTGTATTTCTCTGTAAAACTCAAAAACTCAACATTATATATCCATATGTATGTTACCACTGGAGTTTTAGTCCAAGTGGGAGTTTGTTGGGTTTTATATCCTAAAACTCGTGGTTTATAAATAATAAACTCATTCTGTAAATTAATAAAGTTATTATTGAAGTTTGATTCAATAAAGTTGTATTGAATATATGAATTTCTTATTTCGTTTTAGAAATAAATCCAATAAACTCAAAGATCCATGACTATTACATGAGTACTTAAACTTTATGTGGAGACATAAGAGTGGATCAGGTTCGAGTAAATGATCTATAGTATATGAATAAGGTTGGGTGCCTTATTCTGGTAACACTATCGGATGCGGCCCACTCTGTAGTTGTTACAAGGAGTTGTAAAGTGCTATAGAGGAAGTGATCCTGATTTGTACATGTAGTGACATCAGGATTGAGGGCATATTGTGCAAGGAGTTTACACAAGATCGGACCAAGAAATAAGTCACACTTACTTTATAATATTGTTTATTGTTTAAGACTAACTATTTCAAAACAATGACCTAGTTAGCTTGACCTTAATCTTGAGCTAACAACGAACTCCTGTTTATTTGGGATTATCCTTAGATTTGCATAGGTGAGGATTGGCTCAACAGCACCAGCTCAATAAGTCTCCCATTTTAGGGGTAAGACTGGGTAGATAGCTGTGAACATAGGGTGTAAGATGGAATTCACTCATGCCCACTTTTAAGGATAGTAGAGAGGTTGTTCTCTTAAGTGCTGACTCCGGATCTTAAACAAGGGGCCTCACCCTCTCATTGGCCCAAGAGGGACTCAATTTGATGATCGGATCATAAACCAATTGTTCATTAAAGGATCAATGGTACTTAAGGAACAAGAGGTAATCTCGGGGATAAAATAGTCTTTTGACCCAATCATTATTACGAACTAATGGAATGTATTAGCAAGCAGTGGAAACAACAATGATCAATAAGCAGTCTAATCATTAATTTTGGCAATACTAAAGCATGCTCATACTAAAACAAGAAGGTTTCAAGCTATACCTTTGAAGAACTTCTTCAAATCTCGATTCTCAACAATAAACTTCTCCAAATCTTGTTGTAGACCACCTTAAGATCTTCCCTATTATTCTTTTGGAGCCTTAGATTGAGTTGTGTTGGGTTTTATGTCCTAAAAACTTGCAGTTTGTAAAATGATAAACATTTTCTATTTACTTGTTATTGATCTCATAAATTGTATGAAAGTCTAAATCCAATAAAGTAAGACCCATGACTATTATATGAGTACTTGAACTTTATGTGGAGACATAAGTGGATCGGGTTTGAGTAAATAGTCAAAATGATCTATGGTACATGAATGAGGTTGGGTACCTTATTCTGATAACACCATTGGATGCAGCCTACTCTGTAGTTGTTATAAAGAGTTGTAAAGTGCTACATACGATGTGATCCTAATTCGTACATGTTATGACATGAGGAGTAAGGGCATCCTATGCAATGAGTTTGTATAAGATCAAGACCAAGAAATAAGTTACTTTTACTTTATAACGTTGTTTACGATTTAAGGCTGACTATTTCACTTAGATGGCCTAGGTAACTCGATCTTAATCCTGAGCTAACTATGAACTCTTGTTTATTTGAAGTTGCCCTTAAATTTGCATAGTTGAGGATTGGCTCAACAGCACTGGCTCAATAAGACTCCCATTTTAGGGGTAAGACCGGATAGATAGCTGGGGACATAGGGTGCAAGACGGAGTTCACATCTACCCGATTTAGGGATAGGAAAAAGGTTATTCTCTCAAGTACTAAATCTAGGTCTTGAACAAGGGGCCCCACCCTCTCACTGGGCTGAGAGAGTTTGGTTTAATGATTGGATCACAAACCAGTTGTTCATTAGAGGATTAGTAGGGACTTGAGGAATAAGACGTAATCTCGGGGGTAAAACAAATATTTGACCCAGCCGTTATTACGAACAACCTGTGAAGGGTTGATTTGCTGATAATAGTTAAATCATGTGGACATAATATATCTACAGTGAGGGGAGTGCAACTATAGGCTTCAGTAAAATGAATAGGGTCTTATAGTTTCGTCTTAGATGTTGTCTTCTATTTCGGAGGCAAGTTCATACCGTTTTATAGGATCTGAAAATGGCGAGTCACACTTACAAGAACTACTAAGTTGTTAGTAAAGATCTTGACCAAAAACAATAACTAAACGACTATAGGAATAAGAGTTATTCTGAAGACAATAGGAATAAGAGTTATTCTGGGGATAGTGTTTGGTTAAAATTGTTTGATTTAGTGAAGAAGTATCTGATTGCCCATCGGTAGCACATATTCTGACTCACTAAAATATCGTTGCAAATAAATAATGGTTATGGGTACATTATTAATTTTTGCTAAAGCTTGACTTTGGATTTACTTACAATTTGCTAATTAGAATTTGTTTGAATTTTATCAGCATGTCGAATTCTTCTGTAATACTCGCTTCCGGTGTACATAACAGTAAAATCAAATCAACAAACAAATTACTAGCGGTTGATTATATCAATAGAGTTTTAACATAGGATTGTCCTCTATCTTCCAACTCATCTAAAATTATGAATTATGTAGATGAGGATGTTGAATTCGAACAACAAGATAAATATGATTTACTTGTTATCAAAGCATATGTAGTGGAAAACGATAAAATCTAGATAATTGATTCAGGTGCTGCTAATCATGTATGTCTCACAAGAAACAAGTTCCTGGAGATAGTTGACAGAAGGTGAAACAATCTTTAAGGTAGAGACCGGGGAGATTGTTTCAGCCAAAGTAGTGGGAGATATGAAGTTATTTATATGAGATAAGTATATTTATTTGAAAAATGTATATTATATTCCTTCTATGAAAAGGAATCTAATATATGTCTCCTGTTTGCTAGAACAAAATTATAAAGTTTATTTCAAAAATAGTGAAGTGTTCATCAATATGGGAAATAAATAGATTTACTCTGCAAAATTAGAAAATAACTTGTACATGTTAAAACCGACTAAGGTCAAAGCTGTGTTGAGCATAGAGATGTTTAAAACTATTGGGACTCATAAGAAAAGGAAGATTTTTCCAAATGCCTATCTTTGGCACTTGAGACTGGGTCATATAAATCTCAACAGGATTGAGAGATTGGTTAAGAACGGTCTTTTAAACAAGTTGGAAGACAGTTCATTACCACCATGTGAGTCCTTTCTTAAGGGTAAAATGACAAAAAGATCTTTTTTCTGGAAAAGGTCTTAGAGCCAAAGAACCCCTAAAGCTGATTCACTCAAATTTTTATGGGCCTCTAAATGTTAGAGCAAGAGGAGGGTATGAATATTTCATCAGTTTTATAAATGATTATTCTAGGTATGGGCATGTTTACCTAATGTACTAAAATTTTGAAACTTTTGAAAAGTTCAAAGAGTATAAGGCTGAGGTTGAAAACCAATTATGTAAAAAGATTAAAATGCTTCGATCGAATCGAGGTGGTGAGTATATGGACATAGAATTCCAGAACTATTTGATAGAACATTGAATTCAGTCTCAACTCATGGCCCTTGGCACACCCTAGTAGAACGGTATGGCAGAGAGGAGAAACAGAACCTTGTTGGACATGGTTCGTTCTAGATGAGTTACACTCAGTTACCAAATTCTTTTTAGGGACACGCAGTTGAGACTGCAGTGTATGTTCTGAACATGGTTCCCTCGAAAAGTGTTTCTGAAATACCTTACGAGCTCTGGAGAGGATGTAGAGGAAAACTATATTACTTCAGGATTTGGGATTATCCAGCACATGTGTTGGTGCAAAATCCTAAAAAGTTGGAACACCATTCAAAAGTGTGCCTACTTATAGGCTACCCAAAGGAAACAAGAGGTGGTCTCTTTTATGATCCTCAGGAAGGTAAAGTGTTTATATCGACAAATGCAACCTTTCTGGAGGAAGATTATATAAAGAACCATCAACATCACAGTAAGCTAGTAATAAAAGAAATGTCCAGAGAAACGACAAATGTATCCACAAGAGTTATTCATCAAGCAGATCCTTCAACAAGAGTTGTTGATAGAGCAGGCCCGTCAACAAGAGTTGTTGATGAAACTGATACTTCACATCCTTTTCAAGAGTTGAGAATGTCTCATCGTAGTGAGAGGGTTGTGCAATAGCCTGACCAGTACATGGGTTTGATTGAAACTCAAATCATCATACCAGATGATGGTTTAAAGGATCCATTGTCTTTTAATCAAGCAATGAACGATGTGGACAAAGACCAATGGATTAAAGCTATGGACCTTGAAATGGAATCTATGTATTTCAATTCTTTCTTGGATCTTGTAGATCAACCGGAAGGGGTAAACCCCATCAGTTGCAAGTGGATCTACAAGAGAAAATGAGACCAAGATGGTAAGGTACAGACCTAAAAAGCTAGACTTGTGACAAAAGGGTTTACCCAAAGAGATGGGTTAGATTTTGAAGAAACCTTCTCTCCAGTTGCAATGATAAAGTCTATTAGAATACTCTTGTCCATAGCCACATTTTATGATTATGAAATATGGCAAATTGATGTTAAGACAACTTTTTTGAATGGCTATCTTGAAGAGAGTATCTATATGTCTCAACCAGAAGGGTTTATACAGCAGGGTCAAGAGCAAAAAGTTTGCAAGCTTAATCGATCCATTTATGGATTAAAATAAGCTTCTAAATCCTGGAATATGAGATTTGACACTGCGATCAAATCTGATGGCTTTGAACAAAATATTAACGAACCCTGTATATACAAGAAAATCGTCAACAAAACTATCGCTTTTCTGGTGTTGTATGTTGATGATATTCTACTCAATGGGAATGGGGTAGAATATATAGCTGACATTAAGAGGTGGTTGGCTTCACAATTCCAAATGAAAGATTTGGGAGAAGCACAGTATGTTCTTGGATTCCAAATAGTTCGGAATCGCAAGAACAGAACATTAGCATTATCTCAAGCATCTTATATAGACAAGATGTTGTCTAGGTATAAAATGCAAAATTCCAAGAAAGGATCTTTACCTTTTAGGCATGGAATTTACTTGTCTAAGGAACAGATTCCTAAGACACCTCAAAAAGTTGAAGAGATGAATTAAATTCCATATGCATCTGCAATTGGGAGTTTAATGTATGTAATGTTGTGTAGTCATCCCAACATATGTTATGCCATAGGAATTGTCAGTAGATTTTAGTCCAATCCTGGTCATGACCATTGGACAGCTGTTAAAAACATTCTTAAGTATCTTCGGAGAACGAAAGATTATATACTCATGTATGGACCTAAGGATCTGATCCTTACTGGATACATTGATTCTGACTTTCAGACCGATATTGATTCAAGGAAATCAACTTCAGGGTCAGTATTCACTCTGAACAGAGGAGCAGTTGTATGGAGAAGCATCAAGTAGAGTTATATTGCGGACTCCACAATGGAAACTGAGTATGTAGCTGCAAGCAAAGCAGCAAAAGAAGCAGTATGGCTTAGAAAGTTCCTGACAGATCTAGAAGTAGTTCCTAACATGCACCTGTCTGTCACTCTCTATTGTGACAACAGTGGAACAGTTGCAAATTCAAAGGAACCACAAAGCCATAAAAGAGGAAAGCATGTCGAACGAAAATACCATCTCATCAGGGAGATTGTACACAGAGGAGACGTCATTGTCACTCAGATTGCTACCCAAGACAACTTGGCTGATCCACTTATGAAAGCTCTCTCGACTAAAGTGTTCGAGGGTCACCTAATAGGACTACGTCTACGAGTTTTGTATCACTAGGGTAAATGGGAGAATTGATGGGTATTGTGATGCCCTAGTTTATTGTATTTGTACATTTTATTCTCTCCATCTAAACTCAACATTGTATATATTTGTATATATTGATCCACTGGAGTTTTAGTCCAAGTGGGAGTATTGTTGGATATTATGTCCTAAAAACTCGCAGTTTGTAAAATGATAAACATTTTCTATTTACTTATTACTTATCTCATAAATTGTATGAAAGTCTAAATCCAATAAACTAAGACCCATGACTATTGTATGAGTACTTGAACTTTATGTGAAGACATAAGAGTGGATCGGGTTCAAGTAAATAGTCAAAATGATCTATGGTACATGAATGAGATTGGGTACCTTATTCTGGTAACACCATTGGATGCGGCCTACTATGTAGTTGTTACAAAGAGTTGTAAAGTGCTACATACGATGTGATCCTAATTTGTACATGTTATGACATGAGGAGTGAGGGCGTCCTATGCAATGAGTTTGCATAAGATCAGGACCAAGAAATAAGTCATTTTTACTTTATAACATTGTTTACTGTTTAAAACTGACTATTTCACCTAGATGACCTAGGTAATTCGATCTTAATCCTGAGCTAACTATGAACTCCTGTTTATTCTGGATTGCCCTCAGATTTGCATAGTTGAGGGTTGGTTCAACAACGTCGGCTCAATAAGACTCCCATTTCAGGGGTAAGACCGGATAGATAGCTAGGGAAATAGGGTGTAATATGGAGTACTGAATCCAGGTCTTGAACAAGAGGCCCCACCCTCTCATTGGGCTGAGAGAGTTTGGTTTAGTGATTGGATCACAAATCAGTTGTTCATTAGAGGATCAGTAGGGACTTGAGGAATAAGACATAATCTCAGGATAAAACAGATATTTGACCCAACCGTTATTATGAACAACCTGTGAAGGGTCGACTTGCTGATTATGGTTAAATCATGTGGACATAATATATCTACAGTGAGGGGAGTGCAACTATGGGCTTTAGTGGAATGACCCATTAGTTAACGAATGAGGATTAATTTGGTCTAACGAGTTTAACCAATTAATCTCGGATCGTTGGAGCCATCGTCTGTAGGTTCGCAGGAGGTCCCCTACTAGACTGTAATGGACTAGCTCTAGAATAACGTGATAAGTTAAATTTGAAACGTTTCAAAATTAGAATTAAGTAATCTAGTAATTAACCTTAATTTAATATTAAAATTAAATGTGATATTTGATATTTAAATTAATTTTTAAGTTTTATTTAATAATTAATTTATGAGATTATTATTTTTCATTTTTTTTAAAATCAAAATTAATTTACAAAATCAAATTTTGATTTGAAGATAAAAATTGAAAAAGGAAAAACAAACAAACACTTAAATGGAAAAAGAGGATTTTCCATTATCCAATTTTTGAAAGTAGCTCACACATATTGCAATCTTCCTTACCTTGTCTTCTCAAGCATAAGCTGCAACTCTGCAACTCTTCTCTTGCATGTTGATCTGCAATATAATGAGAGATTGGAAGGAATTCGGGCATGCAATCTATAGAATTTTGAGAGAAAACTGGTTTGAAGAAGGTTCTTCAACAAGGTTGCAGCAGTGAGCTTTTTCGCTTCATCCTTGACTTCCAAGCTTGGTTTTGAGTCCACAATTAATCTAGAGCACCAAGAGAATAGTGGGAAGATCTTAAGGGTTGGTCTACAATCAAGATATTGGCAGAAGATAGCAGCTGGAGAGGACGCTTTGAGAAGTTCTACAAGAGGTATATCTTAAACTCACACTTTTTTACAAAAGCATGCTTTATATTTTGCCAAAATTAGTGGAATTTGAATGCCTTAGATGATCCTTGGTGCTTCCACTTGCTATTGATACAATCCTACAAGTTGTGGGACTCAAAATAGCTTGATGATGAACTACTTGGAGCAAGAGATCACTGCAATAACCACTTTGAAGAACACCTTCTCAACACAATATTGTTTCAGCAAATTCCTATAGATTGACAGGTCCATTCACTCCATCTTCTCAATATATATTGCAAGACTATCATGAAAAAAGATGGCTTGCATGAGATGCAGCTCATGGCTTGGAGGTTATTGAATACCAAAGTTGGTGGGTTTTGTTGTGAGCAAAGTTGCACAGATCGTAATGCGAAAAAAAACCAAAATTCCATGTTGTGTTTTTATTCTTCTTTTCAATTTTTACCAAAATGATCCTTCAAAAATCAATTTGATTTCTAAAGATTCGAAAAATATATTAATTTTACAAACTTCAATTTCATAAATTAATTTCTTACAATAAAATTATAAATAATTATTTAAATAATTTAAATAATCTCTAATTAATTTAATATCAAATTATGAAATTAATTTACACAAATCCCTTCATATATTTAAAATCATATATTTAAATCATATTTAAATATTGATTCTCCTATTCCGTTTAATTCTCAAAATTAAACGTATAATTATATCTCATATAATTACTAATTCCTTTAATTCTAATTTGAACGTTTCAAATTAACTTATCATGCTACTCTAAAGCTAATCCATTTATGAGCTAGTAGAGGGACCTCGCGGACCTACAGATCATAGGCTCCAACGATCCGAGATTAATTGGTTAAACTCATTACACCGAATTAACCCCCCTTCGTTAACTAATGGGTCACTCCACTAAAGCTCATAGTTGAACTTCTCTCACTGTAGATATATTATGTCCGCTCGATATAACTATGATTAGTAAGTTAACCCTTCACAGGTTGTTCGTAATAACGGCTGGGTCAAATGTCTGTTTTACCCCCGAGATTACTTCTTGTTCCTTAAGTCCCACTAATCCTTTAATGAACAATTGATTTGTGAGCTAATCAACAAACCAAGTCCCTCTCGGGCCAATGAGAGGGTGGGAATCCTTGTTCAAGACTCAAAGTCAACACTTAAGGGAACAATCTCTCTACTATCCCTAAAAGCGGGTAGGAGCAAATTCCATCTTGCACCCTATGTCCCCAGCTATCTATTCGGTCTTACCCCTGAAATGGGAGTTTATTGAGCCGACGTTGTTGAGCCACCCTCACCTATGAAAATTTAAGGATAATCCCAAATAAACAGGAGTTCATAGTTAGCTTAGGATTAAGGTCAAGTTACCTAGGCCATCGCTTTGAAATAGTCAGTCTTAAACAGTAAACAACGTTATAAAGTAAGAGTGATTGATTTCGTGGTCCGATCTTGTACAAACCCATTTACACAAGACGCCCCCACTCCTCATGTCATAACATGTACGAATTAAGATCACTTTGTTTGTAGCACTTTACAACTCTTTGTAACAACAACAGAGTAGGCTGCATCTAATAATGTTATCAGAATAAGGCACCCAACCTTATTCATATACTATAGATCATTTTGACTATTTACTCGAACCTGATCCACTTTTATGTCTCCATATAAAGTTCAAGTACTCATGTAATAGTCAAGGGTCTTTTAGGTTTATTGGATTTCAAAAAAGAAATACATATATTCAATAACAACTTATTGAATTTTCATAATAAGTTTTATTGTTTACAAACCACAAGTTTTAGGACATAAAACCCAACAAACTCTCAATTGGACTAAAACTCTAGTAGTAACTTATTATGTACGAATAGATAAGACTGAGTTTCTAAGTTTCATAGAGAAATACAATAAACTAGGGCATTGCATACCCATGGCTTACCATTCGGTATCACATACTCAATATTTCTCCCACTTGCCCTAGGTTATTTACCTGGTATTCCTGGTCTTTCTAGGTGATTCTCAAACACTTTAGCCGAGAGAATCATTGTAAACTTTTAGTGTACAATAGACTTCTTATTAAACTATATGAGGAATGCATCTTAATCTCAATAATGACCAGGAAGTCATACATTCCTCCCACTATATTGAGGTACTCTCAACTCTTTGAGTAAGACACATCTGACTTGTCTTAACAACTCTTGTTAAGATTTAGAAATCTTTAAACTCACCATACTTTGATCTTATTGATTTCTAGCCATTTTAAATATCTGAATATTTTCAAATGGCTTTTAACTTATTTGATTTTTAACAGAGGTTTCTATGAGATAGAATAAACATAATTTTTGAAAATGAACATTTCATTTACAACAAAAATATATACATTTTGTTCTTTACTAGATAAAAAAAGCTGGTAAGATTATCATCAGACAATAACAGCTTCCACTGGTTAAGCTGAGCAAGCAGTCCTCAGGAACTAGTTTGCCTGTTTTGCTTTCTCTACTCTCTTCTCAGCAAGGTACTGAGGGCAGTTTCTCTTCTAGTGCACTTCTTCGTTGCAATGGAAACACTTTCCTTTATCTGCAGTGTTGTTCTTGCCTTTCTTTCTAGCAGGTTTCTTCTTCCCTTTCCCTTTGTTCTTCTTAACAGGAATACTCTTACTCTGTAAAGAGGAAGCAACATTAGGCTTAGAGGACATTCCTCTCTTCTCAATGGTAGTAACGTTTACTTCTGATTCCAAATCTTTAGTTCTCAACATAGTCTGGAAAGCTTGTAGCTCATTCAGCAAAGTAGTCAGACTGTATTCAATTTTATTCATGAGTGCATTCGTGCAGAACTACAAAAAACTCTTCAAAAGAGATTCTAGAATAAAATTGACTTTACTTCTCTTGTCAACAACAACGTCGTTTATTTCTGCCACATTAAAGTGGACCATCATGTTCAGGACATGTTCATGAACAGAGGCCCCCTCTTTCATGTGGCAGTTGTAAATGTATTTTATAGCATCATGCCTTGGGGAGAAGGACAGTTGCTCGAACATCCCTCATAGAGATTCCATAATCTCTTTGGCAGTACCTATATCCTCATATTTCTTTGCCAAAACATCAGATATGCTGGAGAGGATACATGCACGGGCTTTATCATTTGCCCTGATCCATCTATTATACGCATCCCGAACAGTTTGGTTTGTGTTAGAGCTCGAAACGGGAGGACAATCTTCTGTTAAGACGAACCGTAAATTATTTATCACCAGTATAGTATTCAAATTTCATTTTCATGTTGCATAATTATCCCCAATCAATTTATTAGACACCAACAATTGTACTAGTGAACTCATCATTTTAAAATTATAAACAAATTCTATAAGTGAATTGCTTTTAAATCCAATCAAGTTTTAGCAAAGTAATAATATACCCAAAATTATTTTTGCAACGATACTACAGCAAGACATTCTTGACTAAATACTATCTCCAGAATAACTCATATTTCAATAGTCATTTAGCTACCGCTTTTGGTCAGAATTACTAACACTTTAATAATTCTATAAGTGTAACCCTCCGTTTTCAGACATCAGAGGTCGGTCCCAATTATGCTACCGAAATGGAGAGTCAAGGTTGGGAATGGACTTAAGAAATCCTACCCATTCCTAAGTTTGAGTTGTTCTGAATCCTATGTTACAACCCTCCATGGGGATAGTCGTCGTTAAACGACTAGCAAAGGGCCGCTTAAAGCTAACCAACAGGCATAACATAGGAATCTCACGGTCCAAGCTAACAGAAGAGACCACAGCATATGTTGACACATATCCTTCACCCACTTACTATAAACAACTTCCTTTGTTTACCTTGTTATTGACTCATACATACACTTTCCGTATGGAGGTCACTTCTAGGGTGACATGAAACATCATATAAATCTCACAGTATAAACTATATGGAGATGTGGCAGTTGAATTCTATTATCACATAATAGATTTATTTTTGAACCACTTCCCCTTATTCACAGAAATCTAGATTAACGCTAAAAAATACTTTCCGTATGGAGGTCACTCCCAGGGTGACACGAAGTACCGCTTAAATCTAGATTGTGAACTCTTAGGGACGTGAGAACTAAAAATAACGTATCATATATGTTATTAATCTCCCACTGAAGTGTTCTAATAACTTTCTCATATAGAAGTTATTAAACTCCCACTGAAGTGTTCTATTAATTGGGTTAATTTATACTTAGTTTCTTTTCGGCTAATAAAAACAACCCTAAGTCTAAGTGGTTTATCCAAGTATAATACTTATAAATGGATTTAAACCTACGATGTCTAGGTGATAAATGGTTTTATTACCTCACATCGCTCATGTATGCTCATAAAATTGGTTAACAACACTCAATAATTCGGCCATAATCCCCAGGTAGGAGGTGTTTCGTAGACCGTCAACTTAAGTACACCCAGCCTTAGATAGGATTATATACCAGTTGAGTTTGTAACCCGAGTTTTACAAGTTTAATATCTATTTTAACTATTAAAATGAATGGTTAACCTACGTGAGCATGCAACTATTCTTTGTTGTGGATTTTAAATGTCTAACCCAATTTTATAACAGCTTAAAAAATTTTAGACATGCTAAACATCCACAACATACATCAAAGGCATTTAATATTTAATATAACAATTATATTAAATACAAGAAACCCTAACATAGATACTATATATTATCACATTTTATAACATACTTTCAATGCATGTAACATGCATCCTATGGTGGGATTTTAAATCTACATGGAACTGTATGCTCATACACGATTTATTTAATTATAACATACATCAAATGCATAAATAATTAAACACAAACTGATATGGTTTTAATTTTAGCATAAACAAGAAAACAAAAGCCTAATTATTACAAAACAGCTTCAAAACTGCTTTCGGACCGCTCAAATCGCTATAAACCGAACCCAAATGGCTTTCACCGAACCTGAATAGCCTGAACCGGACCAGCCAAAAAACTTTTGAGGCTGAACTAGACAGGGCCTCAAGAAAATCGATCGAACCGGCTGCTCTCACTCCATGCTCGAAATCTCGCTAAGGTTCATCGTGTAGCATTGACGACTATTGTCTAGCACAATCGTCTAGTGTCTGCCTGATCGTTAGCACCATCACATTTCATCTTCCAACTATCGTGTATCACCATCGTCTAGCGTCGGATAAAGCTACACGATCGTGTAGTGCTATTGTATAACACTTCAACGCATCGTTCAGTGCCCGCGTAAAGCTACACGATTGTGTAATGCTATCGTATAACACTTCAACGCATCGTTCAATGCCTACACAAAGCTACACGATTGTGTAATGCCATCGTATAGCACTTCTACACGTAGTTTAGCTCTCATAGCTCCACGATCGTCTAGCGCACAACACTTCAACGACCAGCGCCTATAGCTACCCGATCATCTAACTTTTCTTCACATCGTTAAACGTCCGTAGCCAACGACGATATTTGAGCAGAGGCTGGTAAAACTGGAATCTGCAACTCGAACTTCTCCACTTGTTTCTTCAATTACATCTTAATTTCAACTCTAATGACTCCAAATAAAATACAGACTCTTGAGAACACATATAAGTTCATCAAACAAGAGCCAATTACAAATTTAATCAAGAAATAAAAGAGAAATAAAATGTCAAAACCTAGAAAATCATATCAGTGCATCATGTTCATATATGTCATGAAAAACACCCACCACACCAAAATTAAACCAAATTTAATGCTTATATGATGCATTGATACCACTTGTTGGAATGTATCAGCAAGCAGCGGAAGCAACAGGGATCAATAAGCACTCTAATTCATTAATTTTGGCAATAACTAAAGTATGCTCATACTAAAACAAGAAGGTTTCAAGCTATACCTTTGAAGAACTTCTTCAAATCTCAATTTTCAACTGTAAACTTCTCCAAATATTGTTGTAGACTATCTCAAGATCTTCCCTACTATCCTCTTGGAGCTTTAGATTGATTTGTAGGACTTAAAATAAGCTTGAATGAAGAGAACTTGGAGAAGAGCTCACTACAATAACCCACTTGAAGAACACCTTCTTCAACACGAATTTTTCAGCAAAAATTCTATAGATTGCATCCCTCAATTCCATTCTAATCTTCTCGATATATTGTAGACTATCATGCAAAGAAGATGGCTGCATGAGATGTAGCTCGTGCTTGGAGTTATTGAAGCCAAAGTTGGTAGGTTTTGTGTGAGCAAGTTGAAGATGTAATGGAAAAAACCAAAATTCCATTTGTGTTTTTTATCTTTTTCAATTTTTACCAAAATGATTACAAAAATCAATTTGATTTCTAAAATTGAAAATATTATTAATTTTACATTCACAGATTGTTCGTAATAATGGCTGGGTCAAATGTCTGTTTTACCCCTGAGATTATCTCTTGTTCCTTAAGTCCCACTGATCCTCTAATGAATAATTGATTTGTGATCCAATCAATAAATCGAGTTCCTCTTGAGCAAATGAAGGGTAGAGCCCCTTGTTCAAGACCCAGAGTCAGCACTTAAGGGAACAACCACTCTACTATCCCTAAAAGCGAGTATGAGTGAATTTCGTCTTGCACCCTATGTCCCCAGCTATCTATTCAGTCTTACCCCTGAAATGAGAGTTTATTGAGATGGCACTGTTGAGCCAACCCTCACCTATGAAAATCTAAGGATAATCCTGAATAAACAGGAGTTTATAGTTAGTTCAAGATCAAGGTCAAGTTACCTAGGCCATCACTTTGAAATAGTCGGTCTTAAACAGTAAACAACGTTATAAAGTAAGAGTGACTAATTTCGTGTTCCAATCTTGTACAAACCCATTTGCATAGGACGCCCCCACTCCTCATGTCATAACATGTACGAATTAGGATCGCTTCGTTTGTAGTACTTTACAACCCTTTGTAACAACTACAAAGTAGGCCACATCCAATAGTGTTACCTGAATAAGGCACCCAACCTTATTCATATACTATAGATCATTTTGTCTATTTACTAGAACCTGATCCCCTTTTATGTCTCCACATAAAGTTTAAGTACTCATGTAATAGTCAAGGGTCTTCTAGGTTTATTGGATTTATATTAAGCAATACATATATTCAATAACAATTTATTGAATTTTTAGAATAAGTTTTATTATTTACAAACCATAAGTTTTAGGACATAAAACCCAACACGAACAACCTGTGAAGGGTTAACTTACTAATCATAGTTATATCGAGTGGACACAATATATCTATAATGAAGGGAGTGCAACTACGGACTTTAGTGGAGTGACCCAGTAGTTAACAAATGGGGATTAATTCGGTTTAAAAAGTGTAACCAATTAATCTTGGATCGTTGGAGCCCAAGATCTGTAGGTCCATTAGGTCCCTCTACTACCTCACAAATAGATTAGCCTTAGAGTAACGTGATAAGTTGATTTGAAATATTCAAACTAGAATTAAGGAAATTAGTAATAGTATGTTATATAATTACACGTTTCATTTTGGAATGAAACAAAATTGGAGAATCGATAATATTTAAATATGATTTAAATATTAAATTCATGAATAAGGATTCATGATAGTGGAATTGGTGGTTAATTAATTTGATATTTTATATTAAATTAATTAGAATTAATTAAATTGTTTAATTGATTATTATTTATTTATTTTATTAGAAAAATTAATTTTTGAATTAATTTTTGTAAAATTAATAAAAACTCAATTTTAATTAAAGAATTAAAATTGAAAAGTTAATTTTTAATTTTGATTTTGGAAAAGCTTCAAAACTGAAATAAAAATTGAAAAATTAGAAAATTGGAAAAGTGGGAATTTCCTACTTCTTCAACCTAGCAGCTCATTCATGGTTCCACTATTTTACAGCTCAAATTCTCAAGCTTGAGCTGGAATTCATGCGGAAGGTTTGTTGCTTGAATGTCATGCAATGTAAACTTCAGTTTTGAAGTGGTAATTGATGATGGTTTTGAAGAGATTTTTGTTAAAAAAAATATGTTTAAAGAAAGTCTTCATTCTGCTGAAAGCCATAAAACCTTTCTCCTCCATTTCCCTAATTCAAGCTTGTTTTAAGTCTCATAACTCAATCTAAGGCACCAAGAGAATAGTAGGGAAGACCTTGTGGTTGTTTACAAACAAAGGATAAAGAAATTGCAGCTGAAAATCGTGATTCAAGAGGTACTTCAAAGGTTAGTGTTGAAACTCTGTTTTTAGTTTATGAGCATGCTGAGTTTGAAGCCAAAATTAATGAATTAGAATGCTTAATGATCATGTTTTCTTCTGTTGCATGCTTCCTTAATCCAACAGGTTGTGCAACACTTAGTCAAATTTTTCCCCATGTGTTGAACTAATCCAAGATTCTCCATTCTCTCCTATGTTATAAGTCCAACTCTTATTATTATAGCATAGTTTGGACACTTAGATAATTTTTCTACTATACTATGAGTTCATAGCATAGTTTATATACTTAACCAAAATTTTACCTCCTTTAGGCTCTGAGTATGCATTTGCCCGGCAGCTCAAGAATTCTTGTCAAGATCTGAGTGTTACACTCTGCCCCCCGAAGTGTCCGCCATATGGGGACTCATGACATTTTTTTAGGATGCACTAAACTTCTGATTCCTGAAAACATCATCTTAAAATGTGATCAGGTCCTAAACGTTATATAAATGGTTCATCCCAACAATAAAATTTGGCTTCATGTACAAGCTTTTTCCTCTGTTGAAAGTTATACTCCTCGGGCATCTGAGCACAAACCAAGTAGTTGACAACATCAACGTAAGATTCTTTTTCACTTAGATTAATCAACTTTTCATCTGGAAAGCAGTCTTCTATCTTCATCTGATTCTTCTGAATCTCTTCATTTTCCAACCCTGACAAATGATAAGCAACTTGGTTCTCTGTCTCCTTTTGATCCTTAATTTCTAAATCAAACTCTTGTAGCAACAACACCCATCTAATCAATCTAGGCTTCACTTCCTTCTTCACCATCAAATACCTGATCACAGAGTGATCAGTGTATATAACCATCTTTGAACCCACCAGATATTGTCTGAATTTTTCTATCGCGAATACCACGACTAACATTGCTTTTTCCATGGTCGTGTAGTTTTCTTGGGCATCGTTGAGGGTTTTGTTGGCGTAAAAGATGGGATGTAGGACTCTTTGTTTGTGCTAATCCAATACTGCTCTTACTGCATAGTTGCTTGCGTTGCACATAAGCTTAAAGGGTTGCGACCAATCCGATACTACTAGGGTGGGCACAAAGATCAGTGCATCCCTTAGTGTGTTGTAAGCATTGTCAAAATTGTAAGGTCAATCCATTTCGAGGAGAGCACTTAAGGGTTGGGAAATTAGGGAGAAACCTTTAATAAATCTTCTATAGAATCTTGCATGGCCCAAAAAGCTTCTTAACGTCTTAGCATTCACTAGTGCTAGTAACTGGGCAATCGTTTCAATCTTCGCTTGATCAACCTCCAGTCCTGCCTTGAAAACTTTATGTCCCAACACTATGCCCTCGGTAACCATGAACTAATACTTTTCCCAATTAAGGACAAGGTTGGTTTCTTCGTATCTTTTTAGCACATTTTCTAGATTTTTTAGGCAGACGTTGAATGAATTACCAAAAACTGAGAAGTCATCCATAAAAACCTCCACTGATTGTTCCGGGAACTCTGAGAATGTTGCCATCATGCATCTTTGGAACGTCTCTAGCACATTTGCAGAGCCCAAAGGGCATGCGTCGAAAGGATAAATGAAAGTTGTCTTCTCCTGATCCTCAAGTGCTATAGCGATCTGGTTGTACCCACAGTACCTATCCAGAAAGTAGAAGAACTTATTTCCCGTCAATCTATCCAGCATTTGATCAATGAATGGCAAAGGGAAATGATCCTTTTTAGCTGTTTAATTAAGCTTGCGGTAGTCCATACATATACGTCAGCCTATGACAATTCTTGTGGGGACCAGTTCATTCTTACTATTTGTGACGACTGTCAGGCCACCTTTTTTAGGCACGCACTGTACTGGGCTCACTCAGCTACTGTCAGAGATAAGGTAAAGGACTTATGCGTCGAGCCACTTTATTATCTCTTTCTTTACTAGTTCGTGCATAGCTGGATTGAGCCTATGTTGCCTTTCAATAGAGCCATCTTTCCCTTCTTCCAGCTCGATTTTATGCATACAATACAAGGGACTAATCCCTCGGATGTTTGTCAAAGTCCATCTGATGGCCTTAGTGTATTCCTTAGAACTTGCAATAGGGCTACCTCATCGTCTGCACTTAATGCTGAGGAGATAATAATGGGCAAAATGTCATTATCGCCTAAATAAACATACATAAGGTGAGAAGGTAAGGCTTTGAGCTCTATGAGAGGGGGCTCTTCTAATGACGGTTTGATTTTTGCTGCTTCTCTTTCTTCTAAATTCAATGAATCAAAGATCGGGTTAGACATGGTTACGACGTGGATAGCTTCTTCTATTGCCAATTCCTTTTCTTTTTCTTCTCTTAATTTTTCATTCATCGCTTCCCAAAAACTTACTCCCAAATCTTCAATGTGCTGACAGGTTTCTAGTTCATTTATAAACTTCAATGCATTGAACACATTGAACTTTACCTGTTGATCATCAACTCGAATAGTCAGCTCACCTTTTTGCATATCTATCAATGCACGTCCAATTGATAAGAATGGGCGCCCAAGGATGATTGGAATCTCTATATCAGCCTCATAGTTCAGAATGATGAAGTCGGTAAAGAAAATGAACTCATCTACCTTGACGAACACATCTTCAATCTTCCCCTCAGGGTATGTTATGGATCTATCTGCTAGTTGTAGGGTGATAGTGGTGGGTTTGGCCTCACCAATTCCCAGCTTCTTGAAGATTAATAGAGGCATCAAGTTGATGCTTGCACCTAAATCGCATAACGCATGCCTGACATCCATTCCGTCGATAGAGTAAGGCAAGGAAAAACTTCCTGGATCTTTCATTTTAGTAGGGATGGTTTTTTTTTACAATTCACTACACTTTTGAGTCAGTACGCCTGTCTCAAATTCTCCTAACCTTCACTTTTTGGATAGTATGTCTTTCAGGAATACGTAACTCAACATTTATTCAAGAGCTTCTACCAGACATATGTTGATGTGAAGCTGCTTTAGGACGTCTAAGAACCTCTTAAATTGATGACTATAGTCTTTCCTTTTCAACCTACTCGGGAATGGAGGTGGTGCATACAAGACATCACTTGCTTTGTTTTTATCTTACGCCACATTAGGGTCTTGCGACTACGGTTCTGGAATGGTTGATGATGAGGCTTCTTTATCAGAAGGGTTCAAGTTGCTAGAAGTTTGTTAAGAGTGTTGAGAAGTATTACTAGGAAGATTGTCAGTAGATTCAGGATTGTTAAAGTTGATTGGGGGTGTAGGAACTACAATTTTTGGTATATCTGGAGTCGGTAGTGTCCCTTTTCTAGGGTCCCAAGTTCTGATGTCAAGTTGGTCATTGTCCTTCTACTGTGCAGTGTCACGGCTTGACACTGCTATTTACTGTTAGTGCGAGGAGGTTCAGTGTTACTTGGCAGGGTTCCTGGTTGTCTGTTCTTTAGTTCATTTGTGATCTGCCCCACCTAGACTTCGAGATTTCGGATTGAGGATGCTTGGAATTGGATTAACGCATCATTCTTTTGGAATACTCTTCTAAAAGTGATTCTAATGAAGAAGACGCATTGGAACTTAATGCATGATAGGAACGAATTTAGGTATGTTGATGGCCCTGGTGGTGCTGATGGAATCCGAGAGGGTTTCTCTATGCACTTGCTGCGAAGGTGCACTTTGTTGCTCATGCTCTTGCTGATCACTTCCCCAAGAGAATTTGGGGTGATTCTTCCAACCGGGATTATAAGTTTTGCTAAATGGGTTGTTATAAATTGAAAATACAGCCTGAGGATAATATGGGCATGCTTCAAGGGAGTGAGGCTCCCCGTATTGTATGCAACTCATAGCCGCGACCTGATTCATCGTATTAAGTTAAGCAACATTTGTGCTCAATGCACTCTGATTAATGGCCATTTTCCTTAGGAGGGAGGTGATTATCGCCATCTCGGCAACTAATGAGTTGATCGTATCTGACTCGACCAGCACACCTTCCATTTTCTGTTTATCATAATTTATGTTCCCATATCCATCGTCCACCCATTCGTCAGTGTTCCTAGATATCCGATCAAAATTCCCTTGGCCTCCGTGTATATCTTATCCATAAGTCCGCCTGCCACTGATGCGTCGTCCATTGATTGTGAGGCTCTATTCAACCCATTATAGAAGATCTCCATCAGTACACGATCAGGGATGCTGATGTGTGGGTAGTTACGAACTAGACGCCTAAACCTAGCCCAAGCATCATTCAAAGTCTTTGAATATCTTTATTCAAAAGTAACGATATCCCACCATCTCTTTGCGTTGATAGTTGGTGGAAAGAACTTCTTCATAAATCTCTCAACCAACTAGTCCCATGACACAATCTCATTAGGTTCTAAGGAATGGGCCCATCGTTTGGCCTCATCTCGAAGAGTGTTAGGAAAAAGAAAAAGCTAGATCCTTTCTAGCATCATGCCAAGAACAGATAAAGTGTTGCACATTTCCACAAAACTAGTCAGGTGGGCATGAGGAATTTCTCCCACGTCCCTCCAAACTACCTTGTGGTTTGGATCCTCTGTAGCATTACTAGCTTTATCTCAAATCTCACATTCCCATAAATGGTTGGTCACGTCATTCGTGGAGAAAAATCGTACAAATTCAGGGCTGCATAATTTCGCATTAGAATGTTATGCTCAGCAGCTAGCAGAATTGGGCTCTGCTGTCCAACATTTAATATTGGAATGTTGTGCACAGCAGCTAGCAGAATTAGCTTCTGTTGTCCTTCAGTTGGTTGATTGTTTGGGTTATTGGCCATATTCCTTCTTCTTCTATTTATGTTTTGTCTTGCTCTACGATGAAACGTCTGCTCAATCTCAGGGTCAATATTGAATTCAAGTTCAGTACTCGTACTCATATATCGTTTTCAGCTTGGTCGCTCAAGCTGGCAATACACCTAAGACTGAAAGGGTGCCTGCAAAAATACAAAACAAAACAAATAATTAGTTGTCAAATCCCCAGCAACGGCACCAAAAACTTGTTGGTTTGAAATTTGTATGCCTGCTTACGTGTAAAACTATGCTACAATAACTATACGCTGAATTATCTGTGTCTAGTTGTAGCTAAGTATGTGCTTATCACAAGTTTTCTAATAACTTGCCAAGTATAACAAGCTATAAGTTTCACGATGTGAATCGAGGTTGAACTCAGAGACTTTTAGCTAAAGATGACTATAAGTAATGCATCTACGACGAAGGCTAAATGACTATAGTACAGAAAAAGAAAGTAAAAAGCATGCAATTATAAATAATGCGATTAACTAAACAGGCAGTGAGCACTTGCTAATTATAAGAATCTTTAAGGAAGTAGAAGCTTTAATATGTAATAAAAATGTATGGGAAAAGCAGGGTTGGAAGGGAAGTCAATGCCAAGTGAAGGGTTGAAATCCCTAACATAGCGAAAGAATAACTTAGAACCAGATCTCGAAATTAATTTGGAAAACCAAAATACCAGTACACTGGCAAAATTATACATAATAAACCTACTAAATAAACCCTAGGTTAAACATGTTTTTAAAAAAGAATACAGGGAGAAGAATTTTCTTTACTCACTTTCGTTGAAGATTCAGGATAGAATCAATTCCCCAATTGATCATGAACACCACCAAAATGGCGTCCCTCATATTCTCTGAGAACTTGAGGTTGAAGGTTTGTGGGAACCAATCTTGAAAAAGGAAAAAAAGAATTTTGTGATGTTGCAAGAGAATTAGAGAGGAGATTTTTTTTTTTTATTTCTTTTTCATAGAACCTTTCTGTCAAAAACTTTCCTCTCCTTTTTTTCTTTTTGCAAGTCTAATAGGTGGGAGAGAAGAACGTGGGTAGAGATCCACGTTTTGATAACTCCCTTCCCACGTAAGGGAGTTATTATGTTTTATTTAATTTATAAAATTAAATTAATAATTATTAATAAAATTAAATTAATAATTAAACTAAATAAATCCAATTTAATTAAGAATTCATTTAAATCATATTTAAATGAACATCTTTCACATAACCTGTGGTTTTAATTAAATTAAATAAATTAATGCTCCAATTAATTAATTACCTAATTAAATATCATATATTTAATCTAACCTACATTTGAATCATATTCAATTATATTTTTCTCATAACCTATAGATTTAATGTGTATCTAATACGTATTAATTTTTAACCTATAGTTTTAATATGAATCCAATTCGAATTAAAATAAATTTGAACTCCTTAAAATATTTAATTCTCTCATAAATTAATTTTGAATCATATCAAAATTTATATAATGAAGTTTAATTAAAAAGTAAACTTTGTATTATAATGTATCAACATACATTATACTATTTTCCCAAGTGAATTTGAACATTTTAAATTCTATTCAAGACTCAATAACCTCAATACCCTTTTTGAGCTAAAAAGGGAACCTAATGGACCTACAAATCAAAAGTTTCAACGATATGAGTATCATTGGCTAAACTCATTAACCAGATCATTCAATGTTGGTTACTGTAGGTACACTCCACTAAAGACCCACAACTACACTCTTCTCACTGCATATATATTTCTGTGTCCACGGATATAGAACAATAACAGCAAGTTAGTCCTTCACGAGTATTTATAACACCAGCTGGGTCAAATTACCATTTTACCCATGGATTACTTCTATATCCTTAAGTACCAGTGCTCCTCTAATCAACAACTTGTTTATAGTCCAACCATTAAATAGAAACCTCTATCGGCCCAGTGAAAGAGTAGGGCCCTTTGTTCAAGTCCCGAAGACACCTCTTAAGGGAAGACTCATCTACTTACCCTGAAGTCGAGAAGAAGTGAAATCCATCTTGTATAATTATGTTATCAGCTCCCAACTCAGTCTTGTCCCCAAAATGGTAGGAATATTGAGTCGATAAACCAACCATTCTCACCAATACAAATCAGAAGATAGTCCCTCATGAACAAGAGTTCATAATATACTTAGGATTAAGACTAAGTTGTCTAGGTCATCCTTTGAAATAGAAACCTAACTAGTCAACAGGGTTACACTTAGTGGTTACTATTTCATGGTTCGGTCTTATGCAAACTCATTGCATATCATTGTGTTTGTATCAAATACAAAGTAAGTCGCATTCTTAGTGTCACCAAGATAAGGTGCCTAACCTTATCCCTATATTATAAACCCTTTAGGTTGTATCTTGAACATTGATTCCCATATGTCTCTACATATTGTTAAAGACTGATAAGACAACCCAAGATGTTAGTTTATTAGATTATAGGGTTAATAAGACAAAATAAATGCAATACAATCAATAACACTTATTGAGATAACATCAATAATTCTTTATTTCTAACGACCAATTATTTACATTTACTATCAACGAGTTTTAGGCATAAAACTCAACACCAAGTTCCTAAGTTTAGCTTCAAGGGTAATCCAGGCTCACAACATTCGTTCATCGTACACTTCTTAGTGGCCAACCACATTTGTTATATCTCTATGATACATGAATGATGTTGCGTTGAGTATAAGATTATTTCTATCTCTAGAAACACTTCTTATTTTGCTTAGTGAGATCCGTAACTACTTACCCTCTCGAAAAGTTGGTTATAGCTACTTGACTCAATGAATGATCATAGGCAAGCATTTATATAGTCATACACTAAGCAAACATGATTAACCGTTAAAGATTCAACTTAGCTCATAGCATTAAAATTTCCCCTTACTTCGTGGAAATTAGTTACTCATGATAAATGAAAAGGTGATGGTAAAGACAGAGGAGATAATGAAAGTAGTCATGATGATATATCGATAGAAATAGAATTGTTGTTTACAAAATGAGTAATCTCTTAAAGTCACAATTCAATACAACAGTGAAAGATAAGAAGAAAATAATGGAAAGGAAATTTTCAGCAATTTATTACTTCCAACAGATGTAGTGCCAAGGCTGCTGGTGACTAATGGCAAGAATGTTGTGGAGAAGGCTCTCTCAAGCTCTTTGTTCCGGTGAAGTTCTGGTGGTAAGTCAAAGTGGAGTTTGGAAGTGGAAGTTCTAAAAAATATTCTCGATTGCGCTATTTGCTTATGGTGCAAGTATCGTGTCTAGGGTGTTCTCAGACAAAATCTCAACACCTTGTCATGCTCGTCAAAGCTCTATTTATAGAGCCACCCGCTGACGACTTCGGGGATCTCGCAATGGATAGTCACCATCTCTGACTAAGTTGGTGAGAATGTCAGTGTTGCTATCATGGTCAACATTCTGAATCAATGGCAGAATATCCACTGGGATTGTGTTAGAGATCCCAAGACATGCTATCAATTGTTTGTTCATCGGGTAGGAGTTTGGTGCATGCAGACTGATCCTGCGATCAATTGCAAAATATACACTTTGGCATCGTGTTAACTCATGATATGTAGTCAACAGAGATTTTAGGTGTAATTCAGGTGCAAGTATAATTTTAAGCATGAATCCCTAGTATTATTATCACATATTTAACTTATCTAATCTCATTATTCTAAGTAAAATGCTACAATAACTTATATTGATACAAGTTATCAATATATGATATACATTAAGATTTATGTTGAGAATTTTATGATATATCTCTACTATATTAAAAGGGGCAAAATGGGGAGAATTGTTAACTCTCCATTTTGCCTTTACTTCTTTTTAGAATTTCTATTTTGCCATTTTGCCCTTTTTCCCTCAAATTTATCTTTCTCTTCATCTAAAATGTTTTTTAAGCCTTGCTTTTTTGCTTTTCATGTAATTGTTTTTTTTTTTTTTTTAATATCATGCCCTTTCATTTTAAACCCTTTCAAGCATAGCCAATTCTTATAACACGACAACAACATTTTATGAGAAATTTCACAAAATTATTTTTTTAATTTTTTTGTTAAAAGCCATCAAATCCCAAAACGATGTTCAAGATTTCTTAAAGGTTAGTGATTTACTCATGCCTTTAAATTTTATTTTGACTTCATTTTAAGTTCGATAGGAATTGGTGATTAAAGGTGGAATTGTTACTTTTTTCTTCCTTATTTTGTTTCCATGTATCCATAGGTTTTGATTAACTTTATCACGTTTGATTTTTGTAGTTTTGGGATTTTTTTAGTTTTGGAGAGATTTGATTTAGAGGTTTATTTAATGTTTTGAGTTGTAGAGATTTAAGGAGCCATCATTCATCCTACAATTTTTTTAGATATTTCGATATATGAATTTTACGAATTTCTTTTTTAAAGTCTTGCAAGATAAATTTTTCAAAAACTATTTCGATTTTGTTCTTTAACATCTCTTTGTTTTATTTATGGTGGTTATGAATAGTAGAGGTATCAATGAGAGACTTTTTTCCTTTCACGGTGAATTTGTATTTGTCTACATATGAAAGTAAGTATATTTTTAGTTAAATGGGAATTGATGATTAATGATGGAATTGTTAATTTTTTTTTCTTCCTCATTTGGGGTTTTTTAGTTTTGGAGAGATTTGATTTAGGGGTTTTGTAACATCCTCAATTTTTGTTCTTGTTGTACTTTCGGTAATTCCTAGTATTAAAGGGGCATTTTGGAATTTTTTAGAAATCTAAATGTAATTTTGGAAATTTATGTCCCCAAACTTAATTTGAAATTAATGCCAAGAATTTATTTCATTTTGGAAGGGAATTAGTGAAATTCTTTTGAATTGAAAATTTTAAGGAAGAAGAGATTAAAAGTTGGGAGAAAGAAAGTAAAAATAAAGGTAAAAACATAATAGAATAAAATAAAATAAGGTAAAAACGTAATAGAATAAAATAAAATAAGATATTTTATTTCATTTTATTATATTTTATTCCTTTATTATTTTTATTATTTTTTTTTCTTCTCTTTTCTTCTCTCTTTCTTTTCTCTTTCTTTTCTTCTTCTTTTTCTCTCCCCCTCCCCCTTTCTTCCAGCCGCCGGACCCCCTCCCCGTGAAGCCTCACCACGCGAGCCGCCGATCGCCATTTGTGGCCACCAATCTCCTCCGATGTCTTGCGAGTCGTGTCGTCCGTGGGTCCCTACTTCGCCGCGCCACTCGCCCATCCGCCTCACCATCCGAAGCCCGCGCCTTCTCTCATTTCTGTTCGTGAGCGCTAGCCCGAGCCACCATCCTCCGTTCGCTGCTGCATCGCCCAGCCGAGGGCGTCGTCTCGTTTTTCAGTCGTGCGTCCGATCCGTCAATCGTGGTTTCTGCCGCCACTGACCAGATCCGTCCAGCCCAGATCTGTTTCATCTCACCAGATCCGTCGCCCCTTCGCCGCTCCAGCCATGCTGCTTCTACCGTCGCCACCCCTCGCCCAGTTTAAAAGTCAGTCGCCACCGCTTTGGTCTTCTTTTGCGATCTTGGATTTGGGTAAGATCTATTTTTTTGAAGTTTTGGGTAGAATATTGGACCCCATATTCGAATTATTTTTGGCTTTAGATTTAAGTCTGGAAAATTGTTGGAGTGGCTGTCCTGCGATCGTTTTCTGGTTTCAAAATCATTTTGTTTTGGTTGATGTTACTGTAAAATTTGGACTTGGAAACTTAATAATGGTTTATGTTTTTGTTGGCTTTGTTTGCAAAGTTTGGGAGCGAGTTTAGCTTAAACTTCAGCTTTTGGGTGAGTTATTTGGAAAATTTTAGAATGATTTTATGTTTTGGAACTAAGCACTAAAGTTTAGAGTTAAGCATATTTTTTTTTATTTGTATCAAAACTTTGATCCAAGATTATTCCATTCTAAGAAGAAGATAAACTTGTTAATTATTTTGGGCTTAAGTTAAGTAATCTTACTAATGGAACCGTCCACAGGCCAGACACTAGATATATACTAGCATGATAGATGAATATCAGGACAGAACGATAGCATGATAAACGGATAGTATAGTATGACCGATATATATTCTTGTACGAGAATTTGAAAATTTTATTTGTACACATAGATACTTGTATGCTAGTAAGAGATGATACTTGATTCACTGAGTCTGTATTTGATATGAGGATATTGAGGTGTATATGCATGTTGTATAGCCATGATGTTGAGGTGTGTATGTATGTTATAAAACCATATTGTGATAATTTTGATGTTGAGACTATGATAGTATCTTTACTGATTAGTTAGATGCCCACTAGATTGTATTTCCTTCGGGATTTACCAGATTGTGTTTCCTTCGAGATTCACCAGATATTATGTTTCCTTTGGGATTCACCAGGTTGTGTTTCCTTCGGGATTCATCAGATATTGTGTTTCCTTCGGGATTCACCAGATATTGTATTTTCTTCGAGATTCACCAGATATTGTGTTTTCTTCGGGATTCACCAGGGGTTGTGTTTCCTTCG
Organism: Benincasa hispida; assembly: GCF_009727055.1. Classification (NCBI taxonomy): domain Eukaryota; kingdom Viridiplantae; phylum Streptophyta; class Magnoliopsida; order Cucurbitales; family Cucurbitaceae; genus Benincasa; species Benincasa hispida. The sequence continues at coordinate 75,941,086 of NC_052357.1, read as the reverse complement.
GGATTCACTAGGAGGTAGTAGACATACTTAACTACAATAGGATAAAAATCAGTTTTTCATGTATTTATGTGTCCCATGAGTACTAGAGCAGTTTTTATGTTCCACCAGGGGTAAATATCTAGAAGACATAGAACATCTGGAGGACATAGATGCCTAGCTCGACTCCAATAGTGGGGTTACTTATTGAGTATTTTATACTCATCATTTCTCATGTTGTTGTTTCAGATAAAGGTAAAGATGCACCGGCAATTGACAAGTGGAATCCGTGATCGAGCCACTGGGACCAATTCTATGCTTCCACTCATGATATTTAGATTCCTTTTCATGTTTTTTAACTTTCAGTTTTGATGTTTGAAACTTACTACTAAAATTTTTTTTTAGACCTATTTATTATCATTTATCATTTATGGGTACCCTATCGTCTGTTTTTAATATTTGAATTGAATGAATGTCTTCTTATTTATTTAGCATTTAATTCATTATAAAAGGGTGTCGTTTTAAGTTCCATGCATGCATGTGTTTAGTAACGGCCTAACTTGAGTCCTAAGGGGTCGGGTCATTACAGGTTTATTTATTTTGTTTAAGTTATAGAGATTTAATGAGCCATCATTCATCTAAAAATTTTTTTTAGATATTTCAATATATAAATTTTATGAATTTATTTTTTAAAATCTTGCAGGGATAATTTTTTTAAAAAAATTATTTTGATTTTGTTCTTTTAACATCTCTTTGTTTTGTTTATGGTGGTTGCAAATAGTCAGAGTTATCAATGAGATATTTTTTTTCCTTTTATGATGAAATTGAACTTGTTGACATATGAAAGTAAATATTATTTAATCATTTCTCAAAATTTTATGTCAAGTTTATTTTTACTTTGATGGAAATTGGTGATCGGTAGTGAAATTGTTACTTTTTTCATCTTTATTTTGTTTTTCTATTGTTTGTTTTGAATTTTGATTAACTTTATCATGTTTGATTTGACATTTTAGTTAACTTTATCACACTTGATTTTGTTTTCTTTAATTTTATATTTTTGGATTTTTCTTTGTTTATGAGATATTTGATTTAGGAGTTTATTTATTCTATTTGAGTGGTAGAAATTTAAGGAGTCATCGTCTTTTGTTAGATATTGTGATAAATAAATTTTATGAATTTCTTTTCTAATGTTTTGCATGGATAATTTTTTTAAAATATTTCAATTTTGGTTATTTCAAAGGTATATTAAAAAACATGAATCCGCACGTAAAATCGGTTGTTTGATATGTGAAATGCATTAAATGCAAAATAAAATCATGTTAAATACATTTTCTCTTTCACTACAATAAAATTGGGATTTCATGACATTTAAAAACTGTCAGATTTAAATTTCGTGATAGTTATTTTCAGTCATTGTATTGCCTGTAAAGGTATACGCATCAATGACAGCTTTTAAAAAATGTCATAATTAGTCTTCTCAAGACAATAATTAATTGTCAACAATGAATAATTATTGACAATTATAAGCTGTCATTGTCAAATATATTATGACAGATTGTTATTGCCATCAATTGACTAGAAGTTGGGTATTCTCTGTAGCATTATGGGCTTTGACAATAGTTAAAAAAATGTAAAAAAAAAAAAAAACAATAATAAAATGACATTTTTTCCTTATCAAGAATATATGAACCATGATACTTTATTATCAAGAATATTTGAACCATGACAACAATTTTATGTCAATAAATGTTCTATCACCACACATTTTTATTGTCACATAATTTCATATTTTTTACACTTTCATATTGTCAACAAAATACATGTCTTGATAGTTTGTTCTTTCTTTGAATCATGTCGTTACACACATGATTTCCATCATCAACTAGTTTTATTTTAACACAAAATCGATATAAACACAAATTAGAACTTCCATATATAAGAATAAAGTTGATAATATTTTTACAATGAAATTAAATACAAAGAACTATGAATGTCCCCAAAGGGACAAAAACATGTTAGACATATTTAAGTAATACTTCGTATAATTAAAGTATGGGCTATGTATGTAGATTAATATTTCATCACCTTAGGTTATTTTATTAGATTGGGCCTTATTATGTGATCTAATTAATTAAGGCCATAGATTCCTAATTGGGTATGGACTTAATGGGTAGACTTAGTAGGTAGAAGCTCATTCCTAGTTAATTAGGGTTTAATATGAACCCTTATATATGAAGAGACCTTAGGCTACAAAACAATACGCACTCAATCTTTGTTTAATCCCATCTAGAGAAAGATACTACTAAGGTCATTCGGAGTTTTGGTTGAGGAAGACAATAGTCATCTTAAAGTTACACTACAAGAAATCACACTTCTCCCGATGCATGAAATCACCGGAAAATGGTGCAAAACGCGTCGAGAGATTCTCTCTCGATGACATACTGATCGTCAAGAATTTGGTCGGGAGAAATCTTTCGGGAGTTATAGGAACTCCCGACGGGTAATATACGTCGTCGGGAGTTCCACTAATGCCCGACGGTTTCTTCTATTCGTCGGGAGTTAGTGAAACTCCCGACGGCCCACTAGTTCGTGGGGAGTTCCATAACTCCCAATGGACTTTTCCACTCGTCGGGAGTTCCCCTAACTCCCGATGGTACCTTCTTTATGTCAGGCATTCCTTCAATGGTTGAATATTGACGTTTAAAATGTAATTTGTAATTTTTTTAATTTGATTTGAATAACCTATAAAGCATCATTAACCAACTCAAATAGATTCACATAATAAATAAAACAAACAAAGTGAAGTTCATATTATAACAAATAAAAGAAAAGTTACATGATAGTTTATAAAAGAAATTTGTCTTTAGAAACACATGAAAGAAATAAGATGAAAACAACGTCAAGAAATATGTATTCAGAAATACATAAAAGAAAACAACGTCTGGAACACAATATCTTCAACAATCGTTCAACCTCACTCCGAACAACATCCTACAATAAAACAAAAATGTTCAAATGTTATAAACTTCTAGAAACAAACAAAAAACTCCAAGTTCAACTCCAAAACGAGTATCACGAAACTAAACCCACCCCCCACAACATATTCAAACTTCATAAACAAGAACAAACACACAAAAAACTCAAACTTTCCCCCCAAACAATTTAAACCAAACTGATCCACCCCCCTACAACACGTTCAAACTTCATAAACATCCACAAACGATTATAATCGAACTCTACCACCCGCACAACATTCAAACTTCATAAACATCAACAAACACACAAACTTCATGAGAAATTTGTACGGATGACCCATTTTTTGGGTCCAAAATGTCAAATGACCCATTTTTTAAAAATAATATCAATTGCCCCTCTACTGACATCATCGCCATACTAGATTACGTAAATGCCCTCACCTCTTTGTCATCTTACCCGTTTACTGAAAACCAAAACTAAACTAAAACTCTTCCACTACTGCCGACAAATCGAATCTGATCGGTAAGTGAATTCAATCTGTGCCAATTGTTTCTTAAACTGATCGGTAATGAGGATAGGGTGGGTCGTTCAGAGGTTAGAAATATTGTGAACCTATGGTTTTTTTTTGTTTGTTTTTTTTTTGGTTTTCGATGTGCTCTAATGTTGAAGACGAGTAGAAAGAGGGAATGTGAGTGAGATAAGTGAGAGCAAAATCGGTAAGAGCGACACTAAAGAGAGCGAGACTAGTGAGACAATGTCTAAAGAGAACGCGAGAGAGAGAGAGAGAGAGCGAGAAGAGAAAAAAACATAAAGTAAGGGGGAAAAAGCATTCCAACGAAAAGCATCAAAATTTTGACAGAAGGTGGACACGAAATTATTTTATGACAATATATTAGGTCAAATTTTTTCTCTCTCTCTCGCTCTCTCTCCCTTTCATTCTCTCTCGATCTCGCTCCATTTTTAAGAGAGATTTTCTTTAGATATTGTCTCGCTAGTCTTGCTTTCTCTGGTATCGCTCTCACGAGTCTCACTTTCTCTAGTGTCGCTCTCGTTGGTGTCATTCTCTCTAGTGTCACTCTCTTTGATGTCGCTCTCGCCGATTTCACTCTCACTTATCTCACTCACATTCTCTCTCTCTCTACTCGTCTTCAACCTAAGAACACATCAAAAACCAAAAAAACAAACAAAAAAACCATAGGTTCACAATATTTCTAAACCCCAGAACGACCTACCCTACAAGTTCAACTCCAAAACGATTATAACCGAACTTACCCACCTCCACAACATTCAAACTTCATAAACATCAACGAACACACAAACTTCATAAATATCCATAAACACAAAAAAAAAAAAAAAAAAAAAAAAAAACTTCAAGTTCAATGGCAAAATGAGTATAACGAAACTCTACCCACCCCCCACGACATTCTTGACGCTAATAGACAAACACACAATGACAACAAAAAAACACATCAAAATCCAGTTGCTTGGTTACCATAACTGCAAGATAGCCAACAATATTTATCATAAAGCTACTAGTAAAACATAACTACTTTGCTACCATAACTGCAGGATAGCAACATATTAGACAACTAAATAATGAAGTAAGCATAACTAATTTGATGGCCCTTCTCTCAATGATCATATCATGTCTTCAATCATTTTTTTTTATTTCTTCCATTTGTCTTACATGATCCTCTGTCATTTGTTTTTTAACATCTTCAAGTTCCTTAATCCTCGATTGAGACTATTCAAAATTGGCTTTCAATTCCCTCACCTCCCTATCCGTTCCTTGAGTAGATGACGAACTCGATGAGCTGCTACCCCTTCTTAACTTAGGTTTAGGGCCCCAACCTAGACCTTTTGAATATCTGGGTCGTCTACCAAAAACCGTCTCACAGATTTCATTCCCTGTTAGTGGTTGGAAATCTTCTAGAGTGGGGTTAGATTGTAATTCTAATATTTGATTCTGGACATATTAATTAAATGTGTAAGTATGAGCGACTGAAGTTAGAAATGAAAAACAAGACGAAAGTAAAACAAAAATGGTTACATGTGCATTTTTAGCTGCTTGATTCACGAACTTGCTACCTTTAGAGTGTGTTTCCCTAATAGGTCAACACGTCCTATTTCTCAACCTTCCTTTACCTGCAGCTTTGATTGGATTTGTTAGAACGACTTCGATCTGCTTACGTGGTCGAACGGTAATTTCTCTCTATTCTTCTTGTTCGTCTTCGACGTTTCCTACATTCAAACAAAAAAAAAAAAGATATTCTATAATAGTAAATGAAGTAAATGATACTCGCCCTAAATTATTCTAACATGAAATGCTTCACTCTCGAAGCGGTCACACAAAAAATATATATCTTCTAGTCTATTCTTAAGCCAGCTAGGCAAGTTGGCATATGCTTGCTGAGGATTGCCACATTTCCTGTAATGTCTGTGCAAATATACTTTGAATTCTTTGAAGGATTTTTTCATTTGATGTTCTATAAAATAATTAAGTGGTTGACTGGATAAAACAAGCACGAAATGAGGCTACAAAAGAATAAAGGAAAAATTAGCATATATGATGTTCATGACTCTTAGACTACAATTGACTCTAAAAGAATAAACTTATAACTTACCAAAAATTGACTCTTAGCCAATTCTATAAACTCGTTTGGAACCTCAGTAAAAGTACGACATCATACTGGAAATGTAGATCTGACGGAGACACCAATCGCATTACTAAATCGTACCGAATGTTGAGAAATCGTCTTCGTCTCCCCCTTATTTATCACAATTGGAATTCTCCCATATTTTTTGACATATTTTTACAACTCGATGTTCCGCGAATGCTCGTGTTTCCTCCGAGTCAATGTTGAGCTACTATCTGAGGAATAAAAAATTTAAAACAGTTTAGGATGTATTTTAGTCAATTGAATATATTTCAAAATATACTAACTTGAAGTGTCACCCATAGAAGATCCCGTATTGCCTAGGTATATCTCTTCCTCCTGGAATTCTTCATCAATACGTGTAAAGAGAGAAAGAGAATTGAGTAGATACATTATTACTCATCATCATCATCTAAATCAAATTATTCATCAGCACTTGAACTATTATTGAGAGATAATTGTTCTTCATCATCGTTTATGAAATCATCATCGCCATGTCGAATAATTGGTCTTTCCACAACTATAGGATCAACGTCAACTCTGCATAAAATAACCTCCTCAATGGTTTCATCCACTCGGACTCCACCGACAATTTCTAGTAAATCTAGTTGTTTATTTTGGACTACTTGAACAACTTTTCAATTGCTACCATATTTTATGTCATCAATGTAAAAGACTTGTTGTGCTTGGATAGCAAAGATGAAAGACTCATCAATATACCAAAAGCGCAATGTATTGACCGATTTGTATCCTAAATCCATATGTGTCCTATTACTTTTGTTGTTATCTGTGTCGAACCATCTACACTTGACATAAAAACACGTCTTCTATTCGCATATTGGAAATCTAATATTTCATCTACGATATCGTAGAAATTGTTATCCACACTTCCATTCCTACTGATCTCCCTGGCCACTAGGACTCCACTATTTTTTGTAGCTTGACGATTATCACGCTCTACAGTGTGAAATTGTACCCCATTAACAATGCATCCATTGTAAGAGCGCACCTCAGACGAAGGTCCCATTGCAAGTAAAAAGAAATCATCGGAGAGATCTTCTCTCCCGCGCCGTTGTAGAACCTGATAATTAATTATACATTAAAAATTACTACAAAAAATGAATCATCTCTTAACTTCCAATACTATGTACACCTGAGATCTAAACCAATCAGGAAATTTGTGTTGATGTCTTATATATAAGTTAGAGGCGCTTTGAGCTTCACAATGAATTAACCTCAAGTGTTGCCTAGAAAATTGATCATTTGAAAGTTATATAGAAGAATTTATCCTAGAAATTAAATTTAGTTTGAAACGTACTTGCGATAATCTGTTATTTCTTTACAATTATTGAGAATATACCAACGTGTGATAAGTTTTTCCTCCGTTGATAGTGTCCGTAAAGTTGACACCCCTAATGGTCATACTCTTTGCCTAAATAATTCAAATTCACCAAATATCTCATGATCGGGAATGTTATCATCATTTTGTTCATCTCTATTGAATCTCGTTTCAATCCCACTTAGATATCTCGAGCAGAAGTTCCATGGTTCATTCATTACATATGCTTTCGCTATAGACCCCTTAAGACGTGCTTTGTTCCCTACAAATTATTTTAATGTTCGTAAACTTCTTTCAATAGGATACATCCAACTGTAACTAACCGGACCCAACATTTTGGTTTCATATGGTAGATGAACAACAAGGTGTACCATTACATCGAAGAAGGCAGCAAGAATATTTTCTCCAACTTACAAAGTATGACTATGATGTATGCTTGTAGTCTGTTCAAATCACTTACACGTATTGTTTTTGCACATAAGTCACAAAAGAATGTACATAATTCAACAATAGCAGTGGATACATTCTTTGGTAGGTATGCTCGAATACTAATAGATAGTAGCTTATGAAGCAGCACATAACAGTCGTATGTTTTCAGCCCTGATATTTTTCCATCTTTATTATTCACACATCGTGATATGTTAGACACAAATACATTAGGAAATTTCACTAATTTCAAATAATTACAAAACAAAATCTGTTCACTATTAGTTAATGTGTACGCTGCATGTGGTTTTACAAATCTGTTATCGACCTGTATCAACTGTAGGTCCTTTCTTATCTTCAAATCTTGTAAGTTTAATCGAGCGTTCGTTGTATCCTTTGTCTTTCCTTCAATATTTAATAATGTTCCCACCAAATTATCGCATATGTTTTTTTCATTATGCATTACATCCAATTTATGTCGTAACAATAGCTTGGACCAATATGGAAGTCGGAAAAAATACTTTTTTTAGTCCAGTTTAGCATTCGTTTTCTTTTTTTATCTTGCTTCGATGGATGTTTACTAAGCACAGAAAAGTTCAATATATTTATTTGTTGTTTGATCTCTTTTCCATTCATTACGACTGAAGAAGATCTACGTTCAACTTTTTCATCATGTTGCCTACTTCGACGCCAATTATGATTCTCTGGAAGATAACGTCGATGTCCCATAAATGATATTTTTCCTCTTATCACGAAGGACGAATTATCTTCTTTGTATATGGGACATGCTTGATAACCTTTTGTACTCCACCCAGATAGGTCACCATATGCAGGGAAGTCATTAATAATCCATAATAAGGTGGTATATAGTTCAAAAAACTCACCAGTAACAAAATCATAAGTTCGTACACCAATTGAACATAACTCTTTCAACTCTTCAATCCACGGCTGCAACTGAACATCAATTTCCTTTCCACGAGATTTTGGACCAGGTATGAGCAAAGACATGAAGAAGTTTTTTTTCTTCATGCATTTCCAAGGGGGCAAATTATAAGGGATTATCACCACAGGCCACATACTATAAGAAGTACTCATATTTCCAAGCAGATTGACCCATCTGAAGGTAATCCCAAACGAACATTTTGGGGATCTAAAGCGAAATGAGGAAATTCATGATCAAAATATTTCCAACCCTTTGCATCAGCTTGATGTCGCAATACATCCTCCATTTCAACTCGCTTATCTTTATGTCATCTCATGCCAGAAGCGCCTTCTTTTAATGCAAACAATCGTTTTAATCTCGATATCAATGGAAAATGACGCAATACCTTATGTGGTATTTTTTTTACCCTTGCCATCATTAACTTTGTACCAAGACTCACCACAAAAAGGGCATTGTTGCAAATCTACAAATTCTTTCCAATACAATATACAATCATATTTGCACACATTTATATACTCATAACGTAAGCCTAAATCACGCAATTTTCGCTTAGCTTCATAAAAGGAAGTAGGTATAGCGGTGTCAGTTGGAAACGCTGCTTTTAACAATTCCAGCAACAAGTTAAACAATTTGTTACTCCAGCCGTTGAGAACTTTGATATACACCAACTTCATTAAAAAGTTCAAGGACAAAAATTGCGAACAACTAGGGTATAGTTCATTGCATGCTTCGGTCATTAAATCCTCGAATAAGTTCATGGTATCTCTTTCTTGACCATTAGAGGACATTTCATTCTCAATCCCTTCTTCATTTGCATCTTCGTTTTCAATTGAAACTTGTAGATCGTTTATAAGATTCAATATCTCATTTTCTTTTATAACATTACCCTCTATACTATCTACTTCAACATTGTGTATTGAATGAGTTGTATGACTTTCAAAACCTTTAGATAAGTTTACTAGCTCTCCATGATATACCCATTCACAGTATGAGAGAGATATTCCATATGTCAGTGATGCTCGATTTTTATGAAGTGAATTATGGATGATATGCGTTGATGAAATTGTGTTGTGCATTCAAGTTTCCTCAGCGGAATCCAAGTGTAAATTCCACTGAGTTTCCTAGTAAGTCTAGGGTCGAACACAGGGACTTGTGAAAACAGGTTGCGTTGGTAATTTTTATGAAAACTTTGCGGTGGCCAAATAAATAAATCGTTGGTTTGTTGTTGATTGCATTAATGAGAAATTAAACAAATGCGGCGAATTTGAGAAAAGTCAGTTGTGTGTAGATGCACTGAGTATGCGATGAACGGGTTGAGAAGATCTTTAGCTAGCGTTACTTGGGAATGCATCAGACTATGCGATCATGCTACCACCATGCACAGTAAGTCATTTTCCAATGCAAATGCGATGCTCCTAAGTCTAGGATGCATGTGTTGAATACAAAAGTGTCCATAGAGCTTATCCTTAAGTCTCTACTCTTGTCCTATGCGATGATGCAAAATGCTAAAAGCAAGGTGACCACATACAATCATATCCTATCTCTAGGATGCATGCGATGCGTTGATAACAAATAGTGCTTATTCCTAAGCTCACATCGCTTGTTTATCCGTTCTAATCTAACTTTTCCAAGCCTAGATTCTAACCTGACCTTCCCAAGCATATATCCTGTCCTTAGACTACCCTCTCGAGTATCTCTAATGGACGAATGAAGCATACATAATACAAGATAATCGCATAGCATGAAGATTTCCTAGTTGTGCTAGCTAAATGCTTCTTAACCCATTTAACTGATTTAGCTACTCATGCGTAAATAACAGAGAGTGAACAAATATAGAGAAGTAGATTCCATGAGTAGAGTACAAAATAAAAATGGAAGTTAAAGGTAGAGAGCCTGGTAGCAATTCCTTGCTGACTGAGGCTTTTACACTGTAATCTTTATTTGGTTCTAAAGATGTTCCCACTTCCGCAGGCGTCGGCCCTCTCTCTGTCCTTGAAGCTTCCGGCGCTCTCCCAAGCTTACCGAAACAATCAATCAGCACAACCTCCTCTCTCTCACGTTCGTCTTAAAACGAAAGAAAACTATGAACAAGGACGTATGAAACTTCGAACTAAAGAATGGTGAACTACTGAACCCCTTTTCTGAACGTCACCCTTGGTATTTATAAAACATCCAGGGTGAATGGCGGCTTCTCTCTCGTGATTGTACATATGGGACGGCTTTAATTCCTGACTGATGCGCCGAATATTTTTTCACCGAAAAGCTGAATATACTTGTGATCGTTATCGGCTGTCAACTTAATTCGGATTCGACTGTCATCAGCTTTCTGTCCCATTGCAATTAATTAGCCTTTCACCCAGATACACCCACCATGTTGCGCTGACCAAGTTGCGGCAATCCTTCTCGGACGAATGTTTGCAAACACAATCATCGCAAAGCTTTGCGGTGAAATTGCACTCGGCCAATGATTTCCTATGACCGCAATTCTTGCATTGCATCAACGCATATTCTGCATAAAAACACAAAAATCAACTGTTCCTATGCGATGAACGCATGCGACCGCAATATTATGAAATTGATGCTTAATGGACGCAATTTAACATGTTTTATTAGCACAATCCAACGTTTAAGAACTTAGCACTATGATAACGTGCATTTCTGCCCGTTATCAGTTAGTAGATGTCATTCCACAATATCTAATTTTTACCAAATTGAATTCATACATTTCTTGCATGGACATTTTATTCGTCCGAAATCATTAACATGAAACTTTGCCACATCTAAAAACTGGGATACTCCTTCTCTATACTCCACTGGTAACTTATTCCTTATTTTAATCCATTCTTTATTTATCCTTAAAAATAGATCTTTTTCTGACCAACTTTTAATCCAAAACAATAACTTGTATCATAGGACAAAGTACAAATTATTAAGCATGAATTTTGATTAATTTAATAAACAATTCTAAGTTCGTTCGAAGAATTTAAAATTTTAAATAACCTCTAATAGGTGATTTGACTTGTGTATACACAACATCCGTGGAATATAATTTATATCAAACACAACCCATTTTCTCATAGGTATACCACTTGTCAACTACCTCACAATATTCAAGTCAAATAATAAACCTCATACTCTAGGAAAAATTAACTAAGCATTAATTCAACTACCTCAACACACGTTTCCACCCAAATAATGACATCGTGATCTCCAATAAAACACTTCATATGTCCTAAATTCATTAATTATTCCTACCCTTTAGACTTTCCAAATCTCCAAACGTTCTATCCATATCCTCTTTCTCATGAAAGATATATACAACCACATTCCCTACGACCCTTGTACTCTAAGTTAAATTTGTTGTGATCAAAACGCATTATAACATTTTCAATTCAATTTCAAAGTTCAACAATGCACCATAATTTTTCCTCTAACCACAGGCCTTTGCCAATAACCTCCCACCATATTCAAACTCCCAAAACAATCAAAGCAAACTTTCAATCATAATATATATATTCAATAACAATAACAATAACAAAATTAATATGTATATCCAATAACAATAACAATAACAAAATTAATATGTATATTCAAAACAATAACAAAACAAATATTGGATTTTGATTTTGATTATGCCACCAAAACAATCAAAGCAAACTTTCAATCACAATATATATTTAATAACAATATCAAAATTAATATGTATATTTAATAACAATAACAAAAACAAAATTAATATGTATATTCAATAACAATAACAATAACAATAACAAAACTAATATGTATATTCAAAACAATAACAAAACAAATATTGGATTTTGATTTTGATTATGCCACCAAAATAATGAAAGCAAACTTTCAATCACAATATGTATATTCAAGAACTAAAACTTGTTTTCATGCTATTTTTTTTATCTTGTATTTTCCAAAAAACAAATATGAGAGAAATATTTTAAGAGAGAAAATTTACAAATTACCTTTTAGGGATCTTCTATCAGTAGTGAATGACGGCGAAAGATAGGAGAGGCGAACGATCGGGAGCGGTGAACGACGGGAGCGACATGCTAGGGTTTCAGATTGGGGAAGAAGAAAGGCAGTTGTGGGAACTTCTACCCAATCTGGGTTTTATACCAGATCTCCCGATAGCTATTGATGGCCATTGGGAGATCTGCCGTCGGGATCTTCCGTTGTGCTAGGGTTTCAAGGACGAATAAATAACCCATCAGGAGTTATAGTAACTCCCAATGGATAATGTCCCACCGTCGGGAGATTGACGAATAGTATATGTCATCTGAAGTTCTTCATAACTTCCAATGGGTCCCTTACATTGTTGGGAAAGACCCCATCTCCCGACGACGGATTTAAGCATCGGGAGACCTTCTTTTTCTTGTAGTGTTATCATCATCTTGAAGCTATCATCAATCTCTCAATGCAATCCATTTGTTATTTATTCTTGGCAATTTGGCATGAATGATCCTAGGGTTAATCTATTCAATATAGATTTAAAGTAATTATGCTAACAAGTGGTATCAGAGCATGAATTTCATGTTGGATTGTTGGTTTATATTTGTTTTTCATTGATATTATGATTCAATTTTGATTTTGGTAAAGATGATTAAAGATTAACAAAAAACAAAAACAAAAAAAAAAGAAGTTTTGGTGTTGTTTTGGCTTTTAATACAGCTTGAATTCGGTGGTTTTTTAACCTGATTTTAATTGGATGAATTCAATGAAATTAAGTGCAATTCAGTGGAAACTTCAGTGGGTTTTAATTTGATGAATTTGGTGAATTTAAATGGTTTTTATTTTATGATTTATTGGTGGATTGGAGGATGTTGACAAAGATGAATGGATCAAAGCTATGGATCTCGAAATGGAGTCTATGTACTTCAATTTAGTTTGGAATATTGTAGGTCGGCCTGATAAGGTTAAACCTATAGGTTGCAAATGGATCTACAAGAGAAAACGGGGTGTTGATAGAAAGGTGCAAGCCTTTAAGGCTAGACTTGTGGCAAAGGGTTATACCCAAGTTGAAGGAGTCGACTATGAGGAGACTTTCTCACCTGTTGCCATATTGAAGTCTATCTACATCCTCCTGTCCATTGCCTCATGTTATGACCATGAGATTTGATAAATGGACATCAAGACTATTTTTCTGAATGACAATATTGAGGAGACCATTTATGTGGAGCAGCTTGAGGGATTCATAATTAAAGGTCAAGAGCAAAAGGTTTGTAAGCTTAGTCAGTCCATTTATGGATTGGAATATAAGATTTGATACTGCGATCAAATCTTATGGTTTTGAATAGAATGTTAAATGAGCCTTGTGTTTACAAGAAAATCATCAATAGTTGAGTAGCTTTTCTTGTGTTGTATGTAGATAATATCCTACTCATTGGGAATGATGTAGGTATGCTGACTGAAATTAAGAATTGCTAGCAACTCAATTCCAAATGAAAGATTTGGGAGAGGCGTAGTTTGTTTTGGGCATTCATATCTTCAGAGATCGAAAGAACAAAACGCTAGCCTTATCTCAGGCATCGTACATTAATAAGATGCTTGTCAAGTTAATGATGCAGAACTCCAAGAAGGGTTTACTCCCTTTCGACATGAAGTTATATTGTCTAAGGAACAGTGTCCTAAGACACCTAAAAAATTTGAGGAAATGAGATGAATCCCCTATGCATCGGTTGTTGGTAGCCTGATGTATGCGATGTTATGTACTAGACCTGACATTTGCTATGCAGTGGGGATAATCAGTAGATATCAGTTTAATTCAGGATTTTATCATTAGACCGACATTAAGAACATCCTCAAGTATCTACGGAGAACGATGGACTACATACTCGTATATGATTTTAAGGATTTGATCCGTATAGGATACACAAACTCGAATTTTCAAGCTGATAAGGATTCTAAAAAATCCACATCAGGATCAGTATTCACTCATAACGGAGGGATAGTAGTCTGAAGGAGCACCAAGTAGGGGTGCATTGTTGACTCCACTATGGAGGCTGAGTTCGTAGCGACTTGTGAAGTTACTAAGGAAGCTGTGTGACTCGGGAAGTTCCTAACTGATCTAAAAGTGGTTTCAGACATGTATAAACTCATCACCCTTTATTGTGATAATAATGGTGTTGTGGCTAATTCCTGAGAGCCTAAGAGTCACAAGCGTGGAAAGCACATAGAACGAAAGTGTCATCTCATTTGGAAGATTGTGCATCGATAGAACTTGATCGTCATGCAGATAGCTTCGAAGTACAATGTTGCTAATCCATTTACAAAGGCCCTCACGGTTAAGGTGTTTGAGGGTCACCTGCAGAGTATGGGTCTAGGAGATATACCACGTTTAGTCTAGGGAAAGTGGGAGATTTTTTACTGGGTGCATTTTATGCCTTGGTTTATTGTTTTGTGTGAACTCTTATATTAGTATGACTTTTATATTGTACACTTCACTAGCTTTAGGACAAGTGGGAGATTGTTAGGGTTGATGCCTTAAATCTCATGAGTCATGTAGTTTGTAATTGTGATATACAAACAATTTTATTTATTTAATAACATATGAGATATTTTATTTGACATTTAGTAACGTTAACCCACAAACCAATAAACTAACATTGAAGGTTATCTTTTGTAGCTTAAACATGTACGTAGAGACACACAGATGGATCATATTTAAGTGATAACCTAAATGGTTTGTAGATGGATAAGTTTGGGTACCTTATCCTGGTGACACTACGAATACGACCTGCTTTGTAAATGTTACATTTGTTGTAAAGTGCTACAAATGATTTGATTCTGATCATTATGTGGAAACATGTGAGTGGGGGTATTCTATACAATGGGGTTTGTATAAGACTGGACCATGAAATGATTAGTTTTATTATATAATACCGTTAATAATAGAGACTTACATTTCACCAAGATGACCATAAGTGACATGACCTGAATCCTGAGTAAGTTATAAACTCCTGCCTATGAAGAGGGTCCTGTGATTTGTATGAGTGAGAGTGACCAGATTTCCGACTCAATAAACCTACCATGTTGGGGATTCGTCTGATTGGGGAGTTAGAAACACGGCTACACAAGACAAAATTCACTCATTCCCTAATATCAGAGTAAGTAGATATATTGATCCCTTAAGGGATGACTCTAGGGCTTGAACAATGTGGCGCCACATCTTTTCTTAGCCCGAAAGGTGTTTGGTCATATTTGGACTATAACTTATTGTTCATTAGAGGGATTAGTACTTAAGGAGTTAGATGTAACTATAGGGGCAAAACGGTAATTTTGGCCCAACTATACTTACGGGCAATTTGTGAAGGGTCATCTCACTATTGACTGGTTATATTCAGTGGACACAAAAATATATCTATAGTGCGAAGAGTGCAACTGTCGATCTTTAGTGGAGTGACCGGCAATTAATGGATGTTTAATAATTTAATTAAAGAAGTTTAATTAATTATTTAAGTATAATTAGACCTTCAATCTACAGGTCAATAAGATCCCCTCTGTAGCTCAATAGGGATTGTTGACAATTAATTTTGGATTAGTTTGAATTGTTTAAATTCATTTAGAAAATTAATTATATGTGATATAATTAGTTTAACTTAATTATATATGATATAATTAATATAATGTATTTGATACATTATAATATAAAGTTTATTTTGAGAGGAATTAAATATTTGAATATGATTCAAATACTAATTATATGGATGAGATTCATATAATTAATTTTAATATAAATATGATTTATATTAAATATCACAAATAATTGAAGAATTCAAACTATAGGCTATATTGTCTTTGATATAATGTAAACTATTGGTTATATGTTATATTAGATAAAACATATAGTATAATATATATATGTTATATATTAAGGTAGTTAATATGTATGGGTATGTGTATTAAATAAATTGAAATATGTTTTAATTTAATTTATTTTATTTTAAATTTTTGAAATTTAAAATGGTGGGAGTTATTTTCTAACTCATTCCCCCTATATCTCTCAAACACTCTCAGACGTGTGGAGAGTAGTTTTGAGTTTTTCACATTTTTTCTTATTCAACACAGAACGTCTATGTAAGTGGTATTGCTAAATATCTCTTCTTATACATTTCTCACAGAATACTTCTCTAAGAAAATTCTCCTCTCTAAATCTTCTCTCCCTCTCCCAAAACTCAGAGCCCACATACTCTTAAGAAGTATCTTTCCATCAGAGAATGCACAGGATACATTTGTGGTGGTGTCCTAATTGGGATTTTGTTCCTGTATGAATTGTTCGTGACTGGTTTGAGGGATTACATGAAGACTTTATGTTCTTCAAGGGTAAGATTTTCCTAACCCTTCTTCCTCTATTTTATTGGCATGTTGTAAAATTCTTGTTTAATGCATAGTTGTCTATACTGTAAATTTATTATTCTGTGAAAAATGAAAATTGGGACTGATCCCGCTTCCGCAGTGGACCTCAAGGTTCCTTCAGGACCAAGAGGGAAAATTGTCCCAAGAAGGTTGTTGGGCATTAAATGAGTTCAAGAAGGATAGCTATGTTGGAACGTATTAGCATGCAGCGGAAGCGACAAGGATCCATAAGCACTCTAATTCATTAATTTTGGCAGAAACTAAAGCATGCTATAGCAGAAATAAATGGGTTTCAAGTCATACCTTTGTAGAACTTCTACAAAGCTTGATTCTAGCTGCAAATCTCTCCAAATCTTGTTGTAGACCACCCCAAGATCTTTTTTATTATCCTCTTGGTGCACTAGATTGAGTTGTTGGACTCAAAATAAGTTTGAATTAAGGGAATATGAAGACAAGCTCACAGTAGCAACCCAATGGAAGAACACCTTTTTCACACGAATTTTCAGCTAAAATTCTACTGATTGCATTCCCTCAAATTCACTTCAATCTCTTCAATATATTGCAGACCATCATGCAATGAGAAAGCCTACATGAGATGTAGCTCATGCTTGGAGTAATTAAAGACTAAAGATGGTGGGTTTAGTGTGAACTATTTGAAGATGATGATGGAAAATCCCAATTTTTCATTTTGAGTTTTTCCTTCCTTTTCAACTTTTCATAAATCAATTTATAAAATTGAAAATATTATTAATTTTATAAAATTAATTTCATAAGTTAATTTTCTTAATAAAATTAATAAATAATTATTTAAACAATTTAAATAATTCTAATTAATTTAATATCAAATATTAAATTAATTTTACACAATTCCACCTTCATATATTTAAATCATATTTAAATATTAATTCTTCAATTCTGTTTAAGTATAATTTGAACATTTCAAATTAATTTATCACGCGACTCTAAAGCCTGTCTCTTATACACATCTAGATGTGTATAAGAGACAGCTAATAGGTCACTCCACTAAAACTCATAGTTGAACTTCCCTCACTGTAGATATATTATGTCCACTCGATATAACATGATTAGTAAGTTAACCTTTCACAGGTTGTGAGTAAAAACGGCTGGGTTGAATCTTTATTTTACCCCCGAGATTACCTTTTGTTCCTTAAATCCCACTGATCCTGTAATGAACAATTGATTTGTAATCCAATCAACAAATTGAATCCCTTTCGGGCAAATGAAAGGGTGAGGCCTCTTGTTCAAGACCCAGAATCAGCACTTAAAGGGAACAACCTTTCTACTAACCCTAATCGGGCAGGAGTGAGTTCTATCTTGCAAGGCTATGTCCCCATCTATTCATCCGATCTTATC
The DNA here is from genome assembly GCF_009727055.1 of Benincasa hispida. NCBI lineage: Eukaryota > Viridiplantae > Streptophyta > Magnoliopsida > Cucurbitales > Cucurbitaceae > Benincasa > Benincasa hispida. Next base: position 75,923,028 of record NC_052357.1, on the reverse strand, counting down.
TCCAAAATGGGAGCTTATTGAGCAATGACGTTGGACTACTCTCACCGTTTGCAGATCAAAGGATAATCCTGAACAAACAGGAGTTCATAGTTAGCTCAGGATTAAAGTCAAGTTACCTAGGTCATCGCTTTAAAATAGTCAATCTTAAACAGTAAACAACGAGTGATTGATTTTGTGGTCCGATCTTGTACAAAACTCATTTGCACAGGACACCCCCACTCCTCATGTCATAACATGTATGAATTAGGATCACTTCGTTTATAGCACTTTACAACTCTTTGTAATAACTACAGAGTAGGCCGCATCTAATAGTGTTACCAGAATAAGGCACCCAACCTTATTCATATACTATAGATCATTTTTTACTATTTACTCGAACGTGATCCATTTTTATGTCTCCACATAAAGTTCAAGTACTCATATAATAGTCAAGGGACTTTTAGGTTTATTGAATTTCTTAATAAGCAATATATTCAATAACAACTTATTTAATTTTTAGAATAAATTCTATTGTTTACAAACCACGAGTTTTAGAACATAAAACTCGACAAGCTAAAGCTTAAAATGACACATGAGGTCCCAAAGGAGGTATAAAGAAAGAGGAAGGAATGGGTTGGAGCCCATTTCAAGCTCTTTGGCCTCGATTGAGGCTGAGCTTGATGAATCGGCCAACGAACTATGCCTTCCGTACCGCCTCGACAAATGAAAAATGAAGGAATAGGCTAGAGCCCATTCCGAGCTCCTCAGCCAAACTTGGTGAATCAACTAGGAAATTATCACATTTATATCACTTGAACCAATGCAAGAGAAAGGAATGAGTCGGACCCTTTTCCGAGTTCATCAGGTTGAGGTCGGGCCCGACTAATCAGCCCAAAATTTATCCTACCCGCTTTGCTTGGTCCAAAAATTCTAAAAAAAAAACCTCATAAATATAGATTCCGAAACCTAATCCTGAGAGGTTTAGGATTAGGATTAATAACTAGACCATGGAGGTTTCTCGAAAAAGGGATGAATTCTCTAAGTTAAAGCTTAATACTTCTTCCTTTCATTTGTTTACTGACTTGCCATTGGAGCCTTTTTTTTTTTTTTTTTTACAAGTTCTCTCTTCTCCAAATTACAAATTTACTGTTGCTGCTACATGAATGTCAGGTGCATTCTCTCTTGTCTAAAATTTGCATCAACAAAAATGATAAAACTAATTTTAACAGTTTCAAAATTACTTACAAACATGTAAGCATTGTTTACTACAATTGTCTGTTATATGTTTGTTGGAACATTTCTTAATATAACATGCAAGTAATTGTTTGGTTACATTTTATTTAGAGATAGCTACAACGATGTTGGATTATCTTTCCACCACTATTATTTGGAAAAATCATTGAATCAAGGTGTTTTCTCAAAACCCTTGAATACATGTTAAACTATAACTTTTAGGAGAATTGACAAAAATGACCTATTTGGAGTCTGATTTTGTATTTTGACCTATTTTTGAAAAATAAGTTTTTTTACCCCCTTGATGATGAAAATGATGTAAGCATGGAAAATATTGGCTATACAATTACTCTTATGCCCCTTACTAAATTCTCACTTTCAATTTCAACAATCAACCTACCAAATTAATTCAAAAAAATTCCCCACCTCAAAAATTTATTCACAAAAAATTATTTTATCCAAAAATAATTGACGAAAATTATTTTTCACATTCCAACACAAAAATTCCTCCACCAAATTTAATTTGTTTACAACCCCACAAAAAGTTATCTACACCAAATTATTTCCAAAATGATACTTTATATAAAAAAAATGAAAAAATAGTTAGACAATCATATAGCAATGTGAAGAAAAGTTAGACGAATAATCACCGAAGCTGAGTGATTATTGGGACTGGGTAAGGGGAGAGCACCGGGTAGAGAGGGGGCGGGTATTGGAACTAAATGATCGCTTAGTACCATCGCCTAGTAAACGATCGCTTAGCTATGATCGATGGGAACAGGAAGGCACTGGGTAGAGAGGGGGCGCGCAAAGAGGGGGTAGGTATTGGGATTAAACGATCGCTTAGTACCATCGCCTAGTACTAAACGATCACTTAGCTATGATCGATGGGAACGAGAGGACACCAAGTAGAGAGGGGGCGAGTATTGGGACTAAACGATCGCTTAGTACCATCGCCTAGTACTAAACGATCGCTTAGTACTAAATCGGCCTAATACTAACGATCGTTTAGCTATGATCAGTGGGAACAGGAGGGCACCGGGTAGAGAGGGGGCGCAGAGAGGGAGCGGGTATTGGGACTAAAACAATCGCTTAGTACCATCGCTAGTACTAAACGATCACTTAGCTATGATCGGTGGGAACTAAACGATACATTGGATTTTCTAAACGATGGCAGTATACGATCGTTTAGCTACGATGCGCGCTAAGTGCGATGAAGTGTTATGCGATATGCTGAGCGATCATTTAAATGTAGAGCTAAGCGATCGTGGCATTGAAATAAACAATACATTGGATTTTCTAAACGATGGCACTACACAATTGTTTAGTTAGGACGCGCGCTAAGCGATGCGATCGTTTAGATGTAGAGCTAAGCGATCGTGGCATGGGAACTAAACGATACGTTGGATTTTCTAAACAATAGTACTACACGATCATTTAGCTATGACGTGCGCTAAGCGATGCGATTGTTTAGATGTAGAGTTAAGTGATCATGGCATGGGAACTAAACGATACATTGGATTTTCTAAACAATAGAGCTAAGCGACCGATTTTCTCAAGGTGCAATCTGGTTCAACTCCTTATTAAATGCCCACTTTCAATTTCAACCACCAACCTACCAAATTAATTCATATTCCACCTAAAATTAATTTACCCAAAAACCATTTCTAGACTTGTATCTCTTCATCAAATTGTTCTCTTCATCAAATTCTCCACTGAGAAGTTCTCTTCATCTAAAGCCCAAAACTTGTATCTCATGAAGCTGTAATTTTGTAAACTCCGTCATAAGAAGGTATGTATTTCATTTTTATATGTATTGTCAATAGTTCACTAATTATTAGGAAAATTGACAATGCCCTTCATTTGATTTTTATTTATAAATTTTTAGAGGTTGATTTTTGGAGTTTGAGTTATGGTTTCTTTGTTAATTGTATGTTTTTTTTTTTTTTTTGGTTAATAATGCCTTACATTTGATATTTATTTATCAATTTATTAAAAAAATTAAAAAATATATATTGTTTTTTTGATACCCGGTCGGGCTTCACCAGGTAAGAAGCAAAAGTTAGATTCCTGGCCGTGCTTCATCGGGTTACCCAACCGGGCACATACAAAGTCCATGCTTCTGTTTTATGGCCCGGTGGTGGACTCGATCGGGTGGACCACCTGGCCAAAAAAACAGAATCATATTTTTTTTTTTTTTTATTGCATTATATTAATACATTTTCTATATAAAATGTAGGAGAATGCCTTGTGTTTGGATTTTATTTTTTATGGCGTTTGGAATGAAAGGGAAAAGGATTATGATGGAGAAGAGTTGCGAGGGTTTGACATTGAGGTGGGCACGACCTATAATGAATTCTTGACCGAAGTTTATAGGATAAGTGGTATAATGTCAGATGAGTATGATCTTGTTATAAGATTATACTTCAATTGAGATCCAAAGTCTCTGCATTTATAATTCGGAATGATGAAGATCTACACACATTCCTTACATGGGAAGAGGTCTCAGTAATACCTCTTTACGTATCCACGCTTCAAAGTGTTCAACAAATCAAGGATTTCATCCAAATAATTCATATGTCCGACAAATTGAAGAAATCCCTTCAACATCCAGGCCAGTACGGTGGAAGATGGAGTCGAATAGTCAATTTTCTCCCACATATTTTAACCCATCACTTACTTCATCGCCTAGTAATTTGGTGACTCATAACTTAGGGGATGATGCAAACCAAGGGCAATATTTCAATGATTGGTCTTGGAGGGAGAATGACGATGAAGAGGAACCCAAGATTAACACCCACCAAACACCTCATGCAGAAGAACGAACAATCGAAGACTACGAAGGCTTGTCACATGCAACGGGTCGTGACTTGTCACATCCTTCTAGTAGCACAATCACCATGCCAGGTTAGTCTTATTCTTTTGAAGNCTACGAAGGCTTGTCACATGCAACGGGTCGTGACTTGTCACATCCTTCTAGTAGCACAATCACCATGCCAGGTTAGTCTTATTCTTTTGAAGATGTGAAAGTTGGGGACATATTTATATCTAAGAAAGATTTAAAGATGCGGTAATCTATGTTAGCAATTAGAGGTAACTTTCAGTTTAGGGTGAAGAAGTCGACCACAACATTATACAAAGTTATATGTTTAGTTGAAAAATGCAAATGGAGACTTCGAGCCGTTAAATTGAAAAATTGTGAAATATTTAAGATCTCTAAGTATGATAATGTCCACATATGTAGAAATGAAATATTGACTAACGATCATAGACAAACTTCTAGTTGGGTTCTCGGACATTTAATTTCATCGAAGTTTGAAGATGTTAATCGTTCATATAGACTGAAAGGCATTGTCAAGGATATAAAACAAGAGTATAGTGTGAGTTTAAGTTATGACAAGGCATGGAGGGCAAGGGAAGAAGCATTAGTGCTTATTTGAGGGTCACTAGAAGAATCGTACAAGAAGTTACCTAAATTTGGTGAAGCCTTACAAATTGAAAATCCTAGTTCAGCCTTTAAATATGATCTGCAAGAAGATAAATATTTCAAGCACGTCTTTATGGCTCTTGGAGCTTCCATAAGGGGGTTTCTGAACTGCATTCGCCCTGTTTTAATTGTAGATGGAACACATTTAAGAGGTAAATACAGTGGTAAACTCCTGCTTGCGACTGGGGTCGATGGAAATAATCAAATATACCCAGTTGCATTCGGTATATCTGGTGGAGAAACTGATGAATCTTCGGTGTGGTTCCTTCAACAATTAAGATGGGCAATTGGGAGAGTTCATGATCTAGTTGTAGTATCAGATAGACACCCTAGCATAAAAAAAGCAATTATCACGGTCTTCCCAGAAGCATTTCATGGTATTTGCACAAAAAAGTCCCAGTGCATCCCAGAGAGGTTGAAAGGCATGTAAACAGCATCGACGTTGTCCAAGCTACATCGTATTCAGTGTGTTTACCATGAACGTACTTTAAAAGGTTTTTCGCCTTACTCCAATCGATAGTATGGTGATCGCATCTTAGAAAGTTCTAAAGGAACGAGAAAATCAGACAATATCATAAAATGGCCTAATATATAGCATAACTACAATGTCAGATAACATACCGTAACTACAATATCAGCTATAGCAAATCTTCGACGACACAAGCCTGGTTGGGCTTGCATTTTCGTTTTATGAACATAAACAATATGTCTATTACAAGCACGATAAGAGTGTTCAAGTAAATAGAGACACATATACACACACGAGAATCCAAATTAAGGTTATATACCTTGTCATTCATCCATTAGGACGGTGTTAACAGACTATTAAACCAATTTTTATCCATTTAAGTATATTTATTACTCCGAATCATCCCAGCAAGGTCTATGTTGTCCATCCACTTTTGAAATTTAATGTTAAGATCCTTAGGTATGTCAACGAGGGGATCGTACTTCTGAAGCATTTTTTCCCTCTTCCCATACTTACTTGTGTCCTTCCACGGTGTAGTTCATTTCCAAGAAATTTTCCTCATTTGGCCACTGTGACCTTCTATTACATTTACATTTTCCGTGTCACAAATATTGACAACCTATACAATAAAATTTATAGTGAACTTATAAGAATAGTTGTGTTCAATCGACCTACACAATGATAGCTACACTTCTATGTTAATTATAGGGTTATTCAATCAAATAAAAAATAAAATAATTATTACAACAATAGGAGGTCATAGCATGATCATGATGAAATATCCTAACTTCCAAATTTCATAATAAAATAGGAAGAAATAGACGATAAGAACAGACAACAAGGATCATGACAAAATATCCTAAATTCTGAATGACAATATTATATCAATAGTTTTGGTCGTTAACTTCTCAACGAGGTCATACCTCGTCCTTCCGTCCATCAATGGCGGACCCTTCATCTACAACATCGTCACCTGGAACCGCCCCAGGTACAATATCACCAACTACCACACCTATAGCTCCAAGATAATGACCATCCCTATCACCATCGTTGGCCACAACATGATCAATCGTACTTCCATGGTCCCCACCTCTAGTGCAGTTAAAGTCTTTTCCCTGTATACATAGTTATTAATGCTTTTTAGGTATATCCCTGCATGCTTAGTTATGAAGATAACATACAAGAAGCATCACAATGGTATAACCTTACTTTTGATAATCGTCGCAAGTACTTTTTAATGCTTTTTAGGTCACGTTCCACACTTTTCATGCGACGATCAAGACTTTCCACGCGACGATCAAGACGTTTGACTAGCTTAACCAATTTGCGGTAATTCTTTCGTTTCTTCTTGGACTTCCCGTCACGTCTTTGTTGATTGTCACTGTCATCAACCTCCTTAGTGTTCGAAGATCCAGCAACATCGCCATCATTTATGGGTTTTGGTTGTACAGGTGGTGTAGGTGGTGCAATTGGTGCAAGTGGAGGGATGGGTGGCTCCATAACACGATTCATAAACTGAATCTCTTCCTCTAAAGGAACGAGTTCCAATGTAATTTTCACCTACAAAAAATTGTAATCATGAAAAAATAAACTAAGAAGCTATAAGTATCAAGATAATTCTAACCCAAAAAAAATAAGAAGAAACATACTGCATCTGACCCAAAGACTTCGTCTCTAATCACTCCATATGGAGGAGAATGTGAGCACAACCATCTCAAAATGCGTGGTATCACATTTTCATTCAATCTGTTTGCAATGCGTCCAGATAATGATGAAACCGTTTCATATGCCCATACCTATATGAAATGTAAGTGTATATCAGTGGTGTACTTTTATGAATATTCAAACAAATGTAAGTGTAATTCAAACAAATTAAGTTACCTGAAAAGCATAGAGAAATCCGTAAAGACTGTACGTCTGTTGTTTTCCATCTGCATTGCCTTTATAAGTCTGTACTTTATCTTTCAATCCTTGTTTGAATCGTTTAATTGTATTGGCAAAAATTTTCTTGCTCCAATCCTCATTACAAAATCTATTCCAATCGTCTATGATCACTAAATTTTCAAAATCCATTTGCTTTTTCCTCTCTCTACCCATCATAGCAAACTCAATAAAATAAAACAATGCAATTTTCACTGCATCAAAATCGTTTTCAAACTCAAGACTTGGAAAAGTAGAGTCCAACTCGTATGCCTTCATGCCCTCATTATCGTTCAGATACTTGGCTCTAAGTCTAACAAAAGAATTTTCTCCCCTCACATTTCTAGTTTGATGTTTTAGTCCTGTAATAAGGTTAAACTCTGCTCGGCTGAAGGATACTTTATTCCCCATAAGATTAAAGCTAATCACATCTCTCCTAGGTTCCTCTACCTCCCGAAGAAAAATATAATGAATTAGTGGTCCATTGAATATGATGTTTGTGTCAAGGAGAGTACCAAAACATGTTTGTCTAAACATGGCTAATTGTGTCGAAGATAGTTTTTTCTTAATTTTAGGGATAGTCTTTCCTATGTGGGAACAACATGAATGGGCCGTAGGAAAATGGTCATTAGGATGTACCTTCATATCTAGTTCCATTATAACCTACATTTTTCATGAAATAGATAAATTAGAAGACAACACATCATGATCATCAATGCATACTTAAAAAAAAATTATATATAAATATAAATAAATAAATAAAAAGGCCCGGCCCATACCCGGCCAGTATGAGGCTGGCAAAAAAAAACGAATACCCTACCCAGTCCAATACCTGACCAGGCCGGGTCGGGCCAAATTCCAGAAGCATCCCCCATGGCCCGCCCCCTACCCAGTTTCCCCTCCCCTACACAGCTATCGTCTAGTGTTATTGCCGTAGCACTTCTAAACGATCGCTTAGGTATACATCTAAACAATCACTTAGGTCTACATCTAAACGGTCACTTAGGTCTACATATAAATGATCGCTTAGTACCACGCCACGATCGCTCAGTTCTATCGCGTAGCACTTCATCGCATCGCTTAGCGCGCGATCGTAAGCTAAACGATCGTGTAATGCCATCGTTTAGAAAAATCCAACGTATCGTTTAGTTCCACGCCATGATCGCTTAGGTCTACATCTAAACGATCGCTCAGTTCTATCGCATAGCACTTCATCGCATCGTTTAGAAATCCAACGATCGGTCTAGTTCCCACGCCAACGATCGCTTAGGTCTACATCTAAATGATCGCTCAGCGCTATCGCGTAGCACTTCATTGCATCGTTTGAGCGTGCAATGTAGCTAAACGATCGTGTAGTGGGCCCATTGTTTAGAAAATCTACAACGTATCGTTTAGTTCCCATCGATCATAGCTAAGCGATCGTTTAGTACTAGGCGATGGTACTAAGCGAACGTTTAGTCCCAATACCTGCCCCCTCTCTTGCGTGCCCCCTCTCTACCTAGTGCCCTCCCCCTACCCAGTCCAATACCCGGTCGGTCCGAGACCAGGCGCCACCTACTCCTACCCAGTTTTGCCCCCTTCCCCCTCGTCCTTTCCTATCTTTTCCGCCCATACCCGGTCGAAATCACTTATAGCCCGGCTGGTCTACCACCAAGCACAATCCCTTTTCCCCAAATCTATCCTCAAGCAACCTCAAACTTACTCGCCCGGTCACAATGTTATGAAACCCGACCGGGTAAGACCGAATTCCTGAAATGCATTTTAGGCTCAAACTTATTCAGAAAATGCCAAACATGATGTTTTTAGGAAAAAAAAATAACATTCAACATAGATCTAACATAGATTTCAAATATTCACACAAGAACACCTAACATAAACTAACACATTGATTGAAATAAAATGAAAATTCATAACTTAGTTGAAAAATCCCAATGATCTTTAATGAAAAGGAGAATGACAAGGAAATGTGGAATGGGAAGAGTGAAATGGAGTGAGATTGAACTTTTGAAATGGAGAAGAGTGTTAATGGAAAAGAAAAGTGAGGGTTTGGAGGGTTTGAGTGAGTTTGGAAATATGAAGAGTATTAGGATAATTTTTATCATTTTCAAAATTGTGGGGGGTCAAAAAAACATATTTTTTAAAAATGGTCCAATCAAAATAAAAACTTGAAAAATGTCATTTTTGTCAATTGTCCTAACTTTTATTAGTTCCCTCTTCTAACTCCAATAACATACAAACGTTAAACACATATAACACTAATCTGTCGTTAGAATGAATTGGCAAGGGATGTTCATTAAATATTTTATAAAATTTAAAGTAAAATGTACTTTTGGTCCCTCCAATTTAAATTTGATATCTATTTGGTCCTTAAGGTCTCAAAACATTCAATTTAATCCTCACATTTATAAAATGATTCTATTTAATCCTGATTTAACTTTAAACTAACAAAATGTTGACTAGATCGTTAGGTGATGACATAGATGATACGACAAAATATTGGATCTGATTAGAATTTAGAAGGCAAAATTAACATATATATTGAAAATATTAAAAGACAACCCTAAATCGATCTTTTCTGCCAAGCACTCTCATACCCATAATCTATTAAAAATATTAAAATTAACCGTTTCATAAGGCTTATAAAAAGACGAATAATCTATTGTTCCTACTTAAGGCTGTTTAATGGATGGTGGGGACTAAAGTGCATGTTTTTAAATTTTAAGGACTAAATAGATAACGATTTCAAATTTGAGGGATCAAAAGTATATTTTGTCCTAATTTTTTTTTATAGATTTGTATTTATATTTTTTGTATTAGTTATTTTAAAAACAGAATCTTTAAAAAAAATTCGCTATTATTATTTTTTTTTCCCAAAATGAGTCTAACTCAATTGACATATAATATGAGTTGTCGACTAACATTTGGTGGTCCAAAGTTACTCCTAAAATATTTTTAATAAAAAACAACTTATTTTTCCTTTGTCTAATTATAATAAAAAGGAAAATTATTTTAAATGATAAAATTGCTGAAAATATTTTCAAATATAACAAAATATCACAGATCTATCGATATCTCGCATTTATAGACATTGATATTTTACTATATTTATAAATATTTTGATTCATTTTATTATATTTGAAAACAACCTTTGTAAAAAGCTGAGAACATGTGAAATAATGGTAATTTATGCTTTGTTTTATTTATTTTGGTTGTTTTGTTTTCTTTCTTTTTGTCGTTTAAATTTTTTTAAAAAAAAATTGAAATTTTAATCAAGAATCTTAATTAGAGTTCAAAACCAAAATATTACAAGTGCACTGCACGTGCCTTTTTTTATTATTATTTTTTTACTTTTAGCATAAAGATGATGGTACTCTAAAATATTCTCATGTGACAGGATTTTACAAAAAAATAAAAGAATATATTGTCAAATTTTCTATAAATAAAAAAAAAAAAAAAAAAAAGAGAGAGAGAGAGAGAGAAAGAAGATATATTGTCAAAATAGACAACTTTACGAGATAAATTTGAATGAGTAATATTTGGTACATCTTGAAATGCAATTAAAAAAAATAAAATATTTTAAACAAAATTAAAAAAATCCACATGATAAATTATGATGAAATAATTTGTTGAGATGCCACAATATTATATTTGTGGCCATTATGGATGGCTTCACACAATCCACTAAGTTGTCTTAGTTTGTCAAATCTTTCTCTTGATTTTTTATTTTTTATTTTTTTGGTATATTTAAACTAAAGTAGGTTGTAAAAAATGTGTGCAATTTAATAAGTATTTGACCTCTTACATGTGAAGGCATTTTTTACCTGATTGTTTTTAAATCATTGATTTTTTTTTCATTATGCATTTAGAGTAGAAAGATTCCAACTTCTTATCAAATATGTCATCACGAAATTGCCATGCTGACAAAACTATTAACCAAATTCTTTTGCTTGTAATAGCAACATGATAAATTGCAAGCTTACTTACTATTTACCCAATTTAAAAATAATGATCCTAATGGAAAAGCAATTCATTTTTTCCTAAATGTCAAGTTGTATTAAATTTCATTAAATTAGACTACTTTTTTTTATAAAAAAAATGTTAATTTTGTCGTAGGTTCAAATATTGCTAAATTCACCCTAATTTTTATTAAAAATATAAATTAACTCATTTTAATTTTTTTAAAAAGGCATTTCATAATTTAAGATTTTATTAATGTATAAATTAACTATGGAATAAATTTACTAAAACTCAAACGTAAACAAACGTTTTAGTTTTGATTAGGGTTTGCAACAAAAACCCAACGGGGAGGTCCCAGGCGGGGATTCCCAGTTTGATCGGGGATGGGGTAAACCGGAGAATTTATTTGGGGCCTCGTCCGGGACAGGGGGGATGGGGACGTATCCCCCGCCCCGACCCCGATTAATCCCCAATCCGAATTTATTATATTTTTTTATCCTCTCCTAGTCCCTCTCGCTCTCTACAATCTGCAACAAAATATCCTCTCGTCTCGCTCCCTCTCTCCGCTCTCGCTCATCTCTCCCTCTCGTCATTTCCCTCCCTCCATTGAATTCTACCACGATGGAGCCCTACAGGGACCTCCGTTTCCCCAACGGGGATCTGACGCCCGTCCCCATTTTGAGGGGCATTTCCTCTACGGAGCCAAGGACGGGGGGCCCGTTGCAACCTAGTTTTGATATATAAAATAAGAAGCACTTAAAAATATAAAAGTTTTGTAATTAAATGATATATATTATATATTATACTTATTATCTGTACTTTCTTTCAGGTAATTGAAGGGAAAAGTAACACACACATTTTAGCCAAAAAAAAACTTAAATATATTATAAATATCATAAAAATAGATGTCCAATGATTAGTGTCCTAAAAGTTATGTGTCATTTTTTATATTCTCTATGTGTCTTGTAATAATTCATGTTTGGTGTCCATGTAAGTCCACATCCTACTTGTCACTTTGCCTATAAATAGTGACATTTTAGTGGATCTCAATAAAAATGCACATTAGTGAGAAATTTACTTCAAAATTCCATTAATTTTCATATTATCCAATTTATAATTTTAGTTATTTTAGTTATTATTATATAAGTATATTATTATATTATATTTTCTTCATATTCGTGTTCCCGTCGTGCTCTTCAATTTCACAATACATTATCAATACGAGCTCCTGTTGTTCCCATCGTTGAAGGCATGTCGGTTTTTTTCCTATTTATTATAATTAATAAACTAAATGTTATTTTGCATATTTACTACATATTAAATTTCTAATATAAATACAATATTTTGTGATAGTATTGTCATGACAAACCTTACAAAATTAGAATTCGCAACCCTTGATATTAATGACAATAATTATTTGTCATGGGTGCTCAATGCCAAAATTCACATGAATGCTATGAACTTGAGAGAAACAATTAAAGAGTGAAATATGACATTCAACCAGGACAAAGCAAAAACTATCATTTTTCTTCGTTGTCATCTCCATGAGGGATTAAAAATGGAATATCTTATAATAAAAGATCCTTGTATCTTGTGAAAAATTTTGAAAGAAATGTATGATCATCAAAAGACATTTATTCTTTCTAAAGCCTGTTATGAGTGGATACATTTGAGGCTACAAGATTTTAAATCAGTAAGTAATTACAATTCTGCATTATTTAAAATCATTTCAAAATTGTTATGCGGAGAAAAAATTACTGATGTTGTATGTTAGAGAAGATATTTTCTACATTTCATGTCTCAAATATGCTCCTGTAGCAGCAATATCGAGAGAAAGGTTTTAAACAATATTCTGAATTAATTTCATGTCTTCTCGTGGCCGAACAAAATAATGAGTTATTGATGAAAAATCCTGAATCTCAACCAACCGAAACGACACCATTCCCTGAAGTGAATGCTGTGAATTTTAATAATAATCATGGTCGAGGTCATTGTCATGACAGAAGAAGAAATAATAATTATTTTCGTGGTGGTTGTTTTAATCATTCAAATTTCAAAAGAACTACACAAAATAATGATCATAAAAGAAAAGCTCCATAAGATAAGAGTTCAAAAAGTGTTGAAAATAAATGCTTCCGATGCAGAATGACTGAGCATTGGTCACGTACCTATCGTACGTCAAAACACTTAGTTGACCTCAATCGAATCTCTCTGAAGGAAAAATGGAAAAATATGGAAACAAATTTTGCATACCAGGATAATGATATATTTGACCTATCACATATGACAAATTTGGATGTGGCGGACTTCTTTGAATCTCTTGAAGAGAAGATTGGTGCAGTTGATGGAACATCAAGTGTTTTTTTTGATTTTGAGAATATCTAGACTTAATGTTGTTGTTTTCTTTTATTTATCTTCATTTTTTTTAGTAACTTTTGCATATTTAAAGTGTTGTTTTTTTATTGTAATTATTTTCTTTTAATGAAGAAAAATGGATTATTTTCATATGTTGGGTATTAAAGAATGAGCAAAAAAGATCTATGTCTGGCAGACAGTGGAACTATACACACAATACTTACAAATAAAAGATATTTTTCCAAATTGACAATGTTGAAAGAAAAAGTAAATACAATATCAAGTTGTGCAAACTTGATCGAATGTTTTAGAAAAGAAAATATTATTTTGCCCAAAGGAACAAAATTTACAATTGACAATGTATTATTTTCTAGTCAATCAAAGAGAAATCTTCTAAGTTTTAAATACATACGTTGCAATGGTTATCATATTGAGACTGATAGTAAGAATAATGTGGAATATCTATATATTATCTCTACTGTCTCAAATGAAAATCGTATATTAGAAAAATTGTCTGCTTTATCTTCTGGATTGTATTATACTTATATACGATTAATTGAAACATGTGCAACAATGGACCTGAAGTTCATGAATCCAAACATATTTACAGTTTGGCATGACCGATTGGGTCATCCAGGATCTATACTGATGAGGAGAATTATTGAGAATTCAAATGGACACCCATTGAAGAACCAAAAGATTCTTCAATCTAATAAATTATCATGTGATGCTTGCTCTCAAGGAAAATTAATAATTAGACATCACTAGCTAGAGTGAGGACTGAATCACCTGCATTTTTAGAACGAATTCATTGGTGATATATGTGGACCTCTTAACCCACAAAGTAGTCCATTTAGATATTTTATGGTATTAATAGATGCATTCAGTAAATGGTCACACATGTGCTCATTGTCAAGTCAAAATCTTGCATTTGCAAGATTACTTGCTCAAATAATTAAGTTAATAGTACAATTTTCTGATTATACAATTAAGACCATTCGTCTCGATAATGCTGGTGAATTTACATCTCAAGCTTTTGATAATTATTGTATGTGAATTGGGATAAATGTTGAACATTCTGTAGCACATGTTCATACACAAAATGGTTTAGTATAATCATTTATAAAACATTGGCAATTAATTGCAAGATCATTACTTATGAGAGCTAAGTTTCATTCATCTGTATCAGGACATGTTATTTTGCATGCAGCGTCACTTGTACGTATTAGGCCAGTAGCTTATCATAAATACTCGCCTTTACAATTAGCTTCTGGTCATGAGCCAAATGTTTTCCATCCGAGAATTTTTGGGTTTACAATATATGTTTCAATTGCTCCACCACAATGTAAGATGGGTCCAAAAAGGAGGTTAGAAATATATATTAGATATGATTCCCCATCAATTATTAAATATCTTGAACCCTTGACGGGTAATGTATTTACTGCACGCTTTGCTGATTGGTCATTTTAATGAGATGAATTTTTCAACATTAGGGGAAGGAATTAAAAAATTGGAAAAAGAAACTACGTGGAACGCATCGTTATTGTCTCATTTAGATCCCTGTATAGATCAATGTGAACTTGAATTTCAGAAAATAATTCATTTACAAAATATAGCAAATCAATTACCAGATGCATTTATAGATGCACATAAAGTAACTAAGTCATATATACCAGCTACAATGTTCCATAAAAAATCAATATCCCAACACAATAAGTTGTCGCTAATGAGTCTGGAACACATAAGAAGCATGGTAGACCAATGGGTTCCAAACATAAAAATCCTCGAAATGAAAAATAATCAATAGTAAAAAAGACTTGGGTTGATGATGTAAATACCCATGAAGAAATTCTCGATATGACTAGTGAGGAAAGTGAAATACTTAAAGATAATAATGATATTTCAATAAACTATGTCATGACAGGAAAAAAAATGAAATCGAACTAATATAGTTATTGACAACAGTTTTGCATATAATGTTGCTCTTGATATTATATCTAAAAATGAGGATCCTAAACCAAAATCTGTTGAAAAATGTTGACATGGGAAAAATTTGCTTCAGTGAGAAGAAGCAATCGAGGCAGAATTAAATTCGCTTTTAAAACGACAGGTTTTTGGACCAGGTATTTGTGGGATACAAATGGGTATCTATGAGAAAAAGAAATGAAAATAATAAGGTCACAAGATACAAAGCAAGATTAGTTGCCTAAGGTTTTTTCACAAATACCTGATATTGATTATGAGGAAACATATTCTCCAATGGTAGATGCAATTACACTAAGATATTTAATTGACTTGACTATGTATAAAAGTCTAGATAATGATATGGATCTCTTGATAATTGATGTAGTCATAGCATATTCATATGGATCTCTTGATAATGATATTTATCTGAAATCCCATAATGATTTAAGGTACTTGAAACATATACATCAAATTCATGGAAATGGTATTCAATAAAGTTACAGAGATCATTATATGGATTGAAACAATCAGGACGGATGTGGGAATCGTCTGAGTGGATATTTATTGAAAGAAGGATATCAAAATAATCCAATATATCCATGTGTTTTTATAAATAAATCACAATCAAGATTTGCTATTATAACGGTATATGTTGATGACTTGAATATAATTGGAATTTTTGAAGAGCTTTCAAAGGCAATAGAATATATTAATAAAGAATTTGAGATGAACGATCTCGGAAAAAAAAATCTTCATTACAGGAACATTTTTCAAAATATTTTATATGGACAAAACACATCCATTAAATATTCCAAAGGAAGTTCGTTCATTGGATATAAAGAAAGATATATTTTGACCTTGAGAAGATAATGAAGAACTTCTTGGTCCTAAAGTACCATATTTTAGTGCAATTGGTGCACTTTTGTATCTTGCTAATAATAGAAGACCAGATATTGCATTTTTAATAAATTTATTAGCTAGATATAGTTTTTCTCCTACAAAAAGACATTGAAACGGAATTAAGCATATATTCTGTTATCTCCGAGGAACAATCGATATGTGTTTGTTTTATTCAAATCAAATTTTAATCTAGTTGGTTATGCAGATTCTAGATATTTATCTATCCACATAAAGCTATATCTCAAACAGGTTATTTGTTCACATGTGAGGAACTGTTATATCATGGTGATCAGTGAAACAGACCATAACGGCTACTTCCTCAAATCATACTGAAAATCTTGCAATTCACAATGCTAGTCGGAAATGTGTATGGCTAAGGTCAATGACTCAGCATATTCGTGAAACGTGTGACTTGTCTTCTAACAAAAATATTCCAATAATATTATACGAAGATAACACGGCTTGCATAGACCAAATCGAAAGGAGGATATATTAAAGGAGATAGAACAAAGCATATTTTATCGGAACTTTTTTACTCATGATCTTGAAGAAAATGACGACATCATTGTACAACAAATTTGTTGGAAGGATAAACTTGCGGACTTATTTACGAAGGCATTGCCAACCGCAATTTTTGAAAAATTGGTGCACAACATTGGAATGCGACGACTCAGAGATTTTAAGTGATGTTTTCATGAAGGGGAGTAAATATATTATATTCTTTTAGGAGTATGTATTATATGAAACATGTATTATTTTTCCTCCTTCACTGTAGTTTTTTTCCATTGGGTTTTTCCTATTAAGGTTTTAACGAGACATATTTCATATATATATATATGAGCATTTAAGGGGAAGTATTATAAATATCATAAACATATATGCCCAATGATTAGTGTCCTAAAAGCTATGTGTCATTTTTCATATTGTCCATGTGCCGTGTAATAATTCATGTTTGGTATCCATATAAGTTCACATCCTACTTGCCACTTTGTCTATAAATAGTAGCATTTGGTGGATCTCAATAGAATGCACATCGGTGAGAAATCCATTTCAAAATTCCATTAATTTTCATATTATCCAAATTTATAATTTTAGTTATTGTATATTGTATTTATTTATTATTATTATATAAATATATTATTATATTACATCTTCTCCATATTCATGTTCTCGTCGTGCTCCTTAATTTCACTACAAAATATACATTTTGTATTGGTGTTATTATTATTATTATGTATATCAAATTATAAAAAATAAAATAAAATAAAATCGAGGGGATAGAGTGTTCTTTGGAAACAAATACTTTATTTTAAAATTTTATAAACTAAATAGAAACTAAGTTCACGTACATAATATATATATGCTCTAATTTGCATTTTCATTTGATGAAATTTCCTTTAAATTGAACTTTTCTTTTAGACTCCCTTCCGTCCCTAAAACAACGGCCACAAATATTTTATGTCCGTACAAAAGCGTTGGTTTCTAATAAATCGAAAAATAAATAAATAAAATGCAAGGAAGCGTACCCCACAAATCATAATTGCTTAATAATGTCAAAAGGAATATTGAGAATATTAGAATTAAAAATATATATATTTTTTAAAGAAATTAAGTCAACAAAAAAAAAAAAAGCCTAATTTAGATGGAAATAAAGGAGAGGGGACAGCTGAATCTAAGTCACCCAATTAAAATGTGTGGTTTGGAGGAAGTAAAAGCAAATTCCTTCAAAAACTCTTTTTAAATTTTGAAAATTAAAAAAAAAAAAAAAGACAAAGAAAAAAGAAAATGACAAAGAAGCTATGTCGTGGGCCCATCTATTGTGGCTAAGCTCGGGCCAAGGCCCATAAACCACCTTATCCCTATTTTAGCATCTCGCCATGTTCACACACAGCACACGGTTCAAGGCCTTCTTCGAGCAACGTGGCGAAATATTAGTGGACCATGTCACTCCTCTGCATGCGTGGCTGTGATGTTATTTACGCAAAATGACCAAAATTGGGGATAAGGAACCGCTCTTCTATGACCTCCTTTAATTTATCTTCCAATATTATCTCCAACTCGAACTCTTTATTTCTCCGAAAATAAAAACATTTTTCTTTTATTTCACGTACACTACTAACATTACCCGCGGGTCCCATGCCCGAAAGTGAAAATTTGTATCACAGCCCAAAATATCACCAGTTTCGCCCGTGAGAAATTGCGCACTCTGAGATCGATCATTTATTTATCTTATTTCTGCTTATTGTTAAAAGGTAATTGTCTAAATCCCTTTTTCCAATTAAAAAAAAAAAAAAAAAAACCTCAGGTGCTATTCGAACACCTATTTTTATGCAACAATCAAATTTTACCATATAACAATTTTTTAAAATTATTTTTATTATTTTTCCGAAAAACATTTATGTTGACGTGGTAAACTTTTTTTTAAATTTGTTTACGTTAGTGATGAGAGAAAATGCATAAAAATTAGTGCATTTTTTTAATTCATTTTTAAAAGATTGATGCACGAGATTAAATGCAAACTAATCAATGTCTTAAAAATATCTCTTTCATTGTCCAAAGAAAAATTATTGTATGACTCTAAATTGAATATATATTTCTAAAAATATCCATACCATCTAGTTCTCTATGGGTGTAGCATAGATTTGATTTTCTTATTATTTTAGATAACAATTGAATCTAAAAGTGTGTTTGGTTAGCAATATGAAAATAAAAATTTAAAAACAAAGAAAATCATGAAAGAAAGTTGTATATAGGTTCATATAGGTTATAATGTATTTATTATACTTATTTTAATTTAACAAAAAGTAATTGATGTTTTTACCTAAAATACTATTTTTTTAAGATCCTTTTAAGTGTAAATAACATCTTAAAATCACATATCCAAAACCTAAATAGAGTGAAAACATAAAGATTTTTTTTATTTTTAAATATATGTACTATTTGGATTTCAAATTTCATTCATGAGGATAATTCCAATTACTCTAGTAATTTAAAAATATTTACAACTACATCTACACATGACCTTTAAATTAAATTGAAAAATGCTTTTAAACTATCAAAACAAGTAATGAAAAATGATAAAGTTGTTGAATTGTAAAAAAAGCAACACCAGACATGGCTTTCTAAATAATGACAACAAATATAACAAGTATTAATAGCAATTAGGTAATCACTAACATTCAGATATTTAAGTAACAAAAAAAAGTTTGTTGTTTAAATTTCTTATTCATATTGTACAAAAAAATTGAAGGTCCATGATAGAAGTAAAAAATTTTAAACTACAAAGGTATAGTTGAATATGACTTCAAAATTCAAGTACATATGGAATAATTTAACTTTAAATTTAACTTATGTCTTTTTTTCACGAATGTTAGATTTAAGGGTTGTTTTCAAATATAGGAAAATAAACAAAATATTTGTAAATATAACAAAATTTCACGATCTATAGACTACTATTTGTGTCATGATAGTATAGATAATAGTCTATTGTGATTTTTAAATTGTGATATTTTGCTATTATTTGTAAATATTTTAAGTAATTTTGTCATTTAAAATAATTTTCTTAAGTTTAATTATGATTATATGATATAAAATTTTAAATAATTTTATTATTTAAATTATCAGCATTATAATTTAATTAGGACGAGAAGGTTCAACCTCATAAATTGACTTTTCGTTTTTTTTTTTGTTTGTTACTTTTCTTTTTCAAGCAAACTAAATAAGTGTATTAAGGCTTGAACTTCTAATTTTAATAGAGATAATACACATCAATCATGAAACTTTTATTAACTTTTAATTAATAAAGAATTTATTGTAAAATCAATACAACTAAAGTAAATGTGTTGTCTTTTCTAAAATACAATAATAAAAATGGTAAATGAATTTGTTTATTTGTTGGCAATGTTATGATTTTTTATTCGACTGTGTTCAACTAATTGGTTTAAATAATATGTGCATCGTTGTCATTTTCTATAATTTGATATTGGCCAAATAATAAGAGACAATATCTAATTAAATAAAGATGTTAGTGAAATCCTTACGCCACCATTTTTTGTGTTTACTAGTGGATAATCTTATCCACACACTTTAATGAATCCATACAAAAAATTAATTTAATGAAATTATTAGGCTATATGAATTAGAGGCCGAACTTAATATTTCTCAATAATAGGTGGTATAGTTAACGCTAATTTAAACATAATTCAATAATAAGACATCAATAATAATTATAGTGATCATTTGTTCAATATTATTATCCATAAATATGAAAAGAAACGTAGAACTTGAATTAAAAAGGACGGATAAAACAAAACAAAACATGTAATAATTTTTAGAACAATGACAATAAAATTTATATTTTGATCCAAAATTGTCACAGATTTTGTATTATTTTATATCTTAATTGTTAAATTTTAAGTTGATTTGATTCGAGTACTTGAATTTTAAAATATAATGATAATTATAATATTTGACCTATTTTATTGACTTATAATATTTGTTTATTTACTACCCACTTCAAATTTATGTGGGTTTAATACATAAAAGTAAAGATAAGAACTAAAATAACATTTTTTTAAAATAATGATTTAAAATAAATATTTGAAAGTTTTTTTTAGAAGAAATATTGAAAGGCATTAAATCAAAATAAATTAAACATCAATATCTTTTTAATAATTATAATAGACAAACATTAAAAATAATTTTACTACCATGCGATGTAAACCTACAATTTTCCCGGCCCATATTGAAATACTTTATATGAAGATAAGATATATATTATATTATTTCATGTAAGAAGATATATATAGATATATAATATATATCTACTTCAAAAAGATCTTTAAAAACAAGAGTGACACATATCTTTTCTTTGGAAAAAAAAAGGAAAAAAAGATTGATATATGAAAAAATCATTAATATATGAGATAAGATATATATACTAAAAGATTTATATATTTTCTCACGAACAATTTCAAATTGTTATTTTATATAAAATAATATAAAAATTGAAGATAATTTCTTGAAAAGACTAGAATAGTGTACCAAAATTTAATAAGTTACATAAAAGATTAAATAACAAATTGCACTGGAAAAAAAACAAATAATATTCATATTATTCCAATGTTACGATATTAACCTCAATATTTAATATTCTTTAAAAAACTCAATATTTAACAAACATTTTGTTGGAGTAAAGTTAGGACGAGATAAAAAAAAAAAAAGAAAAAGAAAAAGAAAAAAAGAAAGAAAAGTAGATGCATTTAGGATGTATATGGGTTGGACGGAGTTGGGTTGGGGTTATTTTTTAGACCAACCAAAAAATTCGAATGGATTGGATTGACAACTCAAATAACTCAAATAAAATCTCTAATTGAACTCAATCCTTAAATTTCGGGTTGAGTTAGATTAGGTTGTCGGATTATAATTTTTTTAAAAAATTTAAAATATATAAATTTATATAAATTAATAACTAAAATCTTATAAAATTCAAATGGTAAGTACCAAATATTTATGATATTCTTTACAAACTTTAAACAAAGACAATTATTATAACAATCTTAAAAGAAAAATATTAGAATGTTATAAATTAATCAATACAAAGTAATCACTATCCAATCTAATTCAACAAAAATAAAAAAATTTAACTAATCTAATCCAAGAATTAAACTAACCTAATCGAATCTTTATATTTTTGGATTGAGTAATCCGAGTTGTTGGAGTTAGTTGGTTATATGAACAAGTGCATTTTTGTTAAAAAAAAAAGAGAGAAAAGCAACCCATTTTATCGCGAGAGGAG
Source organism: Benincasa hispida (assembly GCF_009727055.1). Taxonomy (NCBI): domain Eukaryota; kingdom Viridiplantae; phylum Streptophyta; class Magnoliopsida; order Cucurbitales; family Cucurbitaceae; genus Benincasa; species Benincasa hispida. Next base: position 75,900,966 of record NC_052357.1, on the reverse strand, counting down.
AACGAAAATCGCGAGAAGTTGAGGAGATAGGGGAAGAAGATCAGGGTTATTGGGACGTGTGGCAAAGAATAAAATGATGATGAAATTTAAAAATAATAAAAAATAAAAAATAAAAAATAGAAAAGTGAGAAGAGATGGGGACGGCATTACTAAAGCGGAGGCCACGGATGCTCGCTTTTAAATAATCCTTCTTCTATCTTTTCTCTTCGTTGATCGTTTTGTTCATTCCAGATTCTCCAGGTCGTCTTCGATTCTCTCGGTCCTCCTCCTCCAATGGATCCTTACAGGGTATTCCCATCTTCTCGCCCTAATTTTTTGCCTTCGATTTTCAAGTGTTTTCCTTCTCATCAATGGGGGGTTTGACTTCCTTTCTTCAACGCTGCGTTCTTGGTACTTGATAGTATCGAGATTCCCGCAATATATATATTTATTTTATATTTTCATCGCTATGTTGTTTTTCTCTGTTTTTGTTTCTGTGGGGGGTGGTTTTGAAATTCTTTGCGTTTATCGGATAGGGCTGCATGGAACGTTTGAGAATTTTGTTTTTCTTTTAAGTTTATTTTAGTTTTCGGATATGTCTATTCAACGACAAACGAAGGGCGTGATTCTATGGAGGGTGTTTGTGAAGTTAGAATGATGTTGAGCTAATTTATTTGTTGTGTATATTTTGGCTAAAGTTTTTTTAATCTGTTCGAACGGTGCAGCACCGACCTTCAAGTGGTTACAACACCCCCTTCTGGACTACGAATTCTGGTGCTCCAGTGTGGAACAACAACTCCTCGTTGACTGTTGGACCCAGGGGTAAGAATTAGTTTCTGATATTACGGTTCTTGACGTAGTTGTTAAAACATTAACAAGACTATGTTAATATTGCGCGTTTACTATTTCTTTTCGTTGAATAGTGGTTTTGATATTAGTTAAAATAGAAATACTGTGAATCTGGGCTTACAATTTAGTAGTAATGGCTTTGAGATGTTTGGAGATACCCTCAAAATTTCTTGTCAAGCCTATCCCCTGCTTCTCGCGGCCAAGCCTACGGAGAATTAGCGGTGGTGGGGTCTCCAATACCCAGTTATTAAAAGAGAAGCCTGTTTTCATTTTTGGAGATTCGTGGACTTTAGCTCTAGATTTATTTACAACTTCTACCTTTAAGTTGAGAAGGCCATGAAGATTTGTCGGTCTTATTTGCTATAGAAGTTATTCAAGTTGTAGTGAACTTGGTCAGATGAGTGAACTAGTTTTGCCACTTATTAATCATGTAATGCGTTTCTAATGGCAACTAAGACAAGTTGCTAAAAGATAATAGTCTATTTTGTTATTAGAGGAGTATTTTCTGGTAGTTGTTGAATGTGAAGTACAAATCAAATATAGTCAGAAAGAGCCCCCGTAAGAGTTGTGGTTTTTATCATTCTCATTTGGACAATTTGATTGTCCTTGCTCGACGAACATCTTCTGCATATCTTAATTCTATAAATTGTCTGGCAAAAATGTTTGAAATCTTGTTCCAGATTGCTATAGATGAGAATACCAAAAGTGTTGTGGTTGGTCCATTGTATTTGAAGGACAGACTATTGATGAAAATACTCAAATATGTTTTATTTGGCAGGTCCGATTCTCCTAGAGGATTATCATCTAGTGGAGAAACTTGCTAACTTTGATAGAGAGCGGATTCCAGAGCGTGTTGTCCATGCTAGAGGAGCTAGTGCCAAAGGGTTCTTTGAGGTGACTCATGATATTGCCAATCTTACTTGTGCCGATTTCCTCCGAGCCCCTGGAGTTCAGACTCCAGTTATTGTACGTTTCTCCACTGTTATCCATGAGCGTGGCAGCCCTGAAACGCTGAGAGATCCCCGAGGTTTTGCTGTGAAGTTTTACACCAGGGAGGTGAGAGTTTTACTACTTTATGCTTTATTGGTTGCACACAACTTATAACTACAACAATTCTGGCATTCCTATCCTAATAGAGAGAAGCATAAGAATGCAAAGGTTGTGATAATATTAATCTGCCTGTGTTTTGAACTTTTTTAACTTGGTCTATGCCTATTGTATTACTTTTATAGGTTGCACGCTAATATGTTTATCAGTAGATCAGATAATATACTATCACATTGTATCAGCCGGAAGTACATAGTAGTTTATATTTGTGCTGGAACAGAATTTGCATCTTTCCTTTTGCTTAAATGTAAATACATGCTTTCATCATTATGATTTGTTTATGTGACCTCATGGTAATGCAAATTTCAATCGTCCTTTTTTTCTTTTACTCTCAGGGAAATTTTGATCTTGTGGGCAACAACTTCCCTGTATTTTTCATCCGTGATGGTATGAAATTTCCAGACATGGTACATGCTCTTAAACCGAATCCCAAGTCCCACATTCAGGAGAATTGGAGGATCCTTGACTTCTTTTCTCACCATCCTGAAAGTCTGAACATGTTTACATTTCTATTTGATGATATTGGCATCCCACAAGATTACAGGCACATGGACGGTTCAGGTGTTAACACCTATACTCTAATTAACAAGGCAGGGAAAGCACACTATGTGAAATTTCACTGGAGGCCTACCTGTGGAGTCAAGTCCTTGCTGGAGGAGGATGCTATTCGTGTTGGAGGAAGTAATCATAGCCATGCTACTCAGGACCTCTATGATTCAATTGCAGCTGGCAACTACCCTGAGTGGAAGCTTTTCATTCAGACCATTGACCCTGATCATGAAGATAGATATGACTTTGACCCTCTAGATGTAACCAAGACCTGGCCAGAGGATATCTTGCCCTTGCAGCCAGTTGGTCGCATGGTTTTGAATAAGAACATCGACAACTTCTTTGCAGAGAATGAACAGCTGGCCTTTTGTCCTGCCATTATAGTTCCTGGAGTCTACTATTCAGATGACAAATTGCTTCAGACCAGGATCTTCTCCTATGCTGATACTCAGAGGCACCGTCTTGGACCAAACTATCTGCAACTCCCTGCTAATGCACCTAAGTGTGGTCACCACAACAATCACCACGAGGGTTTCATGAACTTTATGCACCGAGATGAGGAGGTATTGCGTGCTTCTTTTTCACGTCTTATATCTAAAAGCTGGTGACGTTGTGCATTTAGTTGTATGCTGATGGCGTAGCACTTGAAGCAAACCAACTGCTTGGTAATTTGATTGATCCGATCTTGTCTTCGATTTTGCATTGCCTCAGGTTAATTACTTCCCTTCAAGGTTTGATCCTGCTCGCCATGCTGAGAGGTATCCTCACCCACCTGCTGTCTGCACTGGAAAGCGTGAGAGGGTCAGTGATCAATATTGTACCTTTTTAATGCTTTAACACCAACTCCTTTTGCTGTTGTTTGGTTAACGATTATGCTAACCTTTTGAGATTCCTCTCCATATCTTTATTTACGCCAGTGTGTAATCAACAAGGAGAACAACTTTAAGGAGCCTGGAGAGAGATACAGATCTTGGACATCAGACAGGTAACTTTTGTTTAATCATCGACTGTTATTGGAAAATGTATACATTGGTGTTGTATTTTCATTAAACTTGGTTGGTGGGTTTTGTTCGTTTGTATCGCAGGCAAGAACGATTCATCCGCAGATGGGTAGATGCTTTGTCCGACACCCGTGTCACCCATGAGATCCGCAGCATCTGGGTTTCTTACTGGTCTCAGGTGCGTATTTTCATTGACGGGAGGGAAGACGTTTATTTATAATGTCAAGTTGTATGGAGAATTGTTAGTGAGATTTAATGGTGGGTTTTGATGGTATTATGGAACAGGCGGACAGGTCTCTTGGTCAGAAGCTTGCATCTCATCTCAACGTGAGGCCAAGCATTTGAGGAGTGTTCACGTGTCGTTCTTGTTTCTGGTGACAGAGTTGGTAAATTATACGGAAAAGGGGGAAGCCATTTGAGATGATCAATCAGATGTTCATCCATGCCGTTTTATTCCATGTTTTGATATTTGCATCTCTTATGTGACTGTTCAACTTAAATGTGTCAATCTAATAAAGCTATTGTTTGTGCGTTTCACTCACATATTAACTGCTATGATCAAAATGGTTGCGTTTCTTTCATTTATGTTCTGCCCGCCTGGATTTGAGAATCAAGGTTCAAGAGTTTATTTACTAGCTTATTTAAGGACAATTGCAAATATAGCAAGTAGTTTTAAAGTATTAACAGATTTAAATTTAGATTCATAATTTATTATGAATCTAGCGATAGAGTATCATAATTTATTATCTCTATCATTGAAAGATTTGGTTATATTTACTCTAATTAATCTTATAAGTTTGTTGGTATTTATTTATTTATTTGTTTTTGTTTTGTTTGTTTGTGAGCATTTTCATGAATCATATACTTGAAAATTAAACATAATTGAAATAAAAATGTTAATTTTGGTGGAGGTTTGAAAGTTCTAATTGATTGATGGAAAAGGTAGAAGGGAAAAGAAAAGGAAAAGAAAAAAAGTGCATTTTATCATGTTCATAAACTATTAATTTATTTGGACTTTCAGACTAATGTTTTCTAATACGTATATAAAATTTAAGAATAAGTGAGATATTAAATTGAATTTTGTGAATAATATGACATTAAAATTTTAATTTTAACCTCTAATAGGTGTATGAATTTGAATAAATGTGAAAGGACATACCATAAAATAAAAAATTTAAGGACTTATAAGAGTTACTAATCAAAAGTAATTAAAAGTTTTATAGATTTATTAGAAAGTTTTAAAAGTATAACAAACCTAAAAGTACAGAACCAAACCTGTACTTTTAACTAATTTTTTTGTTTTTGTTTTTTGAAGTCATTCAAATATACATTTTTTTAATAGTTCAACATGTAAAAACGAGTTCTTAAAAATTTGGGAATTATCTATTTTACAATTCGAAGATAGTGTTCCTTAACAAACTAAGCTACGTTCATATTGTATAATATATAGTTTATTTACATACCCAATGTAGGGGATGGTATGGGGTAAGCTGTCACGTTGCTAAGTTGGCTAGACATGCAAATTAAAAAAAAAAAACAATAGGTTATAATTCTGAAAGAAAAGAAAACTTTATTCTTTGATTTGATATGTCATGCAACAAAGATCTAGTAGGCAATTATTGTGCTTATATTTATGGCTATGTTGGTCAGTGGGGGCTTGCAAAATTGACTTCTAGTTCTGATCACTTATTGATGGGGACCAACTGATCTGCTCCATTTCTAAATAAAGAAACTTCTCCTTCTTTCAAAAGTCAATTTTGTAGTTCAAGAAATCAAAGCCTTGCATAGAATATTGTATTTTTCCATTTTTTAGTCCAATTATAATTTTAATTTATGTGCTTTGAGCTTTATTTTACTTATTTGTGATCTATAATGATAAATCTTAAATTTTAACTCAAACATCATTGTACCACATTTAAATGTATTGAAATATACTAAAAGTTAAAAGTAGCTAATAGTATTAAAGTTTGAATAAATTTTCAAAAGACATTCGATTCTTAGGAAAAAAACATAACTTACACATTTTTTTTTGAAAGGACAAAGATATGAAAAGATTTGATTTCTATAACATTTTTTTTAGTTCAAAGTTATGAGATCAAACTATTGACTTTTGTGACGATAATTGATGTATTATTTACTGAGTTATGTTCAAATCGACGATTACATACATCTTTTATGTTATGAAGATTAAATTGTAATTTAAGCTTGAATTATAAAGATTTTAAACTTAAAATAACTTAAACTTTCGTTACAATATATATTTAGTTTGTCTGAACAATTTTACTATTAAAATAAGAGACGAAAATTGATATAGTTGTAGAGTTGTAAATGAAATACATTACTTTTAAAAGAGGACAACAAATGTAACTAGTAGTAATAACTACTAGGTAATCACTTTTCAACCACATTTTTTCAAACCCATCCCACATTAGTATGATTGTGTAAACTATTCATGTCACTAATTCATATATAAGCCTGGTCAGGTTTCGTCATTGTATTGATGCTAAAGTTGTTCCATGGCATATACATGAATCAATTTTAAAGATTGGCATATACATGAATCAATTTTAAAGATTGGCATATACATGAATAAATTTTAAAGATTAATGATTACCTTTTAAAACAAGCATAATATCACCATCCGAATCGCAAACAACGAAATTGATAAGTCCACTTCACCATCTAGAAAAGTTGCATCAAAGTTCACCTTATACGAGTCTTGAGGAGGGGCAGACCAATGAGGGGACTCCTCAATGATAAAGGGAGGACGGACCAAATGATCAAGAGTCTGTTCAAATTGTAGATCAATAGATTCCACCATATTCGCTACCCATTGAGTAGGATGAAAAATTGGAGAGATGTTCATTGCTCAAATTGTAAATCAATAATGGCCTAGGCCTCGACACCAAGTAGATTTTCTGCAATCACATCTTCTTTCTTCAATCAATATCTCAACTTTCCCTTCAAGGTGGTGGTGAATAGTATGCATGAAAAATGAATAATGCTCCTCTTTCTAGCTAAGGTCGAGCCATGCATTTCTTTCTTCCATCTTACTCTATTTTTACTTTTACTTTCAGAAGTGAACCATGCACCTCCCACTCCTGGTTCCTTTTTTGTCTGAGACCAAGCTTTCTTTTTTCATCCCTCAAAATCTTTCTTCATTCTCTAAAGGGTGGTCTCTTCTCTTCTCTGCCTTATTCTTATTTATTTGCTACCATTTATTAGAGTAACCTTGCTTTATGGCGAGTAGCAGTAGTACGAATTTCAACCTCTTTAATGATGATGTATATTATTCCAATGACAACCTATCTGATATCTCTTATCAAGAAGCAGAATCCTATGCTAAGATATTTGAAATGGGGGATGAAGTTTATCCTATTAACTTTCCTTCAGTTGTCACCATTCCTTAACTTGAAAAACTAAGGCTTGATCATCATATTCTTGACGATGTCCATGTGACTGTCCCTGATCCTAATGATTGCATCGCTAATCCTCCTCCTAACATGGTAGCATTTTACTTGGCTATGTTCTTTTGGTGTCCGTCTTCCTCTATGATTATTCCTTCAAAGTTTTCTGGCTTTGATCTAACTTTCCCCTACCCAAATTGTCCCGAATGGTTGGAATCATTTACTTGGTTGTTATATCTTGTGGGTCCAATATGACAATGACTCTTCTTTATCTGCCATAACTTTTATGTCCTTCCACAACCTCAGTCACAATTTGAAGTATAGTGAATACCTTTATTACTTGAGTTCTAGGGAAGGGATTTTGTAAATGGTCCATTTTTTGTAAAAAATTGAAAAAACAACTGGTTTTAGGTTAGCAAGAACTGGTTCTCCCTTGGCTCCGAAGGTTCCCACTATGCAGTTCCTATGGGGTTTAAGGAATATAGTTAGTCATACGTTCTTCCTTTCTCCTCTTTATAGGCACACTTTACTCGATATATGTTTTTGTTTTAACTTTTTTCCTTTGCCACGTGTAGTTCTATGCAACTATTATGGATTTTTGGGCGTATCTTCTTTTTTGGATACCGTTTGCAATCTCCTTGAAACTCAACATTTTAGTACTTTTTTAGTCCAGCAACGCAACCTGGTGTTGTTTGGCCTTGCCTCTCCCCACGATTCCTTCACCTTAAGTCCCTAGCCTCAACCTCGGTCTGGGTTTATTTTTATTTATTTATTTATTTTTAACTCACTCCTTTGATTTGTAGAGATGCCTTCTTGCACTGCTTCGGTGACCAAAATTCGCCATAAGCTGAGCCGAATGGGAAAAGAGAAAGGTGACTCTTCTAGGAGGCCTCAGAGTGAGTAATTCACCGACAATGAACTTACTAGACAACATTTTTCCCATCTCCCCTTCGCCCTGTTCCTCCAATGAATCATCGGTCTCCCCATTTCCACATTGAAACTCCTTTTCCACGAAAGGATTCTTTCTCGTTGAATACTTACTTTTGTTTTCCTTGCAACTTCTCTGTGGTGGGTGGTGAAATGAAACTAATAGCACAAAGCTTTTCTCTTTGGCAGGGAGTTGGATCTAGGTGCCCTTCTCCCCTATTTGGATATGATGATCTGATCCAGGCGATTACGAGGACTTTGAATGATTTTCACAATGTGAGTCTGTGGTGTCCACACATCTTTTTTTTCCAGTACTTCGGTCGACTTCGACACTTATTCGTACAAGGTCAACCATGTAGCTTGTTAACTTTGATTGACCCTTCTTGTCTTCCTTTTCTCAGGCCTTTTTTTGTATTGCAACATCAACTTCTTGGCTAACCATATCAATTACTTAATAGAATCTCGAGTTCGACGAGAGGAATTGACCTAAGCCCAATCTAATATTGCCCGCCTCAATCGTCTTCTTTCTGATACTTAATCGGAGCTTCAACCTTCCAAGGCTAGCATCACGGTCCTCCAAACCAAACTTGATAAAGACGAATCCCTACTTTCTGACTCCATTTTCCTTGAGTAGAAATTAATTGAGACTGAGCCTATACTAAAATGCAAAATGCTTGTATGGAAGATGCTGTGAAGTTTAGCAAAAAGAGAAGCTTGTTCCATCATTCTGATATGAGTTTTGACTATTTGACCCAAGATTTCGAGACTCTACAAAATAACCCTTATGCTTTCCATTCTCCATATGTTGATGTTGGCGTTGATGTTTGACGATGTGTGCTTGTCCTCTTAGATGACTGTTTTTTTTCTTTTTTTTTTTTTAAATTCTTGTTATGTTACTTTCTCCTCTATTTTTTATAATCCCTTAGTTTGTTTGGGCTTCCTCGTGTATACTTTCCCTGCTATATACTGAATTGCCTTTTCGTCTTGTCTTTTCCTTATCTTTTTTACTTGAAGTGAATGTACTTGGAAACCTTTTAGTTCTTGATTTGCTTCCCGAGCCATTACCTTTCCGTTGGAGTCTCCCCCTGTAGGACCTCCAAGGATTACCCAATTTACCTTTACTTCTCTAACAGATGGTCTTTGCCCACCATCTTTAGAGCTACCTCTCGTTGGCCTTAGATCGTCTGCTGATAACGTCTTCTTCGTTCGAGAATCATGCAAGCTCCTGACAAACTCCTCTAAATATCCCTTGCGAATTAGAGCTTTATTCTCGTCTTTTAACTGCATGCAATCTTCAGTCAGATGGTCATGGTCCCAATGGAAGAAACAATATCTCTGTTTGTCCCTACGATGTGGCCCTGTCTTCATTTGCTCTAGTGCTCTCAGGATGTTTTTGGGTGAGAGTGGCCAGATCGCCGACTAAACAAACCTACCATTTTGGGGATTTGTCTGATTGGGGAGTTGGGAACATAACTACACAAGAAGGAATCCACTCCTTCCCCTACGTCAAGATAAGTAGATAAATTTCTCCTTTAAGGATCGATTTCAAGGCTTAAATAATGTAGTACCACGCCCTTTCCTTGTCCGAGAGGGATTTGGTCACGGTTGGATTATGATTTATTATTCATTAGAGGGATCAGTGGTACTTAAAGAGTTAGATGTAACTATAGGGGAAAACGGTAATTTTGACCCAGTTATATTTATGAACAATTTGTGAAGGATCATCGCACTGTTGACTGGTTATATCCATTGGATATAGAAATATATCTGTAGTGCAAAGAGTGCAGTTGTCGGTCTTTAGTGGAGTGACCGATAGTTAATGGATGTTGGGTAATTTAATTAAAGAGTTTAATTAATCATCCAAGTACCATTGGAGCTTCAATCTACATGTCCATAAGTCCACTCTGTAGCTCAATAGGGATTATAAAGAATTAATTTGAATTGTTCAAATTAATTGAGAGAATTAATTATATAGAATATAATTAATTAAATTAATTAAATGTGATATAATCAATATAATGTATTTGATACATTATAAAATAAAATTTATTTTTAGAGAAAATATTTGAATATGATTCAAAAATTAGTTATATGGATGATATTCATATAATTGAATTTAATATAAATATGATTTATAATAAATGTCATGTAATATTGAGAGTGGAGGAAATTAGACATGAGGATTTCCATGAGCAGCGGAATGATCATTCCAAATTTCATTTGGAATTGAACACTTTGAAGACTCATTTTTCAAACTCCCTCGATAACGAACACTCGATCAGTCTCTAAGACAGCAACACACGAACGCTCATACACAACGATCGCAACACAACATGATCACCAACAAATACGAGCTTAACGATCTCCAAGATCACGAACCCAAAGACGACCTCCAAACCTCGAACTCAATTGAGTTGAGTGAAGACACCACCACAAGTGTTACCTTGGTATTCTCGGTGTAAGAATCTAGAAGTGTGGGCTCTGTGTGGACTTGGATAGAGGAAGAGACTGGAGGAACAACAATCGTGTATACGATTGAACAAGTGGGAGATGAGAAGTGTTTATCGTGTAGACAAATGCTCAATCGTTTAAAAGAAGGTAATCTATCGTATAGAAAAAGCCTTGCGATCGTTTAGCTACAACCAGTTGAGTGAAATAACATATAATAACACTCCACGATCATTTAGTCTCTCTTTCAACTATCGTTTAGTGAAAACAATTTCACTTGACAGCAAACTATGAGTTCCTTTCCGAGAATAACAACTATTCTAAATTTAGGAAAACAATTTTCCTTTTATCTCACGGTTACCATAAAACCACTAATAACCTCTCACTCAATTGGTTATTAGAGAAAAAGAGATAATTATCCAATAATTAATATTACTATAAATATATATGATAACCAATTTATCGTATTATATTTATAATCTATAGTTTTAATATTTCATCTCATGAAACATATAAACCATATTTCTTTTTCTATTTTATGGTACTTAATGTAAATCATATTTACATTAACCCTCCACTTGATGTATCTCATACTTCACACCGATCATATAATCGATTTTTCTCTTGTCAATTTGAACATTTCAAATCAACTTCAAGAACTGATTCTCAACTTGAATCCATTGAGCTACAAAGGGGACCTTATGGACCTATAGCTTAAAGCTCCAACCATACGTGAATAACTGACTAAAATCTTTAGTCACGGGATCCACCATCCATTAACTGCTAGACACTCCACTAAATACCGACAACTGCACTCTCTTTACTTAAGATATATTTTGTGTCCATATCAACCAATCAACAGTGCGATAACCCTTCACAGATCGTTTGTAAGTACAATTGGGCCAATAACCTTTATGCCCCTGTAGTTACATCTAACTCCTTAAGTACCACTGATCCCTCTAATGAACATAAGTCATAGTCCTACTATGACTTAATCCTCTCTTTCAAAGAGAAGTTGTGTCCACTATGTTCAAGACCCCGAATCAGCCCTTAAGAGAGCAACCTATCTACTTACTCATGCTTCGGGGAAGGAGTGAATTCCATCTTGTGTAACTGAGTTCCCAGCTCCCAAATCAGACAAATCCCTAAAAAGGTAGGCTTGTTGAGTTGGCAATCTAGCCACTCTCACCCATACTAATCAAAGGACTGCCCTCAAAGGCAGGAGTTCCTAAAACACTCAAGATTGATGTCATGTCAACCAGGTTGTTTAGGTGAGATGTAAGTCTCAAGTATCAATGACGTTATATAAAGAGAATAGTCATTTCGTGGTCCGGTCTTATACAAACTTTTTGTATAGGACACCCCGTTCGCATGTCTCACATGAATGGTCAGGATCTATCATCTGTAGTAGTTCACAACACTTGTAAACCTCTACAAAGTGGGACGTATCCGTAGTGTCACAAGGATCAAGTATCCCTCCTTAATCCTTATACTACAGACCTTTTTAGGTTATCACTTAAGACATGATCCACTTGTATATCTCATATACATGCTTAAGTTTGCATACAATAACCAGGGAGCTTTGTTTATTGAATATGAGTAAGTGCCAAATAAAATAACTCTTATTATTATTTTAATAATGTGTACAGTTTGCAAACTACAAGTCCGAGAGAATTAGGAACCAATCCCAATAGAGAGAAAAATAAAAACTATACGGTTATATTGGCATTTGATACAATTCAAAAATTATAGGTTATGTATTATATTTGATATACATATAGTATATATATATATATATATAATAAGGTAGTTATTATATATATATATATAATATAATTAAATATATTCTATTTTATTTTATTTTAATAATAGGGGGAGTTACAACTCCCTCCCCTGATCTCTCTCAACCTGTACATGGAAGTTTAGGTTCAATCGATTCTTCTACAATTCTGGCTTTTGATAGAGCTCTCTCTTTGGTTTTTCTCCCTAAAGAGAGAGAGAGAGAGAGAGAGAGAGAGAGAGAACACATAGATAAGAAAGTTTCTTCTTCCTCCTCCTCCAAACCTCTCTTCCCTATTTTGAATTCAAGCAAAGCCCACAACTCTTGCTTGAATTATCAATCCCAAGATAATACAAAGGGTTCTCAAGTTGTGGTGTCTTGATTTGGAGATCAAGATCTAGATCGAATCATTCGTGATCGATGATTGAGGGAATTACATGAAGAAGATGTTCTTCAAGGGTATGTATTTTTCTTCCCTATTCTTTATTTAATCAGTATGCTATAATTTCAATTTTAAATGCATAATGGCTGTATGTTTATATAAAATTCACTATTTTGAATTTTTGGGATTTAGCTCCGATCCCCATTTCCGTTCACGAACCTTAATCAGTTCTTTCATAAATAAATTGAAATTAGTTTTAATTTATTTATTTGTATTTTTTATTTTAAATTTTGAATTTAAAATGGAGGGAGCTATTTCTAACTCTCTCCCCCTAATATCTCACAACTATCTACGTAGTGTGTGGGTGGTTATGAGGGCTCTTCTTCTTCTTCACAGAAGATTTTAGACAAGAGATTTAATCAGTGTGATTGTTGGGATTAATGTCCTAATTCTTCCGGAGTTTCGTAGTTTGTAAATATTATACACATTGTTATGAATAAAATAAGAGTTGTTTTATTTGCGTTTACTTATATCCAATAAACTAAGATCCGTGGTTATTGTATGTAAACTTAAGCATGTATATACAAGTAGATGATGCCAGGTCTATAGTATCGAATTAAGGAAGGATACCTTATCCCGGTGACACTACGGATACGATCCGCTTTGTAGAGGTTTACAAATTTTGTGAACTACTACAGATGGTTGATCCTGACCATTCATGTGGAGACATACGAGTGAAGGTGTCTGATAACTGGTAGAAATACACATTATTATAGATCAAATAAGTAAAATAATGAGAGAATGTGATGGTAAAAATAAGCAATATCATTTCCAAAAGTGCCAAACTGAGGAAATTGTGACCATATGCGCCCATCGCATAAAAACAGTTAATTTACCTATTTTGTGTAGGAAAAATGCATTGGTGCAAGTAAAATTGCGATCCAAGGAATTAGGCGTCCGCGCGCTTGAAAGATGGTGATCGCAAAGTCATGCGATCGTGAGAAGTTGCTCAAGAAGGTGGCCGCATAAAGACTGCGCATTAAGGTGACAACATAATAAATCATGATGGGATGGAAAGCTGATGACGGTCAAACCCGAATTTAGTTGACAAGCCGTTAAAGCCACACTATAGCAAGTACACTCAACTTTCAGTGACCTTTAATCGACGCATCAGAGCAGGAGATTTAATGACTGCCCATCATTGCAATCATTAGAGAGAAAGGCTGCTTCACCTTGAGTTCTATAAATACCGAAGGCCACTATTGTAAAAAATCTAATCAGATATATCAGAGAATAGAGAATAAGTTAGAAGAGCCGTTAGTCTGTTCACATACATATTCATACTTAGATTTAGAGGACGGAGACGAGCTAGGAGACGAAAAAGCTGAGAGATCATACCCGGACAGATCGAGAGACTGTCGAAAAGCGCTATAGAAGAGAGAGAGGGCCAACACTTTCGAGAGCAAGAATATTCATCTAGACAGAGTTGGAGTGAAAAAGACAGTGTAAAAGGCCACGGGATGCAAGACATTGCTTACTGGGCTTCTTATCTCTAAATTCCATTGTCATTTTGTATTTAGCACTTTATTTATAGAAAATGGAATTCTCATTTCAATCTATGTTCAATCTTTCCACATTTCGCATGAGTAGCTAAATTTTCGAATGGGTTGAGAAGTACTTAGCTAGCATGACCTACGATTTACATTCTATGCGATCATCTTGTCTTATGTATGCGTCATTGACTCTTTAAAGATACTGGAGAGAGTAGTCTAAAGATAGAATCTAGACTTGAGAGAGTCAGATTATAATCTAGGCTTGAGAGAGTCAGATTAGAGCCGCATACGCAAGAAATAGAAACTTAGACATAAGTTCTATTTCTATTAACACATCGCAGGCACCCTAGAAATATGATATGATAGTATGCGGTCACCTTGTTTTATGTGTGCATCATGCATCATCGCATAGACAAGAATAGAGGCTTAGACATAAGTCCTATCGACTTTTTTCGTATACATCACACGCGTCCTAGAAATAGGAATTATGGCATTTGTATTGAGAGATCACATGTTGTTGTTTGTGTGTAGCTGATGACATGCAGAAATACATGTCATCTTAGGCCTTTTACTTAGAATTATGAAGGTCGTTAAGTAGAATATGCGTCAATCATGATAGGAATTCACGAGAAAATGAGCTTGTGTCGATCAGCATGTTGAATCTCAGCTAACCCGTTATTATGCATTATTATGCGTTCAATGTTCTATTTTTGTAGCTAAAACAGGAAATGGACGCAAATGCGGAAATCGGACCACCGCATAGACGATCGCATGCGGAGAAACACTCCATCGCAAGGCCGAACGCGTCAATCAACGCATGGATGTTGTGATAATTAGCTGTATGCGTCCATCTCATGGGAGTTGCATTCGCCAAGCGGTTGCGGTCATCGTGTAGAGTTATGGTATTAAGCGAATGCAGTCATTAAATGATTGCGGCTACGCAACAACGCATACTAAAGAAACAAGTCTTTGCTTCCAGCCGATCATTTCATTTTCCTTTCTTTTCTTATACTGTATTGTATACATTTTGTGATTAAGGAATTAATGCATTCTGTGTTCAATACATTTCTCTATTTCCTTCGATTCCATTTCCATCTTCTTTACTTAGCATCTTTACTTTCATTGCAACACTTAGTGGGATTGCTTGGGTATTGCATACTTAGTCATGTGGATTAGGGATATGAAACATGTAGCAACCTATCGAGAGGTGTGCGTTGTGTGAGTGTGTGAGTAACCTTATTTGCTTAGTGTGAAGCTGCGACAATGCCTATCTATAGGTTAACGCATTGCTTGTCTATGAGTAAAGTCAGCAACAACCAACTGCCTGGGAGGGTAAGTTATTGGTCGCATTAAGCAATGTATGCATTGTTCACTAGGGATAGGAACAATCTTAGGTCAGCAAAGTTCATGCGGTTACCTTGTCCTATGAGCGCTTCATTCATCATTTAGGCTTACTTGGGAGAGTAGTCTAAAACACAAATCTAAGACTCGGGAGAGCAGATTGGAACGCATGGGCAAGAATAAGGACCTTAGAGATAAGCTCTGTTTGCTATTACACATCATATGCACCCTACAGATTGGATATAGCATGCGTCCAGGAAGTAGGATAAGGGGTTATGCGGCAGCCATGCTCATGCAGCAGGAGCTAGTGAGCTGGTTATGGAGGTCTAGGCAGGCATAGGCTTCTCGGCAATATCGCAGATACACCGCATACATCCTAGAGTTAGATTCACGTGTTGTAGCATGATTGCATGGCTTGCGTTGACTAAGGTTACCTTTACGGTCACTCTTAAGGGTTGCAATGAAATCATCTCTGCATTTTATCTCTTTGCCCATTCATTTATTCAAAACAAATGTTGTCGTGTATCTACCTCTCATGCATATTCTCATTGCGTTGACTGTTAGATATGATTAGGAGTAAGGTTAACTTAGCAACCTCCCTTCCATTCTTTTATTTAAATTGCCGCATGCACATTACCGCATACATATAGCTACAAGTCCCTGTGTTTGACCTTGGATTACCCGAGAAACTTGCGTTCGTGTTATACTTGACATGAGCGCAAGAAAACTTATGACAGGACGCATGGTCATCGCATACATTTATTAACGCATATTCATTCCAACGCATGACCATCGACGCATGACTATCAACGCATATCTTAGGAACATGCATCACATACCGCGTCCAAGGGATTTTAGTTGTCGAGTAAAATGACTTCTAATTTTCCGTCACCAAGTTTTTGGCATCGTTGCTGGGGACTTGTCAGCTAAATGTTTGTTAAGTTTTATGTCTTTGCGAGCAAACTTTTTATCTTGGGAGTATTGCGGCTTGTGCGACCAGGTTGTAAACAATATTGAAGTGTAGGCGATGCGCTGAAAGCAAATGTTAACCCCAAGATAGAAGGGCAATCAATCGTAAAAGAGCTGAAGGCAGTTCTAAGCTCATGGTGGCCAACATGCGCCCAACAATTGCCGGAAGTTCCAATGGTCAGGGCATGATCCTTGACCCAAGCAGTTGAGAACCATCTCCTACATGGAAGACTCCTTGCGGTGACAACACTCCTATTTTTTCAAGGACGTCTTCTACTTTATCTTTACTTTACTTTCTTAGTATAGGTTATTTTTATTTTCATTGTTATTTTGGATATATGGCTGCTTCCTTGGTTGTGGTACGTTTGCTCTTGTAGATGCAACAATAAGTCTCCTCGGTTTGTAGTCAACGGAAGAATTCCTTTCATCCTCCAACGCATGGCTTCGATCGCGTGAATTTCAATGCATGATCGCATGCGTTGTTCCGCCTAAGGTCTTTTCTTGGTATCTTGTATGCAGTTCTTTTGAAATTCTTTCTTTCCCAATTGCGTTGTTTTGCGATATTTCTATGATGGTACGTATAGTTCACTGCATCTTCCAACTAATCAACGCAAGACATTCTTTACTTTTATTAGCTTCTTCAAATTTTGAAAGTACGAAGTTTTATTTTGTGCAAACCTTTGTTCAAATATTTATTACTGCATTCTCGTAATTTTGTTTTTAGCTTTACAGTGAGAATGCTGCCAACCTCTAAGTTTGGGGGTGGCAGAGGTCTCGGAGAATTGCGTTCATTGCATTGCGATCATTTGAAAAAAAAAAAAAAGTGAAGCGAGCTTTTGAGAATAATAACTCCACTGTCAACGCAATGGGGAAACCCATGTTGATAAGAGTTAAGCTATGAAAGGCACTTGCTCGAAGTTGGATGTTTGCATGACACACATGAGGGCAAGCCAAAACGAAGGCAAGTCGCCAGGATCAGCGCATTAGCGCAAATCCTCTATCTAAGCTATGAAAGGCACTTGCTCGAAGTTGTTAAGTAAGTTAATGATTTCTTGACCAAATCAATGATGGCTAGTCGTTATAGGAGTAAGAGTTGTTCTAGTATTAATGGCGACTTTTGTCCTACACATTTGAAGCGTCATTGCGAAACTAGATGTCACACGGGGTTCATTTTAGTTTTGCTAAACCGTATTGGATGTTGTATGTTTTTCAACAAGTATTTACTTAAAACCTAACATAGGTCAATGTGTTTGTTTTTTCAGCAACACGTTTGATTTTTTGTTAAATGCCTCTAGTTTGACGATTTCATCAAGTGGAAAAAGTCCATTAAAACATATTTCGTGGTAAACGACCTCAAGTTTGTCATGGTTGAGGAGTGTCCTCAAGTCCCAACCCTTGATGCCTCGCGAAGTGTTCGTAATGCATATGAGGTGTGGATGAAGGCTAATTCATTAGCCCGACTTCACATATTGGCTAGCATACTTGATGCTTTGACCAAAAGGGTTGAGAACATGGTCATTGAATGTGAGATCATGGACTCGTTGCAAGAATTGTTTGAATGTCAGTTCTCACTTTTCGAGCACAAAGGGATGGATGACAAAGAAACCAGTAGTGTCAGTTCCCAAGATAACCTCCAATTAAAGAAAACAAGTGTTGTTGACTCTGGTAAAGTTCATTGACGAGAAGTGTTCTCTGAAATGGAATTTGGAGCTTATTTAGGTTCTGATACTGATCTCACTACTCTTCAAAATAGGAGGAAGTCTAAAGACAGTAAATATGATTTATTGGTCTTTGAGACGTGTTTGGTAGAGAATGATGATTCTACCTAGATCCTTGATTCGGGTGCTACTAATCACGTCAGTTTCTCTTACTAAGGATTTAGTTCCTTACAAACATTGCCATAGGGAGAGTTGACTCTTCGAGTCAGTACTGATGAGGTTGTTTCAGCTGTTGCTGTAGGCAGACTGAAGTTATTTTTGGACAAAAAACATTATCTATTACTGGATAACGTTTTTGTAGTTCCTCATATAAAGAGGAACTTAATCTCAGTTTCTTGTCTCATTGAATAAGGCTATATCGTCTCCTTTTCTGAGAGTAAAGTGTTTATTTTCAAGATTGGTATGGAGATTGGTTTTGGTTCAATGGAAAATAACTTGTATGTACTAAGGTCGTTAGTCATAAAACTTTGCTTAATACTGAAATGTTTAGTACGACGACAACAGCTAAAAGAGCAAAGGTTTCTTCTAAGGAAAGTGCCCATCTTTGGCATCTAAGGTTAGGTCACATCAACCTTAATAGAATTAAGCAGCTAATGAAATGTGGACTTCTAAAGAGTTTAGAAGAAAAATCCTTGCCGGTATGTGAATCATGCCTTGAAGGCAAGATGACCAAACGAACTTTTATTGGAAAAGGTTATAATGCCAAGGAAACCTTGGAGCTTACATATTTAGACCTCTGTGGTCCGATGAGTGTTAGGGCTCGAGGAGGATATAAATATTTCATCTCTTTCATAGATGATTATTCAAGGTACGGGTATCTATACCTAATGCAATGTAAGTCTGAAGCCCTTGACATGTTCAAGAAGTATAAGGCTGAAGTTGAAAACTTGTTAGGTAAGAAGATAAAAATGATTTGATCGTGTTGGAGAGTATATGGACCTCCAATTCTAGAACTATATGATAGAACATGGAATTATGTCCCACATCTCGGCCCCAGGTATACCTCAGCATAATGGTGTATCAGAAAGAAGAAACAGAAACTGAACCCTGTTGGACATGGTTCGGTCTATGATGAGTTACGCTCATCTTCCAGACTCCTTTTGGAGTTTTGTAGTGGAGACTGCATGTTATATTCTGAATAATGTTTCCTAAAAAAGTGTTTCTGAAACACATTTTGAGTTATGGAGAGGCCGTAAAGGTAGTTTACGCCACTTCAGGATTTAGGAGTGTCTGGCCCATGTGCTTTTGGCTAACTTGAAAAAGTTGGAACTGCATTCGAAAGTTTGCCTCTTTGTAGGCTATCCCAGGGAAACGGGGGGTGGATACTTCTATAATCCGAGTGAGAATAAAGTGTTTGTTTCTACAAATGCTATCTTTTTGGAAGAAGACCACATCAAGGATTATAAACCACGAAGTAAGCTTGTTTTACATGAGATTTCTAGTGAGACTACTGAGGGTTCAACAAGAGTTGTTGAACAGACTGACAGATCAATAAGAGTTGTTGAGATCGGTTCATCTAGTCAACCATCTCAAGAGTTGAGATTGTCTTGATGTAGTGGGCGGTTATGAAACCATCAGAACGCTATGCGGGTTTGACTAAAGTCCAGAACATCATTTCTGATGATGAGGTTGAGGATTCATTGTCTTTTTAGCAAGTAATGGAGGATGTTGACAAAGATGAGTGGATTAAGGCCATGAACCAGGAAATGGAGTCTGTGTACTTCAATAATTTTTGGGAACTTGTGGATCAGACTGGGTAAAACCTATAGAGTGTAAGTGAATCTACAAGAGAAAATGAGGTGTAGATGGAAAGGTGCAAACCTTTAAGGTTATACTCGTGGCAAAGGGTTATACCCAGGTCGATGGAGTGGACTGTGAGGAAACTTTCTCACCTATTGTCATGTTAAAGTCTATCAGGATACTCTTGTCCATAGCCACATTTTATGATTATGACATATGGCAAATGGACGTCAAAACTGCCTTTCTAAATGGTAATCTTGAGAAGACCATCTACATGGCTCAACTAGAGGGGTTCATTGTTCCAGATCAAGAGCAAAGAGTTTGCAAGCTTAATAGGTCCATTTATGGGTTGAAACAAGTGTCTAGATTGTGGAACATTAGATTTGATAGTGAGGTCAAATCGTTTGGCTTTGATAAAAACGTTGATGAGCCTTGTGTTTACAAGAAAATCATCAACAACTCAGTAGCTTTCCTCGTACTGTATGTGGATGATATCCTACTAAATGGGAATAATGTAGGCTTTCTGACTAACATTAAAAAGTGGCTAGCCGCCCAATTTCAAATGAAAGATTTGGGAGAGGCGCAATATGTTCTAGGGAACCAGATTATTCGGGTTCGTAAGAATAAGAGGTTGGCCTTGTCTCAAGCATCGTACATCAATCAAATATTGGTCAGGTACATGATGCAGGATTCCAAGAGGGGTTTATTACTCTTCAGGCATGGAATCGTTTTGTCTAAGGATTAGTGTCCTAAAACACCTCAAGAGGTTGAGGAGATGAGATGGATTCCCTATGCTTCGACTGTTGGAAGCTTAATGTATGCAATGTTATGTACCAGACCTGACATTTTCTATGTAGTAGGGATTGTCAGTCGTTATCAGTCTAATCCAGGATTAGATCACTAGACGGCGGTCAAAAAGATCCTCAAGTATCTTTGAAGAATGAGGGACTACATGCTCGTGTATGGAGATAAGGATTAGTGTTCACTCTGAATGGAAATCGCAGACTCTGACTTTCAGACTGATAGAGATTCTCGGAAATAGACATCAGGGTCAGTGTTCACTCTGAATGGAGGGGCTGTAGTATGGCGAAGTATCAAGAAAAGATGCATCGTGGACTCCACTATGGAAGCCGAATAGTAACCACTTGTAAAGCAGCTAAGAAGGTTGTTTAACTGAGGAAATTCCTTACAAATTTGAAAGTTGTTCCAAATATGTCTTTGTCGATCACTCTTTATTTTTATAATAGCAGGGCTATGGAAAATTCAAAGGAACCTCAGAGTCATCGTAGAGGCAAACATATAGTACAGAAATATCACTTGATCAGGGAGATTCTGCATCGCGGTGATGTGATAGTCACGAAGATCGCGTCAGAGTACAACGTTACTGATCCGTTTATAAAGGCTCTCACGGCTAAAGTGTTCGAGAGTCATCTGGAGATTCTTGGTCTACGGGACATGCGACATCTTGTCTAAGGCAAGTGGGAGATGATACTGGGTATAGAGTATGCCCTAGTTTATTATATATTGTACTTGATTTTTCATGTATTGTACATTAGTCTCCTAAGGCATCCCAAGGCATTAGGACAAGTGGGAGATTGTTGGGATTAGTGTCCTAATTCTCCCGAAGTCTCGTAGTTTGTAAATATTGTACACATTGTTATGAATAAAATAAGAGTTATTTTATTTGCATTTACTCATGTCCAATAAACAAGATCCGTGGTTATTGTCTGTAAACTTAAACATGTATATGAGATATACAAGTGGATTATGCCTTAAGTAATAACCTAAAAAGTTTGTAGTATACAGATTAAGAATGGATACCTTATCCTGGTGACACACTACGGATACGATCTGCTTTGTAGAGGTTTACAAATGTTGTGGACTACTACAAATGGTTGATCCTCACCATTCATGTGGAGACATGCAAGCGGGGGTGTTTTATACAAAGAGTTTGTATAAGACCGGACCACGAGATGAATGTCTCTTTATATAATGTTATTGATACTTGAGACTTACATCTCACCTAAACGACCATAGGTGACATGACCATAATCCTAAGTGTTGCAGAACTCTTACCCTTGAGGGCGATCCTTTGATTAGTATGGGTGAGAGTGGCCAGATTGGCAACCTAACAAGCCTACCTTTTTGGGGATTTGTCTGATTGGGGAGCTGGGAACTCAGTTACACAAGATAAAATTCACTCCTTCCCCAAAGAAGGGGTAAGTAGATAGATTGCTCTCTTAAAAACTGATTTCGGGTCTTGAACATAGTGGCCACAACCTCTCTTTGGAAGAGAGGACTCAGTCATAGTAGGACTATGACTTATATTCATTAGAGGAATTAGTGGTACTTAAGGAGTTAGATGTAACTATAGAGGCAAAATGGTAAATTGGCCCAACTGTACTTACAAGCAATCTATGAAGGTTATCGCACTGTTGATTGGTTGATATGGACACAAAAATATATATGTAATGCGAATAGTTCAACTATTGATCTTTAGTGGAGTGCCCGGCAATTAATGGATAATGGATCCCATGACTAAAGAGTTTAGTCAGTTATTCATGTATCGTTGGAGCTTCAAGCTACAAGTCCATAAGGTCCCCTTAGTAGTTCAATGGATTCAAGTTGAGAATCCGTTCTTGGGGTTGATTTTAAATGTTCAAATTGATAAGAAGAAATTCAATTATATATGATATAATTGGTGTGATGTATGAGATACATCAAGTGGAGGATTAATGTAAACATGATTTACATTAAGTACCATAAAATAGAAAAAGAACTATGGTTTGTATGTTTCATGAGATGAAATATTAAAAATATAGGTTATAAATAAAATATGGTAAGTTGGTTATCATATTTATTTATAATAATATTAATTATTTGATAATTATCTCTTTTTCTCTAATAACCAATTGAGTGGGGAGGTTATTGACCGTTTTGTGATAACTGTGAGATAAAAGGAAAAATATTTTCCTAAAATCAAAAGTTACTTAATTCAGAAATTTTCTCACGGACAAGGCTATTAAGTGAAAGTGTTTCACTAAGCGATAGCTAGTAAAGAGACTAAACGATCGTGGAGATTAACTATACAATAGTTCATTCAGCTGATCGTAGCTAAATGATCGTGTGGCATTATCTATACGATAGACTACCATCTTCTACATGATCGAGCATTCATTTATACGATAGACAACTTTCTATCTCCCACTTGCTCGATCGTCTACATGATTGTTGTCCTCCTGTCTCTTCCTCAAACCAAGATCATACAGAGCCCACAACTTCTGAATTTTCACATCGAGAATACCAAGGTAACCATTTTGGTGGTGACCTCACTCAACTCAATTGTGTTCGAGAAGCTTTTGGTTGTTTGTGTTGTTCGTGTGGTGTTTGTTGTTGATCGTGTTGTTGTACCAGTCGTGGTGTTCAAGCGTTATTCTTGGACAATTGGAGACTGATCGAGGGAGTCTGAAGAACGGTTCTTCAAAGGTAAGCATACTCTATCTCTTGATACTCTCTTAAAGCATGCTCTAATTTCTTGTTGTGCATGACCTGTTAGTTTCCATTCTTGTATTGTAATTAATTATGTTCAATTTTGAATGGACTTTGGAACGATCCTTCCGCTGCTCAGAAAATCCTCGTGGTTGATTTTCTTCAGCGATCTCTCTGTAAAAAAATTCCCAAGAAAAAAAAAAAATTCTCCCTTCTCCTTTCAATCTTTCCCTCTCCAAAAATTCTAAGAGCCACAAAAAATTCTTTTCGTGGTGACGGCCATTTGGTTCTTTTTGTTCGTGAAATTTTGGAGAAGAGGATACACGAGAAGAAAAGGTTCTTCAAGGGTAATGATTTTTTTAACCTTTTTTTTCTTTTCTTTAATGTATGCTGTAAATTTCTGATTTTGCATAATATTTCTATTATGTAATTTTCGTTTTTGTGAAATATTGAAAATTAGGACCGATCTACATTTCCGCTTAGGACCTTCACAGGTTCTTGCAATTGGTATTAAAGTGTGGTTTTGATCCCAATTTTTCTTTTTTTCTTTTTTCTATAATTGAATTACAGTAATGGTGGATGTTCATTCTGTAAAAATATTTCATGCGATGAATGTTTTGTTGAATGATATTTTGTAATTATTGGATGTTTTCGGATTAGCCATTTAGATTTATTGCTCTCAATTTACAAATTAGTTTTTAAGGGCACGTGGGGCATAACTTTCTCAACCAAATCTATAATTTATTGCTTTTTAGTCGCTCGTGTTGTTTTTGGTGAGTTTCTGGAGAAAACGAGGCCCAAATCGGAGGAAAAAAGAAGGAGATCGCGACTGTACAGTGTTGATTATACTGCAGCGTTGCAACATTGTGCCCTAACATCGCAACACTGCGATGAGGAAGAACGCTTTGTTCTTTAATGCTAGGCACAATATTGCATCGCTCCGAGACAAAAAGAACAAACTAATTCTCGTCTGGTTCGATTCGTGGTTTGATTAGTTCGCATCCGGTTCGGCTGGTACAAGCATTTTGGGTCCGGTTAGGGTGCTGGGTGGTTTGGTTCGAGCGATTCAAGGTCCAGTTCACTTGTTTCGAACTGGTTGACTATTATTTTGTAATAGTTAGATGTTTTCTAATTAATTAAGTTAATATAAATATTATTTTAATTTAATTAATTTTTTAAATGTCCAATCCTGGTCCAATAATTTTTTTTAATTATGCATTTGATGTACGATTCTCATTTATTATTATATGTCATAATGTATGTCATATAGTAAAAATCCACCATAGGTTATGTATCATTTATAACATATAGTTGCATGATTTTATTTTTTATATCATGCTCATGCATAATATAATATAAATGTTACAGTATATGCATGCATGCATTACTAACATTTCCATACATCATTTATATTATAAAATTTATAATATATAATTTGAATGTATAGATGGTTGTATGTTATTAATTATTTCATTGCTTTATTATATAAGTGTTATATAAGTTTAGTAATGAAATGGAATTGCATGAAACATGATACTACTTTAGGTAATTTTATAAATGTTATATTTTTTCTACGTGTGTCAATGAATGCAATAGTATGATTTAATTTGTTTCATTTCTTTTATATATGAAATTAGAAATTAAAATCAATAATTCAAAATTACATGCAAACCTTAGTTAAAACCATTTTTTAAAATAGTTTAAAAATATGATTCACATAGACCTAAGATCACATTTCTAATAATATTAGAAATTAAAGTTTAATCTTTTAATCAGTTTAATAGATTAAATTGGTTCTAATTAAAAGATTAAATTTTGTAGCAAATGTATCTATAAGGGACCGTTTGTCTAAGGCTAGTTTTGTCTAGGTTGGGGTATTTAAGTTGACGGAAATGTAACATCCCTACTTGGAAACTTACCTAGAAAGGTGAATTAGATAGATTTGCTACATTCATGCAATTGTTTATTAAATGTTTAATGATATTAATGAAAATTGTTTAACTAACCAAAGTAAGTGTTACTTTTGGGCAAATTTAAACAATCTTTTAGTTAAAATCAGTAGCTGGATTTTCCTAAGTTAAAGAACCCTAGGTAAAATGACATGAGATTTGTTCTAATGGAGGATTGTCCTCTTGTTCCTGCTCAAATGCCACTCAAAACATTCGAGAGGCATACGAGCGCTGGATAAAGGCAAATGAAAAGGCTCGAGCGTATATCTTGGCAAGCCTTTCTGAAGTCTTGGCTAAGAAGCATGAGCCTATGCTCACTGCCCGTGTGATCATAGAGTCCTTGTGGATGTTCGGAAAACCATTTGCACAACTCAGGCATGACACTCTTAAAAACTTCTTCAATGCTCGTATGCAAAAAGGGGCATTTATTCGGGAACATGTTCTCAACATGATGACCCACTTCAACGTGGCAGAGATGAATGGGTCGATCATTGATGGAGCAAGTCAAGTTAGCTTTATACTGAAATCTTACCTAAAAGTTTCCTACAGTTCCATAGCAATGTTGTTATGAACAGGATTGACTACAACCTGACCACTTTGCTCAATGAGCTACAAACTTTCCAATTCTTGATGAAAAGCAAGGAACAAAAGGGAAGGCAAATGTTACCTCGTCCTTTAAAAAGTTCTATAGAGGTTCAACCTCTAGAACTAAGTCTGTGTCTTCTTCTTCCGGCATCAAAAAGTGGAAGAAAAAGAAAAGTAGAAAGGGGAAAGCTAACCAACTAGTTATTTTCTAGAAGGGCAAGAAGGACAAGACTGCAATGAGAATCTGTTTCCATTGTAACCATGAGGGACACTGGAAGAGGAATTATCCCAAATACTCGGCAGAAAAGAAGAAGGCCAAGCAAAGTAAATATGATTTACTAGTATTGGAGATTTTTTAGTGGAGAATGATGATTCAATCTGAATAATTGATTTAGGTGTCACTAACCATGTTTGTTCTTCATTTCAGGGAATTAGTTCTTGGCGGTAATTGATAGTTGGAAAAATGTCGATATGTGTTGGAAGTGGACAAGTCGTCTCAGCTGTGGCAGTGGGAGGACTCCAACTTACTTTACATAATAAATATATTTTATTTGAAAATGTATTTGTTGTTCCTGATTTAAAAAGGAACTTAATTTCTGTAAAGTATTTGATTGAACAAAACTATACTGTTAATTTTTCTATAAATAAAGCGTTTATTTCCAAAAATGGTGTAGATATTTGTTCTACTAAGCTGGAAAATAGTTTATATGTGCTAAGACCATTAGCAACTAAAGCCCGTTAAACACTGAAATGTTTAAAACTGTAGTAACTTAAAACAAAAGACTTAAAATTTCTCCTAAGGAAAATATCCGTCTTTGGCACCAAAGGTTAGGACACATCAATCTCAATAGGATCGAGAGATTGGTTAAGAATGGACTTCTAAACGAGTTAGAAGAAGATTTTTTAGCTGTGTGTGAATCATGCCTTGAAGGCAAAATGACTAAAAGATCTTTTACTAGAAAAGGTCATAGGGCCAAAGAATCCTTAGAACTTGTACATTCAGACCCTCTGTAGCCCAATGAATGTTAGAGCAAGAGGAGATTTTGAATATTTCATCACTTTTACTGATGATTATTCAAGATATGGGTATGTTTATTTAATGCAACATAAGTCTGAATCCTTTGAAAAGTTCAAAAAGTTTAAGGCCGAGGTTGAAAATGCATTAAATAAATCGATAAAGACATTTCGATCTGATCGAGGTGGAGAGTTTTTGGATCTTATATTCCATAACTATTTGATAGAACATGGAATTGTATCTAGAACTATTGATAAAACATGACTTGAATCTTGAATGAGTTGTGAACTCCTGCCTATGAAGGTGGTCCTTTGATTTGTATAGGTGAGAGTGGCTAAATCGCCAACTCAATAAGCCTATCATTTTGGGGATTCGTTTGATTGGAGGGCTGGGAACACAGCTGCATAAGACGAAATTCACTCCTTCCCTAATGTCGGGGAAAGTAGATGAATTACTCTCTTAAGGGTTTATTTCGGGGCTTGAACAATGTGGCGCCACATCTTCTCCTGGCTCGAGAGGGGCTTAGTCATAGTTGGACTATGACTTATTATTTATTAGAGGAATCAGTGGTACTTAAAAAGTTAGATGTAACTACAAGGGCAAAACGGTAATTTTGGCCCATCTGTATTCACGAGCAATTTGTGAATTGTCACTACACTGTTGACTGGTTATATCTAATAGACGCAGAAATATATTTATAATGCGAAGAGTGTAGCTGTCGATCTTTAGTGGAGTGTCCGACATTTAATGGATGTTGAATAATTTAATTAAAGAAGTTTAATTAATTATTCAAGTACCATTGGAGCTTCAATCTACAGGTTCATAAGGTCCCCTCTGTAGCTCAACATGGATTTAATGAGAATCAATTTTGTATTAATTTTAATTGTTCAAATTAATTGAAGAAATTAATTATATGTGATATTATTAATTTTACTTAATTATATATGATATAATTACTATAATTTATTTGATACATTATAATATAAAGTTTATTTGAGAGGAAATAAATATTCAAATATGATTTAAATATTAATTATATGAATTAGATTCATATAATTAAATTTAATATAAATGAGATTCATATTAAATACCTTGTATTAATGAGAGATAAAAACTATTGATTATATTGTATTTGATATAATATAAACTCTAGGTTATATTGGATATAACATATAGTAACTATATATTATATGTTAAGTTAGTTAATGTATAATTATATATATTAAATAAATTGAAATTAGTTTTAATTTATTTAATTTTATTTTTTATTTTAAATTTTGAATTTAAAATGGAGAGAGTTATCTAACTCCTCCCCGTAATATCTCTCAACCATCTATGTAGTGTGTGGGTGGTTATTAGGGGTCTTCTTCTTCTTCATAAAAGAGTTTAGATAAGAGATTCAATCAGTGTGATCTTTCTGTAAAAAAATTCCCAAGAAAAATACTCTCCCTTCTTCTCTCAATCTCTTCCTCTCTAAAAATTCTAAGAGCCCACAAAACTTCGTAGTGATTCTCATCCCAATAGAGAATACAGGAGGTTATTTTTGTGATGGTGACCATTTGGTTTTTTTTATTCATGACATTTTGGAGAAGAGGATACACGAGAAGAAAAGGTTCTTCAATGGTAATGTTTTCTTAACCTTTATTTTTCCTTTCTTTAATGCATGTTGTAAATTTCTGTTTATGTATAATGTTTCTATTCTGTAATTTTTGTTTCTGTGAAATATTAAAAATCGGGATTGATCCACGTTTCCACTCAGGGCCTTCACAAGTTCATAGGCCCTACTAGAGTGAAGGAGAATGGCCTACACTTAATTCCGTTTTGTATCCCATGGAGTTCCATCCAGGACCAATATGAATCTAGGTGTTCTATTGGGTCTCTTTTTCCATCATAAGGTTTAATTAATGAGATTTTAGGTTACTGAGTATAGTGTATACCCTAGTTTATTGTATTATGTATTTTATTTGTATCGTACACTTCACTCCCTTAGCTTTAGGACAAGTGGGAGATTATTGGTATTGGTGTATTAAATCTCCTGTATTCTCGTAGTTTGTAAATCTCTATAAACAAAATGTTATTAATAAAATAATTGTTATTTTATATGTGACAGCTCTAAAAAAGAGCTATAATTCCTAGCTTAATTTAGGCTCATTAATGGATTTTACATGTTAATTATCCTACTTTGTAGGTATCGAACAACCAAGAGGTAGAATTGAACGTTTGGAGTCAAACGAGGTTAATTTGAAGCAATTTGAAGGTAATTTGAGTATCCAACTTCAAAAGAGTAAAAATGACCAAACTGCCCCTGACATGAGCATTATAACACTCATCAATCCTTCAACCCAATGCTAGCCCAACGCTGAAAGGCAGTAGCTGCGGATACAGGGTAGCGTTGCAACGTTAGGTTTTGACAGAGACACCAGTCTTCCGTGCATGCGCCTCTTGTGCAACCAAGCGCTAGGCTAACGTCATGCTTCTACCCCAATGCTCGAGGTCATCCGCATAATAGCATTGCAATGTTATCCTCAGTATTGTGATGCTACGACTGTAGTATTAATACGTTATTTCTGAATTAGGTAAAAGGAGGGAGGAGAGTTAGGCCAATTTAGGGAGCATGTTGCTTGGTTTTGGCCATTTCAGGCCAAAACTCATGAGATTTTCTTTTATTTTGAGTTGTAATTGTTTATTTTGGCATCGTGAATTGGATTTGATGAATAATTAAAGGTCACAAAGTCGATTTTTTAGGTTTGTAGGATTCTTTGTTGAGGTTTGCTATGAGTCTTTCTTGGACTTTTTCTGTTTCTTTATGATTTTCTTTCTTTCATTCAATTTCTAGAACGAACATATAAGATTGATGAATTGACGACTCAAATTTCTTGTATGTTTGTCTTTGTTATGTGTGTTTTTTATGTATGTAGTTGCATTGAAAGCATGCTCAATTTAGTAGCAATAGGTTTTAGTTTGAATTATGACATGATTCATAGGCTATCTAGGATCACCTAATTGATAACAAAACCTAAAGATTGGAAATGCATTAGGATAAAATTGACCCTTATGCCTTAATGTCTTAATCAATCTATGAATTTAATGCAATTAGCTAAGTAAATTGCCTTTGTAACAAGCTTAGTTAATTTAGGGATTAACGGCATGTTGATTCTCATTAGGGAGTTTGTATGGGTTGTCCCTACATTTGATTAGGCTTAAGAAGTAGTTAATTCAAAGCATGTTTTCATAATTAATCGATGATTAGATTCATATAAAACCCTACGATCTCTAAACCAGTGAAGGTAATCTTGTGTTTGATCTCTCTCTATCTTATTTTTTCGCATTTTAATTTTCACATGTAGTTTTCCTGCCAAGCAAAATCAAAACCCCGTTTTTACTACTTTCCATAGTCAAATTTAGCTTAAGAGAAGATGAAATCATGTGGTTCGACTCTGTACTTGCCGCTTATGCTACTTGAGTATGAAAAGTAGGTTTCAGTGATTTATAAATATTTTTATTTCGGTTTGGATTCGAATTAATGAAATCAATTTTTAATACCAAACAATGTGTAATGTCTCAATCCAATAAACTAAGATCCTAGGTTATTTTATGTAATTTAAACATGTAAGTAGAGACATACAAATGGATCACATTAAAATGATAATCTGAACGGTCTGTAGTAGATGGATAAGACTGGGTACCTTATCCTAGTGACACTACGGATACGATCCGCTTTGTAGATGTTACAAGTGTTGTAAAGTACTATAAATGATTTGATCTTGATCGTTCATGTGGAAACATGTGAGCGGGGGTATCCTATACAAAGAGTTTGTATAAGACCGGATCATGAAATGAATACTCTCTTTATAACACCGTTGCTAGAAGAGACTTATATTTCACTAGGATGACCATAGGTGTTTTGACTTGAATCCTGAGTGAGTTGTGAACTTCTATCTATGAGGGCGATCCTTTGATTTTCATGGGTGAGAGTGGTCAGTTTTGTTGACTCGATATGCCTACCATTTTGGGGATTCATCTGATTGGGAGTTGGGAATACAGCCACACAAGAAAAAAATTCACTTCTTCCCTATTGTTAGGGTAAGTAGAGAAATTGCTTCAATAAGGGCTGGTTCTAGGACTTGAACAACGTGACACCGCACAAGAGAGGGTTTCAGTTATTATTGGATTATAATTAATTTTTCATTAAAGGGATTAGTGGTACTTAAGGAATCAGAGGTAACTACAGGGACAAATCGATAATTTTGGCCTAGTTGTACTTACGAGCAATTTGTGGAGGGTCAACGCACTATTGATTGGTTACATCCAATGGACATAGAAAATATATTTGTAGTGCGAAGAGTGCAGTTGTCGATATTTAGTGGAGTGACCGACAGTTAATGAAAATTGATTAATTTAATTAATTAATCAAGTACTACTGGAGCTTCAATCGATAGGTCCATAAGATCCCCTAGTTAGCTCAATTAGATTAATGAGAATCAGATTGTTCAAATTAATTAAAGAGAATTAATTAATTATATGAGATATAATTAATATAGTGTATATGATACATTATAGGATTAATTTGAATTGTTCAAATTAAGTAAAGGGAATTAATTATATATAAGATATAATGTATATAATGTATATGTGCATTATAAGTTTTAATGAGAGAAATATATATATATATGAATATTATTTAAATATTATAATGTACGTGATACATTATAATATAAAGTCTTAAAGGGAGAAATAGATATTTGAATATGATTCTAATTATATGAATATGATTCATATAA
This sequence comes from Benincasa hispida, assembly GCF_009727055.1. Taxonomy (NCBI): domain Eukaryota; kingdom Viridiplantae; phylum Streptophyta; class Magnoliopsida; order Cucurbitales; family Cucurbitaceae; genus Benincasa; species Benincasa hispida. The sequence goes on along the minus strand of NC_052357.1, from coordinate 75,869,397 downwards.
AAACTGTAGTTAAAATTAATATGAATGCGATTCATATTAATTATATACGATGAGAGATTAATAAACTATAGGTTATATTATATATGATATAGTATAAAGGGAGATTTTTAAATATAAAAAACTGGGCCAAAATAATTACAATCTGTAGCAAAAAAACCTAAGGAAAGTTGCAGCCCAACCAAAGCCCAAAAATGGTGTGAAATACCAAAAAAGCCCAACCCGATTTTTTTCTCTTCAACCGATTTTTCCTCCAACATTTCATCTCCTTCTTCAACAATTAACTGTTCATCTTCTTCAGCCGATTTCGTTCACTCTTCTTCTTCTTCTTCTTCTTCTTCCATTACGCTGTTTCACGTCCACTTGGTTATTTTCCATCACACTGCTTCACGACGCTTCTTCGATCGTGAAGCAACATGATTGTATCAGTAGTTATTTTCCAAAACTACTGTTGTGATTGTATCGATTTTATAAACTTTTGTATATGTGTTGGATAAAATTCTATCAGGTACATGATGAATAAACCACTATCAAATATATGTCAAATGTAATTTTATTAGCTACATCATGAATTCTATCATTGATAGACAATGATGGAAGTCTATAAATGTCTGTTAGTGTTGGTCTATTAAAAAAGAACATGATTGTAAACTCTATCTCACTTGGGGAAAGAACTGCTCACTGAGCTCTGATACCACTTGTTGTCTGAGATGACTATGATCTTCACATTCACAATCACAAAACACTCAGATTTAATGGTCAATAACAATTCAAGAGTCAGGGGATGTAGTATGTTGAGGCTTGAAATTCTTCTGTTGTTTACCAAATGGCAGCTCGATCGTGTAGACGAAGCTCCAAGAACTAAACGAATTATGTAAACGATTGGATGAAACGCTAGATGATCATGTAGACGATAGTTGACAGGAGCTAGATAATCATGTAGACGACAGCTAATGAGCTAAACGATCGTATAGACGATTGGACTTGGAGCTAAAGGATCGAGTACACGATGTGATAGGAACTTCACGATCGTGTAAACGATACTTTAGTAAATTCTAAGCGATCATAGAGTTAGAAAGAAAAGACACAGGAGTTTAAGTGGTTCGGCCAAAGGCCTACGTCCACTGTGGATGTTGAAGAACAAGTTGTTGAGGAAGAAACTGAAGAAGAAAGTTGAACCACCATTTTTGTTTCTTGTTTATTCTGTGTACGAAGAATCAGGATGTTGAACCACCATTTTTTTTCTTGAGCTATATACAAGAGTTTAAGCAGTCATTTGGAGCATTTTTGCAAGAGTTTGGATGTTGATATTGTCAATTTTCTTATCTCAAACTATTTTTTAGTTTGACATAAATATATTTAAACTAGTATCAGTATTTACCAAACTTTAAATATATATTATATACTTTTGAAGTCTATCATTTTCATAGTTTACTGATAGACATCTATCAGTATTTATCAACTCTCAACTCAATTACTATGATGCTATAATGCTTCTAGTTTTGATGCCAAAAAATGAATCAACCATGCATATTCTTAATATTGCAACAAATTTTACATAAAAAATGAAATCAATATATAAATTTTAATAACCAAAACTGATATACTGTATCAAATGGTAAAGAAGAAACCCTGACTTTCAATGACCATTAGACAAGTTCGATATCAATATCCTTGATCAGTTAATCAAGTATCTTCATTTTCAGAATAGCAGTGATATACACTGATTGAAAGATATGAAAAACAGGGCCCTAATAATTATAATCAGTAGCAAAAAAACCTAAGGAAAGTTGCACCAACCAAAACCCAAAAATGGTGTGAAATACCGAAAAAGCCCAGCCTGATTTTTCCTCTTCAACCGATTTTTTCCTCCATCATTTCATCTCTTTCTTCAGCCGATTAACTGTTCATCTCCTCTCTCGCCAGACTTCGATCAATCTTCTTCTTCTTCTTCCATCATGCTGCTTCACGTTGACTTGGTTCTTTTCCATCACGCTTCTTCGATTGAAGTCGGTTCATCTTCCCAATATTTTTCTATTTAGGTCCTTTTCTTCAATCAACTTCGTTCACTGCTTTTTTTCCCTCTGTTTACATCCCTTTTTCATCCACTGTCTTGGTCTTCTTCTTCTTCTTCTTAATTCTTTTGTTGCTTCTTCTACCACTACATCAACAAAAAAAGGTATAACTCTTTTCTTTTCGTGATTATAGTTATTAAGTCTGATTTTGTTTACTGGTAATATTTATTAAACCTAAATATTTATTAATCCTAAGTTTTATGTACAGATGGTAAGCAACATCAAAATGAAGACTGTTAAAGAAGAAGAATCATCAAATAAACAAAAGAAGACAAAAACTCAAAAAGGAGAACAAGGGAAACTAAAACTAAAGGTATAAACAAACTATGATAGATATTGATAGAGGTATATCACTGTCTATCAGTGATATTAGTGATATGAACATTTTCTCATATATTTTATGTTGTCTATCATTCATACCATGTTTAGTTGGGGCCACTTACAGTTGGTGTTTTGATATTTCTTTTATAGATAATGTTTTTATCATTCATAGGCTATTTACAACTGTCATGCTTTAGTATATAACGGGACAATAGACAGTGATAGAATTCAGATTTTCATAAGTGTCTATCGATGATACTTCGATAGACAGTTATAGACACTATCACTGTTTTATCATATTTCATGGTATGCAATATATAGTGATAGAATTCAGATTTTCATTAGTGCCTATTGATGATAGACACTGATAGACTTCTATCACTGTCTAATGCAAACCATGAAATGTGATAGACAGTGATAGTATCAGCAATAGAAAGTGATAGAATTCAGATTTCCATCACTTTCTATCAATGATAGACACTGATAGACTTCTATCACTGTCTATCAATGATAGGCAGTGATAAAAGTCATTAAAAGATAATAGTGAGTGATAGTTTATGATAGAATATAGACATATATCACTTGTTTATTGCCGATACTTGTATGTTTAAACAGGTGGAACAAGAACATGAACATCAAACAATAATGCAAGATCAGAACAAGCATTTGAAGATAACAATGTGCATCTTATTAGATGTAATACAAATTATTAAAAACCAATCAGATGATAGGAATTTAAATACTTTTAGAAATGGTTCTTTCAGACATTTTCTCAATATAAAAATTGAGAAAATGCCCACAAGATTCATAAACTACCTTCTAAGAAGACAATGTATCACAAATAAGCCAAATGTCTTGGCTTTTAACTTTAATGTGCATATAACAAAGTTTGGATTGAAAGAGTTTTGTTTAATCACAGGTTTAAGTGGTATTCAACTACCATCAATAGATTTAGAAGAAAAAAAAACAAATTTCTGAACTTAGAAAAATAGTCTTTAAGAATGATGATTCGATTGATAGAAAAGACACTGAGAGAAGCTTTAAGTTTCTACATGATTCTGAAAGTGATAGTGTCAAGGTTAAGTTGGCAAACCTCCTTCTCTTAGAGTCCTTTTTAATCTCAAGGCAAGGACACAATGTTGTTAATTGAAACATATTGACATATTGGACAACGAAGAAGAATTTAAAACCTTTTTCCTTGGGGACGATTGTCATATAACTTGACATATCAAGTTTTCAAAAAGGTTTCTTCTACTGAAAAGGATTTTGTATGCCTTCAAGGTTTCCCTTTGGCACTAGTTTATTGGGCATTCAAAATAATACCAAAACTTTCAACAATAGATATTAGATTTGGAAGAAAAATTTGTAATCAAAATCCAAGAATAATATCATGGGAGTGCTTGCAACCTGATCATTGGAGAAATCTTGAAGAGAATATCTTTCAAAGAAATGATGTAAGTATTTTCTATAATTTCATAGTCTTGTTTTTATTACTTGCAATGGTTTTAAACAAAAAAAAGATAATAGTCTATCATTGATAGATAGTGATAGACTTTTATCACTATCTATCAGTAAAAACAGTGATAGACATATATCATAAAAAAACTTGTTAGTGTTTTACTGTTTTTGATCTAATGATTTAACATGTGTTTAAACTTGTAGTTTTGTGTAATTCCACTAGTTCCAAAAGAAGAAGAATCACAATCAACCACTATCAAATATTTGATAGATTTGGAAGAAAATGATAAGGATAGAAAGAGAAAGAAAAGAAGAAGAAGAAATAAATGAAGAAAGAGATTTAATTGGAGGAAATAAGAAGCATGGGAAAAATATAATGGAGAAAACAGAAGAACTAAAAAATGGCCAACAAAAGATAGAAAAAGAGTAGAAAAGTTTGAAACAAGACTAAGAAGAGATCATCAAATGTTAAAAACTATCATAGAAAGACTTCCAATTGAAAAGATTTCATAAGAAGAACAAGAAAGAGAGGTTGAGGAGACCATAGAGAAAAACAAAGCTCCTTCTTGTAGCTTACAAATTCTTGAAAGAAATTATGAAATTGACAAAATGTTGAATTATGCTAAGAATTATGTAGCTCAGGTAAGTCTTTTGCAATGTGTTATTTTATTTTTAAATGTAAACATGCATTTACTAACTAAACTAAAATTGTTTTTTCTTGTAGATTAAAATTGGAAATGAAGGATAGGTTTGTATTCAAGTTTTTGTATTGATAGACAGTGACATATCACTACCTATCAATGCATTTTTCTTCCATTGTTTTGTGTCTTTTATTATAGGAATCTCATTCTTTTCATTATCTTTATATTTGATTTATCTTTTTTTTTTTTTTTTAGAATCTTATACACAAACACAAGAGATTCAAGCACAAGATCATTTTGATGATATACAACCTCTACCTTTGGAAACCCCAAAGACACAAGAATTAACAATAGTGTTCGAGGAAGAGGATGGAAAAGAAAAGGTTTGTTGCGTTCTTAAGCTATGCGTTTTATCTGTTAAGCTACATATTTTCATGAAAGTCAATTAGATCTATCACTAGATCTATCACTGCCCATCAGTGATAGACACTAATAGAATTTTATCAGTGTCTATCACTAACAGAAAATTCTATGACTTTCTTGATTATTATGTAACAATGACACATTACATTGTATTGTATTATTACAGCAAAATGAATTTGAAGCTGTAGAGCATGTCGAAAAAATTGATGATGATCAGCAAAAAGTAAATATCTAAGTTGAAATCTAAATGATAGACTTTTAATAGGAAGTGTCTATCAGTGATAGATATTCCCGATAGAAGTCAATGAGGTCAATCACTGCCCAACAGTGATAGACACTAATAGAATTCTATCAGTATCTATCAGTGATAGACATTCAGATAGAAGTAAATGAGGTCAATCACTGAACTGATGGAATTCTACCAGTGTGTGGTATACTTCTATAACTTCCTTAATTCTCATGTTTGCAGGAAAAAGAATTTGAAGATGATGAACATATGGAGAAAACTGATCATGTTCAGCAAAAGGATAAGGTAAATAAATAGACACTATGAAATAAAATAAAGCGATAGGTTGTCTTCTTAAGTATTATAGAATTTTGAATCTATTGCAGGAAGTTGAGCTTGAAGAAGAAGAAGAATTTGATCTATCTGACAAAGAAGAAAAAAAAATGAGAAAAGATCCAAACTAAAAAATGAGAAAAAGGTAAATATAATTAATTAAGATTAATGACATTTATAAAATACTATCAATATACTATTATTTTATTTATTACAGCCTGTTGATAAAGGAAAAAATGTTGTTGAACAAGAAGAGCATGTTGAAGAACAAGTTGTTGAGAAAGAAACTAAAGAAGAAAGTGAGAATGAAAAGAAAAAAAAAGACTTGAAAATAAAAGAAAACAACCAACAGAAAAGAAGATAACCTAAGAGTTGTTGTTGTCAGTCATATCTAATTAGAAATTTGTACATATTAATTTATATAATGATCGATAGAATGATAGTGGTCTATCACTATCTATCATCGATAGATAGTGATAGACCATTATCACTGTCTATCAACAGTATATAGTGAGAGATTTTATTATAAATCAATTTGTTTGTCACAAATATGTTCATATATTTATTGATACATATATATAAATAGTTGATGATATCATGATATGTAGTTTTCAAATTCTAACACTTAACTTTCTTTCTTATTACTATTATTTTAGGTTGTTGAAATTGCAGGAAAAGGAAAACGTACAAAGTTTAGACCAAAAGTATTAGATGATGACAAGAAAATTGTTAATGAGAGACCCAAGAAAGAAAGGAAAGAAACAACAAAAGCAAAGGAAATGAAAAAAGCATCTCCTAAAAAGAAAAAAAAGACCGAAACGACTTCATTGATGGACAGTGCTCCAAGCTTCAAGAGAGGTAGTATGTTGAGGCTTGAAATTCTTCTGTCATTTATCAAATGGTAGCTCGATCATGTAGACAAAGCTCCAAGAACTAAACGATAGTTCAATTATGTAAACTATTAGATGAAATGCTAGATGATCATGTAGACAACAGTTGACTGGAGCTAGACGATCATGTAGACAACAACTGATGAGCTAAACGATCGTATAGAAGATTGGACACGGAGCTAAAAGATCAAGTACACGATGCGATAGGAACTACATCGTGTAAATGATGCTTTAATAAATTCTAAACGATCATAGAGTTAGAAAGAAAAGACACAGGAGTTTAAGTGGTTCGGCCAAAGACCTACGTCCATTGTGCATGTTAAAGAACAAGTTGTTGAGGAAGAAATTGAAGAAGAAAGTTGAACCACCATTTTTGTTTCTTGTTTATTCTGTGTACGAAGAATCAGGATGTTGAACCACCATTTTTTTGCTTGAGCTATTTACAAGAGTTTAAGCAGTCCTTTGGAGCATTTTTGCAAGAGTTTGGATGTTGATATTGTCAATTTGCTTATCTCAAACTATTTTTGGTTTGACATAAATATATTTAAACTACTATAAGTGTCTATCAATATTTAAATATATATTATATACTTTTGAAGTCTATTATTTCCATAGTTTACTGATAGACATATAGACATCTATCAGTGTCTATCAACTCTCAACTCAATTACTATAATGTTATAATGCTTCTAGTTTTAATGCCAAAAAATGAATCAACCATACATAAGCCTAATATTGAACAACTTTTACATAAAAAATGAAATCAATATATAAATTTTAATAACCAAAACCAATATACTGTATCAGATGGTAAAGAAGAAACACTAACTTTCAAATTGACCCTTAGACAAGTTCAATATCAATATCCATGATCAGTTCATCAAGTATCTTCATTTTCAGAATAGTAGTGATATACACTGATTGAAAGATATCAATGGATATCAACACAATGGTATATCAGTGTGTATAAATGATAGACACTGATAGAAATCTATCAGTGTCTATCAGTATATCAATGTTTGTATAAATGGGTATATCACATGTTTCAATCTAGGAAAGGAATATAAACAAAGAAATTCAAGAATTTTATTCATATAAAGATAGTGTTCCATTCACTTACAAACTCAATAATAGAACCAACCAAGGGCAAAAATAACTTTCATAAGTTCTAATATAATCTATTTGGCAACACAAGGGAAAAAATGAACTATAATGATTACATCATTGACTAATTAAGTGAAGTTTGCAAGTCCTAGAATTGTGACCTTTAGAATGACAACGACTACATCTTAATGAACTTACGACTTAAAGGAATTGACGGGGGCCCGCACAAGCGGTGGAGCATGTGGTTTAATTCGATGCAAAGCGAAGAACCTTACCAGGGCTTGACATGCCGCGAATCCTCTTAAAAGAGAGGGGTGCCTTCGGGAACGCGGACATAGGTGGTGCATGGCTATCGTCAGCTCGTGCCATAACTTTTAGCTTCACCTATAGATGGAATCCTTTGTTTTTTAGGTCTTCTTGCTGAACGTTTAAAAATAGGAGGTAATACTCTAATACCATCATCTAAAACCCTCCAATCTGAATGGACTCCAACAGGTCGAAAAAAACTCATATATGTCCATGACAACGCGCTTGAGTAATAATAATTAGATACATAGGAATAAATATCCATGTTAAGCAGCTGAAGAACAACAAACACATGAGAGCATGGAATTTCTTCAAAATCTCATACTCGACAGCTTTACTAAGAATTGTTTATCACCATCCATTACTGAGTATTCAACATTGTTGATAGGATGAACCTAATAAATATAAATGGGAAAAGAAATCAACACATTACAAACATACCAACATACCAAATATACAAATAAAAAAAAAGTTGTAGAAATTTATCAATGTTAGAGTGATAGACTATCACAGTCTATCAGTGATAGACAGTGATAGAATTTTATCACATTCTATCACTGATAAACAATGATACAAATCTATCACTGCCTATCACACTCAATCTCATTCTCTTATCAATTTTATAAAGAACATTTACCATGAAACTTCTTGATTATTCATGTTGGTTGCGTAATATATTCTCTACCTAAGGAGTCAAAATTTTTGTCATTGACAAACTAGTTTTCCTTCGATCATGAAACCATTTTTGCAGTAAACATCTAATTGCATTGAGTAAACTTGCAACCGGTAAGTTCCTATTCTCTTTCAAAACAGAATTTACACACTCTGAAGGGTTTGTTTGAAGGAAATTAGACACGAGGATTTCCATGAGCAGCGGAAGGATCTTTCCAAATTTCAATCATATATGAACAACAAAAATTATAGTCACAAACGAAAACATATGGTTATGCGGAAAAACACATATTACAACATGCTTTACTACACAATCAAAGGAAGGAATCAACAAACCTTTGAAGACTCATCTTCAAGTTCCTTGATCACGAACGCTCGATCACAGCAACACAACAACACACAAACGTTCATACAACAAGACCGCTACACTGCACGGTCACAACAAACTCGAAAAAAGCGATCACTATGCTCACAAACACCCCCAACACCACAAACAACCTCCACAGAACCTCGACTGTGTCGAGTTAAGAATGACACCACCAAAAAGGTTACCTCGGTATTCTCGGTGTGGGAATCTAGAGTGTGGGGTCTGTATGGACTTGGTTAGAGGAAGAAACTAGAGGAAGAACAATCGTGTAAACTATTGAGCAAGTGGGAGAAGATAAAGCCTATCGTATAGGTCGATGCCCAATCTTTTAACAAAAGCTATGTGATCATCTAGCAAAAGCTATGCGATCGTTTAGCTCATCGTCTAGCTGAGTGTCTATCGTGTAAGAACACTTCACGATCATCTAGTCTCTCCAAGCAGTCGTTTAGTAAATCTGATCTACTTGACAACTATTTCGTGAGTAATTTTTTAGATTGGAAAATCTCAAATCAACCACTTACCAAAATTAGGAAAACATTTTCCTTTTATCTCAAGGTTACCATGAAACTACAAATAACCTCTCACTCAATTGGTTGTTAGAGAAAAATAGATAATTATCCAATAATTAATATTATTATAAATATAAATGATAACCAACTTATCATACTATATTTATAACCTATAGTTTTAATATCTCATCTCATGAAACATACAAACCATAGCTATTTTTCTATTCCATGGCACTTAATGTAAATCTCATTTATATTAACCCTTCACTTGATGTATCTCATACACCATACCGATCATATCATATATAATTGAATTACCTCTTGTCAATTTGAACAATTCAAATCAACACCAAGAACTGATTCTCAACTTGAATCCTTTGAGCTACCAAGGAAACCTTATGGACCTATAGTTCGAAGTCTTGGGGTTTGTGCCCTAAAGTCTAATGTTCTGTAGTTTGTAAACAACTTTGTACGAACACTTGTGATGTATAATATAAATGATATTTATTTCACTACTTGACTTTGTACATTTAGATGTTTTTTATTTTACCATAAACCAATAAACTTAATATCCCTAGTTGTCTTTATGTAACTTAAGCATGTATGTAATAGTCTGTGGTATATGGATATAGGAGGGAAACCTTATCCTGGTAACACTATGGGCGCGGCCCGCTTTGTGGAATTGTTACAAATGTTATGACTTGTCACAGATGGTCTAATTATGATAATTCGTGTAGTGGGCATGCGAGCAGGGGCGTTCTATACAAAGAGTTTGTATAAGACTTGACCTCGGAGTGTTAATGTCTTGTCATATAACACCGTTCATGACTAAGATTTCACTTCACTAGGATAACCATAGGTAACATGACCTCAATCCTGAGTGAGTTGGGAACTCCTGCCATTGAGGGAGGCCCTTTGATTTGCATGGGTGTGAGTGGCCAGAACGTCGACTCAAACCTACCATTTTGGGGATTCGTCTGATTTGGAAGTTGGGAACTCAGCTTCACAAGATGGAGTTCATTTCTTCCCCAAAGTAGGGGTAAGTAGATAGAGTACTCTCTTAAAGGCTGATCCCGGGGCTTGAACGATGTGACGCCACACACCTTCTCATGGCCTAAGAGGTATTCACACATAGTAGGACTATGTTGTATTGTTCATTAGAGGGATCAGTGGTACTTAAGGAGGAAGATGTAATTACAGGGGAAAAACGATAAATTGGCCTGTTGTAATTACGAGCATCTGTGAAGGGTCATCATACTGATGATTGGTTATATCCATTGGGTGTAGAAATATACCTATGGCAAAAAGAGTTCAACTGTCAGTCTTTAGTGGAATGCCTGACAGCTAACGGATGGTGGATATTGTGATAAAGAGTTTAGTCAGCTATTCACGTACCATTGGAGTTTTGAGCCATAGGTTCATAAGGTCGCCTTGGTAGCTTTGATACAAGTTGAGAATTAGTTTTTGGGTCAATTTGAAATGTTCAAATTGACAAGAGAGAGTTCGATTATATATGATATAATTGAACGAGTTAATTAAATATGATATAATTAACTTTATGTATGAGATACATTAATTTGGAGGAAATTGGATATAATTATGATTTATATCTAATAGAGGAAAATATTATAATTAATATATGATATTAATTTATATGTTACGAATATGATAAGATCACATTCATTGAATGGTTATAAAGAAGATGGGAAGGCGTATCTTCTGTTCTAAATAATGGATGAGCGCATTATAAATAGCTGACGGTGTATTGATCTCGAAGCGCGCGGACATTATGAAAAAGATAGTGTCATTGTTTAGAAAATCAGTGTCTATACGATAGTGACTGCACGATCGCTTACATATACAATATTGCTAAGCGATTGCATACCGATTACACCATCATGCGCTATTATCTAAGCGATAGTTTACCTTTTTCCTAAGCAATCGTTTAGCTCCCGATATTTACTAAACGATCGTATAGACGATCAATTAGTTTTAACTACGTGATCGTTTGGACGATCGCTCATTCTTTTCCTACATGATCGTTTATACGATCGCTTACCTTTTCCTACACGATCGTTTAGACAATTACTTATTTTTTCCTACACGATCGTATACATCATTTAAACGATCAAGCATCTTGTCTATGCGATAGACGACCTCATCTCCCACTTGCTTGATTGTTGTGTACGGTCTCTCTTCCTCCTTTCCTCTACCAAATCCAAACAAAGCCCACACTTTGGATTCTCACTCCAAGAATACTGAGGGTTCTGAGTGGTGTTGTCTTCTTTGTTTCCTTCTATTCGAGTGGTGATTGTTCGAGGTAGACGGTTGGGTTTTAGATTCGCTATGAAGGAGAACTCCTCATCTGGTATGATATCTTGATCTTTTTAGCATTATGAATGTATATTAGTATGTTTTGAATGTATGTGCGGCAATTCTGTCACAATGAATTAAAAGGATCCGCTTCCGCTCGTAGGTACTCTTGAATTAAAGTTCCTTCACGAAGCTCCAACGGTACGTGAATAACTTACTAAACTCTTTAGTCACGGGATTCGCCATCTGTTAACCGTCAGACACTCCAATAAAGACCGACAACTGAACTCTCTTTACTATAGATATATTATGTGTCCATCTTAACCAATCAACAATGCGACAACCCTTCACAGATCGCTCGTAAGTACGGCTTGGAAAATAATCGTTATGCCCCCATAGTTACATCTAACTCCTTAAGTACCACTGATTCCTCTAATGAACATAAGTCATAGTCCTACTATGACTAAGTCCTCTCTTCCAAAAAGAAGTTGTGGCCACTATGTTCAAACTCCAGAATCAGCTCTTAAGGGAGCAATCTATCTACTTACCCCTACTTTGGGGAATGAGTGAATTCCATCTTATGTTATTGAGTTCCCAACTCCCAAATCAGACAAGTCCCCAAAAAGGTAGGCATGTTGAGTTGACAATCTGTCCACTCTCACCCATACTAATCAAAGGATTTCCCTCAAAGGCAAGAGTTCCCAAAACACTCATGATTGAGGTCATGTCACCTATGGTCATTTAGGAGAGATGTAAGTCTTCAGTATCACAGTGTTATATATAGAGTCTAGTTATCTCGTGGTTCGGTCTTATATAAACTCTTTATATAGGACACCTCCACTCGCATGTCTCTACATGAATGGTCAGAATCTACCATTTGTAGTAGTTTACAACACTTGAAAACCCCTACAAAGCTGGTCGTATACGTAGGTTCACTAGGATTAAGAATCCCTCCTTAATCCTTATACTACATACCTATTTAGATTATCACTTAAGGCATGATCCACTTGTATCTGTCATATACATTCTTAAGTTTACATACAATAACCATGGAGCTTTGTTTATTGGATATGAGTAACTGCTATAATAAAATAACACTTATTTATTCATAAACAATTTATATAACTACAAACAACGAGACTCCGAGAGAATTAGAACACAAATCTCAGCATTGTTGTCATCATTTCATACCTTCTTCTTTAAGAATATGCACGAGTCCACTTCTCAAATCCTAATTAATAAGGTAACTTCGAATAGTTGGAGAAATTGACTCCATAGATCTCATATTAAACTCGAAGTCATCAACAGTATAAGATTTAGCACAATTAAAGTAAAACTGGTCAATCAAATGATCCTTGAACAACTTCTTCAAATTTCGCAAAACATGTTGAATGTGTTGGAGAGGTAACAACACACAGCGGAAGAGAACAAGATCAATAAGCACTCTAATTGATTAATTTTGGTAGAAAAGAAACATGCTTAAATAGAGTATAATGGGTTTCAAGAACATACCTTTGTCGAACCGTTGAAATCTTTATTTCCAGCTGCTAAATCCTCCAAATCTTTGTGCAGACTATCATGCAAAGAGATTTGATGCATGGGATGCAGCTCGTGCTAGGAGTAAATGAAGGTTGAAGAAGTGGGTTTCATTGCAAGCAAGTTGAAGATGAACATGGAAAAATCCTATTTTTCCTTTTTGTGTTTTTCTATTTCCAAAATCCAAAATTTATTTTAAAATCATATTTTATTTCTAAAATCAAAATTTATTAATTTTACAAATTAATTTCATAAATTAATTTTCTAATAAAATTAATAAATAATTATGTAAACAATTTAAATAATTCTAGATTAATTTAAATACCAATATTAAATTAATTTTTACACAAATTCATCTTCATATATTTAAATCATATTTAATATATTTCTCCAATTTCGTTTGATTCTAATTTGAACGTTTCAAATTAACTTATCACGCTACTTTAGAGCTAATCTATTTTCAAGCTAGTAGGGGGACCTTATGAACCTATAGATCATGGGCTACAACGATTCGAGATTAATCGGCTAAACTCATTAAACCAATCTAACTCCCATTTGTCAACTAATGGGTCACTCCACTAAAGCCCATAGTTGACTCCCCTCACCGTAGATATATTATGTCCACTCGATATAACCATGATTAGTAAGTCGACCATTCACAGGTTGTTCGTAATAACGCCTGGGTCAAATCTCTATTTTACCCCTGAAATTACCTCTTGTTCTTTAAGTTCCCACTGATCCCTTAATGAACAATTTTTTTGTGATCTAATCAACAAAACCAAATCCTTCTCAGGCTAATGAGAGAGCGAGATCCCTTGTTCAAGCCCCAGAATCAGTACTAAAGGGAAAAATCTCTCTACTATCCCTAGGGTAGAAGTGAATTTCCTTTTGCACCTTATGTCCCCAGCTATCTATCTGGATTTACCCCTGAAATGGGAGTCTTATTGAGCTGGCGCTATTGAGCCAACCCTCACCTATGCAAATCTAAGAGTAATCCCGAATAAACAGGTCAAGTTACTAGGTCATTGCTTTGAAATAGCCAGTCTTAAACAGTAAACAACGTTATAAAGTAAAAGTGACTGATGTCATGGTCCGATCTTGTACAATCTCTTTTGCACAAGGACACCCCCACTCCTCATGTCCAATAATAACGAATTAAGATCACTTCGTTTGTAGCACTTTACAACTCCTTGTAATAACTACAGAGCAGGTCGCATCCAATAGTGTTATCAGAATAAGGTACTCAACTTTATTCATATACTATAGATCATTTTGACTATTTACTTGAACTTGATCCACCTTTATGTCTCCACATAAAGCTCAAGTACTCATCCAATAGTCAAGGGACTTTCAGGTTTATTGGATTTCTATCAAGTAATAGATCTATTCATTAACACCTTTATTAAATTTTCAGAATAAGTTCTATTGTTTACATACCACGAGTTTCAGGACATAAAACCTAACAGAATACACACACAGTACTCAACATTGTTAAACACACTTAAGAAACCCTTTGGAATACTCAAATTTCGATCAGAGACAATGACTAAATGTTCTCTATCCCCTAAACTAGTTTGTATATGTTCGAAAAAACATTATTATGATACATCATTCTCAGAATCTACAATAGCAAATGCAAAGGGAAAAATATTATTGTTACCATCTAGTGTGGAAGCTGATAGTAGAGTACCACCAAACTTAGACTTCAAAAATGTGTCATCAATGGATATGGTAGGTCTACAATACCTCCACCCCTCAATAGATGCACCAATAGCAATGAAATAGAATTTAAAATGTCCATTTTCATCAATCTTTAAAATAGTGTACGTCCCTGAAAAAATAAATGAAAACAATTATATTAGTCACAATGGTAACAAATCAATCATTGTCTATCATTGCTAGATAGATAGTGATAGATGACTATCACAGTCAATCAGTGATAGACAATGATGCACAACTATCATTAATAGACAGTGATAGATGACTATCACAGTCCATCTACAATACACAGTGATACAAAATTTATAAGAAGAATACTTCATTTGAAATAATACTTGGATTCATTTCTTTCAACCTTTCAAAAAACTATGGAATCAAGCTATATGATTCAGCTGCATCACCATTTAATGATCTTAATATTTTTTCTTTTGCCCTCCAAGCTTTTTGATAATTAATATTAACACCAAGCTTAGTACGAGCCTTATGAATAATATCTCTAGGAAGGGAGTGACCAGTAGAGATGAACCTAAAATCCTCTTTCAAGCAATCCCCAATTACAGATGAAGAAGCTTGCTTATGACAACTTTGAGTTGTATTCATTGAACAATTAGGGTCGAAAATATACTTTCTAAGCATCCACAACTCACTCTTCTTGTATCGAGATGCCCGAGCATACCATTGACAACCTTCTTGCAAACATTTCAACTCAAGCGACTTTGAATTTGACCGTGTAGTCCTGAATTGAAAATTTTTATTCACTGCTATTACATAAAAACATTTACACAGTATTTCTTTACTTCCAAATACATCTTTTTTCCCTCAAATCACCATTATAACCAATATTTCGTATAACTTGATCATTTGAAGAATTAGAAGAAGAACCTAAACATAGCAATCTATCACCACCTCTACCACCAATACCACTGAAAGGTCCTTCTACAGAGATGACTGACATGAGCAACTAAAGGATGCCTAGTCTTTGAATCTTTAGTGAAAGACAAATACCAACTGACATCCTTATCTTGCTTTATTTGAAATACAGATTGAATATTAGTTTGACCAAAATCCAACAATACTGATAAATCTATTGAAACATCCAACTAAATTTCACCCAATATCAAACTAACTAAACCAAGTCTATCATATCATCAACAAAAACTCCAGCAGCACTATAATTCTCATAAGAATTGTAATGAGTCCACTGTCTACCATAAAAAACGACTACATGAATATTAACCATAGTATCAATTTACTGCAATAAAAGTAAAAGAAGATTCACTGTTATAGAGGGTGATAGAGCTCTATAACTGCCTATCACTGGTAGAAAGTGATAGAACTCTTTCACTATCTATCGGTGATAGAGTTCTATCACTTTGTATCATTGATAGATAGTGATAGATGTCTATCACTGTCTATGAGTGCAAAGCTCTATTATTGTGTATCACTGATAGACAGTGATATCACTGTCTATAAGTGCAAAGCTCTATCATTGTGTATCATTGATAAACAGTGATAGAGCTCAACCACAGTATATCAAGCATGGTATATCACTAGTAAAAGAGCTCAATCACTGTTATAGAGAGTGATAGAGCTCTATCACTTTATATCAGTGATAAACAGTGATAGAGCTATATCACTTTGTATAACTTATAGACAGTGATAGATGTGTATCATTATATATCAGTAGTAGAGAAATGTTCACATCCATACATAATCACAACAAAAACTATCTATCTGCGGAGAAGAAGCCATAGATGGACGGTGCTACATGATCGTTTAGCATGCAAGGATGCGTCGAGTATCCAATACCGTACAATCTTCTAGCAAGCGAGCACCTACGCGACCATGCAACCAACGCAACACGATCGTATAAAAAACTCTACACGATTGTGTAGTATTAACTATATGATCGTTTAGAAAATTCTACTCGATCGTGTAGTAAACTCTACATGATCACATAACAAAAGTTATCTGATCGTTTAGCTTTAGCTACATGATACGAAAACCTCCATTTCGTTTTCTCCAACACACTACAACCCTTCTTCTGAAGCCTCACGAGCGACTTAAAATTTAACAAATACAAACTTGATTTCAAATTATTGCCCAAAAATGCAAGGGCCCTTACAAATTAACTTTGTAAAATTTAAAGAAATCCTTAAAACGAGAATTCTATCCCAAAACATCCATTAACACTTCATCCACAAGTATTTATCACATAAACGCAATGTAGATAAAAAAAAATCCACCAATACTGTAAACGAATTCGATAAAAGAACATATATTTACAAACACAAAAAATAGAAGAAAAAAACTGTATCGTGGTCGAGGAAGAATTTCGATGAAGAAGATCGGTGAGGAAGAAAACCACGGTGTTGAGAAGAAGAATGGGAGAGGAAGAAGATCACGATGTTCGATGAGGAAGAAGGAAAAACAGTATTAAGCGAGGAAGAAGATCAATGCGTTCGACGAAGAAGAAAGAAGAACAGAGTTCAACGAGCATGGCAAATCAAGTTTGAAGAAAAGCAAAATCGGCGAGGAGGAAAATCATGGTATTGAGAAGGAGAATAAGTGAGGAAGAACATCAATATGGTGTTTGTAATTAGAGAATGGCGAGGAGGAAAATCACAGCATCAACAAAGAAGCATAGTTCAACGAGCGAGCGCGACAAATGAAATTTCAAGAAAAGGAAAATCAGTGAGGAAGAAGGGTATTTTTAATAATTTAATAAAAAAAAAAGGAAAACTAGAATTTGTTTTTGCTATAAATTGAAAATATTTTTGTTTTTTTTTTCCTTATTTATAAGAATTCCTATAATATAAACTACAGGCTATATGTTATATGTGAATATTTTTAATATATTAGTTTATTAACATATTATAATGTTAGGTATATATATTTTATTTTTGTTTAAAATTCAAATTTTATTTATTTATTTTAATTTTGTTTTTTTAATAATTAGGGAGGAAGTTATTTTTGATAACTTCTTCCCATTAATCTCTCAACAAAACTTTTTTACGTGTAATCAGATCACGTCTCACAGAGGCTTGGGATCGTCTTCTTCCTCCTTGGTTTTCTCTATGGAAAAAGTTCTCAGAGAAATTATCTGCTGTGAATTTTCTCTCATAAATCTCCTACTCTAGAGTTGCAACGAGGTCGGGCCGGAGCAGGGGACATCCCCCGTCCCTGCCCCGTGGGGGAAATTCTCCCCCATCCCTGCCATTTGAAGGTGGGGACGGGGCGGGATTCCCGTCGAGGAAACGGGGTCCCCACAGGCCCCATTCCCCGTTTCCCTGGGGATTCCCTTATTAATTCCCCACGGGGAATCCCCTACTAATTCCCCGCGAGGATTCCCCATTTTTTTAATTAAAATTTTATTTAAAATATGATTAAAATTTGGACTTGATTTTGGGCTAGATTTAGAATTTTGATATTTAATTGGGCTCCGCAAACACTTAAAGTTCTATTACATTAAATTTACATATAAATAAGTTATTTTATATATTATAAATATATATTTATAAAATATTAAAATATAAATATATCAAATCGGGGTCGGGGTCGGGACGAGGGTACTATCCCCGTCTCCGGACGGGCCTCGGAAAATTTCTTCGGTTTGACCTCATCCCCGGTCAAACTGGGGATTCCCTGCCCTGATCGGAGCGAGCCCCGCGGGAATTTTGCCAACCCTTATCCCTACTCCTTTCTCCTAAAATTAATCTAATTGTGAGCCCACAACTGCTAGTGATTTTCATCTTTGAGAATAACGAGGAAGGCCTCATGGTGGTGCCCATTGGTTCTTTCTCCTTTGGTGCGTTCATGGAGGTGAGATTAGAGAAGGCAAACATTCGTGAGATTGGGAAAGGAAACAAGAAGAACATTTGTCTTCAAGGGTGAGACTTAATTCTCTTCTTTTTTTTCTCCTCTCAAGCATGCGATAGATTTTTTTTTTTTTTTTTATTTTGTTTATCCTGGAACAACAATTGGTTTACTTTGTATTTTTTGTTTTGGATCCGAATTGAAATTAAAATTATACGGTGTTCACGCACTTCCGCTTGGGATTTAATCCCTTCACTTTGAACTTTGGCGGGACCTCTTTCCTTATGATTTCATCGGTGGGGGGGGGGGTCCACTTGTTCAATCAGAGCTTCTAGATCCACACCCTTTTTTGCAGTTTTGCAACGCATATCCCCCTGTAGGCTCTTGATCTCTTTCTGGATATTTCGTAACTTTGCTTTCTAGGGATCTTCTTGATGGTCAATCACCTTGAGTAATTCGTGCTACATCCTGTCCCATCCCATCCACCTTGGTTTCCAATTTTTCATATTTCCTTCGCATGTTAGTCTTCTGGCTGAGGCCGATGAGCCTTTTCCTTCCAGACTCGCCGATGGTGGCATTCTTGGACCAATTCATCTTCATCAAAATTTATGTTCGCGAACCTTTAACTCATTTTGAAAAGATTTTCTAGGCTTGCTTTTGAATAATCTTCCCCACAGTTGGCCCCCAATCACCCCATAATTGATTTAAGTAAGAGGTGCATCCTTGTCATTTTTTCTGTAGTTTGATTTTGGCCAAAATAATAGGAAAGTCAATCTCTAATTAAATAAAGAAGTTAATTTTTTAGGTTAAATAATACTTTTGGTCCTAAATTTTAATGAGAGTAACAATTTAGTTCTTGAATTTTGGTTTGGTAATTTCAATTTTGTAATGATTTAGTCTCTAAACTTTAATATATAACAATTTAGTCATTGTACTCTCAAATTTGAAAAAAATTAATCTCTAACATGCAAAAATTCCTCAAAATTAGATATCATTTTTTATTATTTTATAATGTAGACTTTGTATTTTATAAAAATATTGAGTCTTAAATTACTTTATTGATTTATTTATGTAGGAAATCTCATTAAATCTTAATATTAATTTCTACAATAAAGACTAAATCGTTACTTTAAAGTATAGGAAATAAATTATTACATAGTAGAATTTGAGGATTAAATTATTACAAAATCAAAAGTAGATGAACTAATTATAGAACAATGTTTAAGGACTTTTTAACCAAAATAAACAATGCCAAGAGAATAAATTTTGGTTGGAAAAATTGACTCCAAAGCTAAGTTAACATGTGACCATTTTAACTTTATATATATATATATATATATATATAAATAAGGGACATTTGACTCATGATAAAAGTAGAGAGTTGAATTGAGTTGAGTTGGTAATTATTATCTGGAGAGTTAAATTATCTTGAAAGTTACATTGTCTGTGTTTGGTATGCAGAGTTAAGCTGAGTTGGTAATTATTGTATGTATTTGGATGCTGAGTTGAGTTGAGTTGAGTTGGGATATCTAGTGTTGTTTTTATAAATGAAATTTATTTTTATTTATTATTTTTTTTGGGCTATTGTTGATTTTAGTTTTCAACTATACACATATTTTTCTAACTTTTTTTAGATAAAAACAAAAAAACTTTCAATTCTTTTCCATTCTCAAAATATAACAAATTCTCTTCAAAATATTCATATACATAACATAAAATTTTGAATTCAATTTTTTAAACACTCAAATAGAAGTGATTATTCCATTAAAAAAAACTAATATAATCATTAATTACTGTAAAAATTAAAAAGAAATGAAAAATTAGTGTCATCAAATGAAACTATTGACATTGTTTTAGATAGAAGGGATGACACTTAAATGTTAATCTTAAAAAAAACCAAAATCTTACAACTAAATCATAAAATCAACTATTAGATAGTCTTTTTTGACCAATTTTTAGATTAAGGATTTACTTTTTTTCTAAAATCAGTGAAATGACTTTAGAAATATTGATGCTATTTTTTCTACTATTATGTTGCATCAGTCTATAAACTATCATTAAAAAAAAAAAAAAAAAAAAAAAAAAAAAAAAAAACTTGAGCCATAATTTTAAATTCCACTATTTCATTAAAATTATTTAATATTTGAAAACATCAAGGGATAAGTTGTTTAAAACATATCGTTGAACTTTTGTTTAGTGAAACAATAATAAGACATCGTATGTAATATTTTTTAGATCTAAGAAAAAAAATGAAATAGAAGAATAATAGTTAGATCTAAAAGAATAGCAATAGAAAGAAAATTAAAAAAGAGAAAGGAGGAGTTGAGAAAGAAAAGAGAAAATAAAACACATACGAGCCAAATAGAGAAAGAAGAGAAAATGAGAACGAACCGGACGACGAAAGAAGAGAGAAGATGAGAGTAGAAGAGTAAATGTAAAGTGAGCATGAGAGAGAGAAACGACAAAGTAATTGAGAGAATGTAATTGAGGAGTTGGGTGAGTAAATGTAAAGGAGAATAAATGTAATT
The DNA here is from genome assembly GCF_009727055.1 of Benincasa hispida. Classification (NCBI taxonomy): domain Eukaryota; kingdom Viridiplantae; phylum Streptophyta; class Magnoliopsida; order Cucurbitales; family Cucurbitaceae; genus Benincasa; species Benincasa hispida. The sequence goes on along the minus strand of NC_052357.1, from coordinate 75,848,163 downwards.
GAGGGAGTTGGGTGAGTAATGAAAACACATGGGAAAACAGGTGAGAGTAAGAGTAATAAAATGATGGGTAATTAAATCCACCATTTTATTTTTATCAGTAGTTGTCGAAGTTGGGCACACAAAGGTGGTAGGCAAAGTATGTCGCCGAAGTTGCTTGTGTGAAGGTAGTCGTTGGAATTAGTCACTAGAGTTGTCGTCGGAGGTGGTTGGTGAAGCCTGGGGTTCTTCGTTGAAGTTGGTCGTGTGAATGTGGAAGTCAGAGTTTTCTTTACTAAGGTGGTTGTCGGAATTAGTTGCCAGAATGTGGTCGAAGGTGGTTACTGAAGCTCGAAGTTGGTTGTCGGAATTGGCCACTCGAAGGTGGTCATTAGAGTATGTCGCCGGAGTGTGGTAGCGATAATCGCCAATGGAGACCGATGGGGAGAGTTGAGGTGAGTTAGTAAAATAACCAACTCAACCCCACCAATATTTAAAGTTAGTTATCAAATATTGAGATAGTAAAGAATCTAAACTCAATCTAACTCATTGGTTGTCAAACATCCCTAAAAGGGAAAGAGTAGAATACATTTTGTTAAAAATAACGAGAAGTCAAAGATAAGGAGGAAAGACAATCCTATGATTTTTTTTTTCGAGGGCGTGTGGTGTGACAAAGAATAAAATATGGATATAAAGGAAAAAAGTGAGAAAAGATGGGGATGCCATTAATAAAGCGCAAGCCACGGGTGCTTGTTGCTATATATATAATCCTCATTCTACCTTTTCTCTTCGTTGATCGTCTCTTCATTCATCGGTTCGTTCCTTCCAGTTTTTCCAGCTCGTCTTCCACTTTCTGGGTTCGTCTCTAATCTCCTCTTGCAATGGATCCTTACAAGGTATTCTTCACGCAACCGTTTGATTTATTTTTCGGATTTGTTGTGAATCTTTCGCCCAAGTTTTTCCATCTGTTCCTTACAATGCAGCGACGACCTTCAAGTTGTTACAACACTCCCTTCTGGACTACCAATTCTGGTGCTCCGGTGTGGAACAACAACTCCGCCTTGACCATTGGATCCAGAGGTAACAATTGGTTTCTGAACGTAGTTGTTCAAGTATTAGCAAGACTACACTGTAGATGGTAATACCAAAATTGTTGTGGTTTGTCATTTTTATTTGAAAGAAGATTATTGATGAATATACTTGAATAGGACCTATTCTCCTAGAGGATTATCATCTTGTGGAGAAACTTGCTAACTTTGATAGAGAGCGGATCCCAGAGCGTGTTGTTCATGCTAGAGGAGCTAGTGCAAAAGGGTTTTTTGAGGTGACTCATGATGTCACCCACCTTACTTGTGCTGATTTTCTTCGAGCCCCTGGAGTTCAGACTCCAGTTATTGTACGTTTCTCCACTGTTATCCATGAGCGTGGAAGCCCTGAAACGCTCAGAGATCCCCGAGGTTTTGCTGTTAAGTTTTACACCAGGGAGGTAATCGAGTGTTATTACTCTATGCTTTATTGGTTGCACATTAACTTATAATTACAACAGTTTTGACATTTATGTTAAAAAGAAGCACAAGATTGCAGTGATAGACTGTGCAAAGATAAATAGAAAGCGTAAACAGTACATAATCAATACAAAGATTTGTGTTTCATTAACAATGCTACGTCCACGGGCAAAGGGAGGATAGTTTACTATTAGAGAATATAGTTCAAATTACAAAACAGAGGTGCCTCAAGAGTTTATATAGCACATTTTTCTAAACAAGGTAAAAAACGTAAATAATGTAAATATGACATATATGAATAGATTCAAGGCATTGCAACAATAATATGATATCATATTTCATCAGCAGGATGTACATAATAATTAAATTTGTTTCTGCTGTAAAACTATATGATGTAATTCTATTAGCTTGGAATATGCATCTTTCCATTTGCTTAAATGTAAAATGTAAATACATGCTTTGATTAGGATTTGTTTATATGACCGCATGCTAATGCAAATTTCAAGCGTCCTGTTTTCTTTCACTCTTTAGGGTAATTTTGATCTTGTGGGCAACAACTTTCCTGTATTTTTCGTCCGTGATGGTATGAAGTTCCCAGACATGGTACATGCTCTCAAACCGAATCCCAAGTCCCACATCCAGGAGAATTGGAGAATCCTTGACTTCTTTTCTCACCATCCTGAAAGCCTGCACATGTTCACATTTCTATTTGATGATCTTGGCATCCCACGAGATTACAGGCACATGGATGGTTCAGGTGTTAACACTTATACTCTGATTAACAAGGCAGGGATAGCACACTACGTGAAATTTCACTGGAGGCCTACCTGTGGAGTCAAGTCTTTGTTGGATGAAGAAGCTATTCGTGTTGGAGGAAGTAATCATAGCCATGCTACTCAGGACCTGTATGATTCAATTGCAGCTGGCAACTACCCTGAATGGAAGCTTTACATTCAGACCATTAACCCTGATCATGAAGATAAATATGACTTTGACCCTCTAGATGTAACCAAGACTTGGCCCGAGGATATCTTGCCCTTGCAGCCAGTTGGTCGCTTGGTTTTGAACAAGAACATTGATAACTTCTTTGCGGAGAATGAACAATTGGCCTTTTGTCCTGCCATTATAGTTCCTGGAATCTACTATTCAGATGACAAATTGCTTCAGACTAGGATCTTCTCCTATGCCGATACTCAGAGGCACCGTCTTGGACCAAACTATCTGCAACTCCCTGCTAATGCACCTAAGTGTGCTCATCACAACAATCACCATGAGGGTTTCATGAACTATATGCACCGAGATGAAGAGGTATTTCAATACTGATTTTGCTTTGATTGTTATGATCTTTGTCTTTGGTTTTGCTTTGTTTCAGGTCTTCTTAATAATTTGATTGTTATGATCTTTGTCTTTGGTTTTGGTTTTCTTTTCAGGTCAATTACTTCCCTTCAAGAATAGATCCTGCTCACCACGCCGCGAGGTATCCTCAACCACCTGCTATTTACACTGGAAAGCGTGAGAGGGTCAGTGATCAATATTGTACCTTTTTTAATGTTTCAACATCAACTCCTTCTACTATTGTTGGATTAACAAGTATGGTTACCTTTTAAAATTCCTCTTGCTGTCTTTAGTGTGTAATTGAGAAGGAGAACAACTTCAAGCAGCCTGGAGAGAGATACAGATCTTGGACATCAGACAGGTAACTTTTGTTTAACCAATGTCTGCTATTAATTATTGGAAAGTGTTTACATTGTTGTTATTCATATTCTGATCATGTAACTGGATAGGAGGATTTGTTAACCAGGGGTTTGTTTGTTTGTTTGTTTATAACGCAGGCAAGAACGATTTATCGGTAGATGGGTGAATGCTTTATCGGACCCTCGTGTCACCCACGAGATCCGTAACATCTGGATTTCTTACTGGTCTCAGGTGTGTATGTTGGATGTTTTTGTGAAGTTGTATGGAGGATTGTTTATGAAATTGAATTGATGGTGTGTTTTGATATGGTATTTTGGAATAGGCGGACAAGTCTTTAGGCCAGAAGCTTGCATCTCATCTCAATGTGAAGGTAGGCATTTGAAGGTGTGTGTTCACTTTTTCTGTGAATTATACTATACGTAAAGGGGAGAAGCGATTTGAGATAATCAATCGGATGCAGATGTTAATCCATGCTGTTTTAATTTATAGCATGTTTTACATTTTAAAACTGGAAAAATAATTTGAAAAATTATCCCTTCTCTGTACAACAATTTTCTAATTTAAAATGTTATATTATTATTATTTTTTAAAATCACTGTAAAGACTTTTTAAACTTTTTTTTTTTTAAAAAGAAAAAAAAATTAAAGACTAAAAAAGTTACATCTTAAAAACTTTGAGATCAGACACACTTATTCTTTCATTAATTTTCTCCTTTTTTTCTGTTTTCTGTTTTTTGTTTTTTTGTTTTTGTTTTTTTTTTGTTTTGTCTGTGTGAGGTTGGAAATTTTAATTGTCTGGATATTGAGAGAAAAAGGGACAAAATAAGAAAAAAAGAATCCAAACAAAATAGTAAAAATATAGTTCTTTGAATGGTGGGGTAAAGGGGAGGTTACTTCATTTTTTCATTCACATGCAGAGGGTAGGGTAGTGGCAGGATAATAAGGAGGGAGCGGGAATAATTTTTTTTTTCTGTTAGCTAAAAGGAGATGGAAACGGGATTATATTCCCTGGTCTCGTCTCCATCCCAATGAATATATTATATGATTATATTTATATAATATAATATATTATTTATTGTTATTATGTTTACCTGAACAGAATAAGAATTTATAATAATAATTATTATTATAATTATTATAATAGTTATAATAATTATTATTATTATTATTTTATCTATATACTTTTTACAAAATTTGTTGTATAGAAAGTTAATTATTTTCTAATTTTCATTTCAATATTTCCATACTTTAATACATTTCTAAATTGTTTTAATCTTTAAAACTTTCTATCTTACGTCATAAATGTTGTAGTATTTAATTGGAAGGTTTGACTATGATATTATAATATTTAAATTTTAACTTTTAGAAATTATAGGATTAAATTATATTTTAAACATATAATAGTATTATTTTTATAATGAATTTTTATACTATTTTCTTTAAATGAAAAATTTATTGGAAATAACTCATTTAATATATATAATTTTATTTGGTTGAGAATAAACAAAATTGCTAAAAATAAATATATTAGAAAAAAACAAAGGGAAAAATTTTTCCGTCCCCGCACCCCGCCCTATAAATATCTTCTACATCTGGTTTTTGGTTTTTGGTTTTTAATTTTAAGAAATAGAAAGTGTTCTCTGTATTTATTATTAATTTTTTGGTTCCATGATATTTCTAAATTTGTGTAGAAATTGAAGACGCAACAGAATCCTTGATTCTTTTGTTATAGTTCTAATATATTCAGTTTTTTTTCCCTAAAAAAATACTTTCATGCTTACCTATAAAATGTATGATAAATATCTACAAATAAATATAACCTACATAATTTTCGAATATTTTATTTTAAAATTAAGAAAAAGTATTTTTTTTAGTGAACCAGTTTTTTAAAATAGGTTTAAAAAGTCCCTAGATTATTTTTTTTTCTAATTATTTTAGAAAATGCTTTGATATTTTAAATTAAAAAAATAATTTTAAATGATTTTTTTCCCTCTCCCCATATTCTCTCTCTATATCCTCCCTCCCAGTCCTTCCCCCCTTCTTCTTTCTAAGTATACTTTTTCATAAAGAAGTTTCTAAATCAATTTGATTTTGAAAGGATGTTTTATTAGTCATCTAAAATTATTTAGATAGCTAAATTAAATAAATTTAATTAGTAATTCTTCACAAATTTAGCCCATAAACTTTTATGTTTGTATCGAATAACTTTCTCAACTTTAAAAACATAATTTTCAATTTCGTATCTAATTTCAGAACATATTCTCAACATTTTCTTAAATTAGCACATCTCTTAAACATAAACTTGAGCTTTGTGTGCAATATAACATTAATCTTTAAATTTTTATTATTAATAGATTTTTTAATTTTAGAAAAAAATTGAATAGGAAAATACTTATTAGACATAAAATTAAAAATTCTAAAATTTATTGCATATTTAAATCTTTTAAAGTTTAAAAACTTACTTAAAAGTCTAGAGGTTGAGCATGTAACTTCTTTTTCTCCCAAAAATCTTTTAAATATATATTTATTTTAATTCAACATGTAGATGTAAAAATGTATACATCTAACCTTTTAGGGGCGTCTGGGGTAAGGAATTAGTTATTATAGTTAGGTTACAATAGTTTGTGTTTGAGGTGTAGATTATTTTAGTTTGAGAAGTAAATAGTAAACACTACTATAGCATAGAATAAAAAAATGATGAATGTAAAATAGAAAATATTGTAGCAACTTTGAGTTTTGAAATAGTATTGACAGTAGTTAATTGGTGAATACGAAATAGTATTTACTATAACAAGAATAATTATTATAGTCTTAAGATAATTCTTGTTTCAAACTTACGACATTTATTTTTTAACTAATTAAACTATGTTTAGATTGTCAAATATATGCTACGTTTACCTTCCAATGGCGGGGAATAGAATTGGGTAAGCTGTCACGTTTCTTTAAAGTTCTCTTGACGTGCAAATTACCACAAATTTGCTTAAAATATTTAAATAGTCAATAGGTTATAGTTTTGAAAGAGAGAGATTTTATTGTTTTTTTTTTTTTTTTTTGGTTGGAAAAGAAAGAAAAGTTTTGTTTGAATTGATATGTAATGTAAGAAAATGAATGAGGTTATTATTGTTTTTACATATTTGGGTATATATTTGTTGTTTAGTGGGAGTTTGTAAAATTGACTTCTACTTTTGGGCACTGCCACTGCTTGATTGGGACCAACCTATGTGCTCTATTTCTGGATCCTAATTTTTCCTTCTTTCAAATCTCAATATTGTAGCTCTATAAATCAAAGCCTCAGCCTTTCCATACAATTTTATCATTTTCTTGATTTAATGTCCCATCATAATTATATTTTATGTACTTTTATTTTCATTTTTAATCATTCATCCTCTATAATATCTATATTCTAATTTCTACAACCTAAAACATTTCTCTATCCTTATAATCAACATCTTTAGTTTTCTCATCTCACATTTTCTTTTAATGCAAAAACACGACTTAATGTATTTTTTACATTTACCTAAAAGTCCTGAAAAGAAAAAAAAAAAAAAAACAAATCTTACATATTAAAAAGGATTGAAGGACAAAAGATGTATTGAAAAAGATATGATCGAACTATTCAATTATCAACTTTTGAAATAATAATTGATGTTTTATCTATTAACCCATGTTTGAATTGACAACTATAATGAAACCAATAAATCATGAAAATTAAATCAAAATTGAGCTTGAATTATAAGGATTATAATTAAGGTTACATTATCAAGTTGGTTCCTATGGTTTTAGTTTATTTGTAATTTAGTACCTATAGTTTATTTAAATTCTAAAAAGTACCCACCAATAAATTACCCACCGTGCCCATGAAAGAAAACCCTAACCTATATGTTCCTATTTATTACTCCATCTTCAACCTTAAACAATAACTAATACAAAGACCTAAACATTCATTGTCATGTAAATAGAAACGTGACATGTAGTCTATATTGCTAAATACATCCATTTGTAAAGTATAACATAATCACATGAGCCAAATTGAAACTTTTCAAATTAGCTAAACTGAAACCAAAACATGGTCATTTTTAGGAGCTGTTTGGAGGTCCAACATGATATGGTATATCCCCACATTCTACATCATTGTTTGGGGGCCCATTTTTTTTTATCTGTTCTTTATAAATATTATCTCAAAGTTAGTTTTTGAAAAGAAAAAAAAAAGTCAAACACTTATTAAAGTGGGCATAAATAAAATCCTTAGAATGATAAGAAAATGAAGGTCTTAAATTCTTTTGGACGTGTAGACATTTTCATTAATATTTTTAGGAGTTCAACATCAATATAAGAAGAAAATCAGTATTTTCATTATATCATAAGTTGGTAGGCTAAGAAAACCGACAAGTTAGTTTGATTATATTTGAAGAAGGAAGTGAAAAAGAAGTAAAAAAGAAAAGAAAAGAAAGCTTTTGATTTAAGGAAGATGACATCACAACAATAATTTATATGAAAGGAAATAGAAATTCTTCAACTCCAAAGCCGCCTGTTTTTCAGTGTCGCATCGCAGGAAGTATGAGAATTTCAAATGGGACTACTCAAGGAATCAAGGCCAAGGGCATAGGTGAAATGACGGTTTTGCCCTCACTTTGATTCTTCCAAATTCCGTTGGTCCCTTAATAGAGTTGTCTGTTTTGGTAAAAAACGAGAGGCTTTAAAACCACTTAACCCCACAAAACAACATCCAACATTATCATGTCCACCACCACCCTCTTTTTTATGATCATGACATTTCTTCATTTCCTTCATTATTATAAAACAAATTAATTAACATCCGAAATTTAAACACATTAATAATAATAATAATAATAATATATAACATAATCTTTCAACATTGGATCTCAACACCAAGATGCAATGATGTCAAAACCATGTGATCCATACAAATCTCATTCTATAATACAATACCACCAGATATCACTCCTCCCTGAAGATATCCATTTCTTACCTCTATCTTCCCTTAGTTTCTAGAGGCAAGAAAAAAAAATTGAAACACAAGGAATTGTCATGTTAAATCATGATTGATCCAAAAAATTAAGTTGATAGATGAAGACAAATTTTTAATATTAGATTGTTTAACGATATATAGTTTGACGTAGTTCATTAATAATGTACTAACTATATCCACGAAGGAGAGAAATTGGTTTATTATCTTGAAGGAACAACTACAAAGATATGTGCATATATATAACAATCTATGTTGGATCATTCATTCATAGAACAGATTCAAAGCATTTCTAAGGGAATGAATTCATACAAAACAAGGGTCGGAAATGAATCTGAAATGGAAGAGTGTGGTGTTTATGAAAGAGAGAATAAAAGAACGAATTTGGTTGTGTCAGCAGCTGATAAAGGAAACCCACATGGAGCAGAAGTCACAACAAATTTGAACTGAATTAAATAATGCAAATGGGTGATGAGCTCATCTTTTGATGAAGTTTCTTTAGATTTTTTTATATCCCAATATTTTAATGGTGGGTGTGGCTGACGTCTGAATCTCAAACTTATTTAATATCATAATAAACAAAAGCAAATGCTTAATAATGTTGGGTGTTCAACAAAATTGTCTTTTTTTTTTTTTTTTTTTTTTTTTTTTTTTTTTTTTTAAATCTAAATTGGTTAGTGGGAAGTCCATTGGATGCAGCGTATGCAGTCAGATTAGTGCACATGGCAGTAAACTTTTAATTTCTAGTTTCATCTCTGTTTCAGGAGCTTTGAGATTGCAGGTAATTACTAAAATTAGTTTTTGGAGAAAATTCAGGAACTGGGTCATCGTCTTTATCGTCAAAATTTAAAATTGTTATGAGCATCTTCTTCATCTTGTTCGTCAGTGGGTTTGGTGAGTGGTGGTGGATAATCCGAAGGATTAAAGAGAAGTGGGGGGAGCCTGCAATATGCAAGTGCTTGTTAAATAGTTTTATACTTTTTAAACCCTTGATTTGAAAGATTCTGATTCTGATGGATACTTTTTGTATTTGTATATAATTCCGCTTACCCAAATTAAATAATCATGTCAAGTATTCAAAGATTTATTCTTTAATCTCATCAATGCCATTAGTTTTCTTTTCACCCACACATCACATAATTAAGCGAAGCGAGCGAGAAAGCTCTGTTTTTCATTTGCTTCTCATTTTTCTGTGTTTGTTTGTTTTTTTTTTTTTTTTTGTTTGTTTGAGAGAGTGTGCAATTGCAAGTTGACTTTACAGCGAGAATTCCAAAGCCGGACGCAAAGTGTTTGTGGGGTCATACTCGAAATTCGACGGGAGAATCTTTAGCATTAGAATCATACTGAATAAAAGCAGTTACAAAGGGAGGGGGCCGGAGAGAGGCATTATTGGGAGAAGAACTTTGCTGATTTTCTTCTGGTTTAGGCTGTAAAAAGCTCTCTCAGGAGATCATTCTTCACTTCTGTTTCTGTACCAGACCTCTCTCTCATGTTCCTATTCTTCAGACACTTCTTCTTCCTGCTCATTTCAGGAACAGTGCAGAAATAATTATAACTACCCACTTGGGAATCTCTTCGAATCTTTCAAATTTGTGAGTTCAAACTTTTCTTCTTCTTCTTCTTCTTCTTCTTCTGTGTTACAGACCAAACTGCTTGAAGAAGCAGTGTTGTGTTGAGGTGTGTTTGTTTGGTTGTCTTGACCTGTCTTGTCTTGCTGTGTTTTGCTGGGAGAATCAGTCAGTGAAACTTTGGCAAATATGAATCTGAAATGAAACCACTGATTTGTTGATTGTATTTTTATTCTACCTTCTTTTGGGTTTTGGTGAATACTAAGCTTTTTTGACCGTGGGGTTTCTCTGTGTTTGTTAAAAGTCTCCTTCGGTGGCTAACTTGTTCTCTGAACCTGCCCTTGTTTCATATAGAATACACTGAATATGTTTCTTATAATATTTAACAGGTTGGTTCTTCCTAAACCTGGACTGAAATTTCTTCTTCTGGGGTTGTATCTGATACTGGATCGGTTTAGGCTATATCTGATTCAGTGGTAAGAAGTTCTAAGCATCTTGGGGTTTTCTGGGGAGTTTTCTTTTATGGATGATGGTATGTTATCACCAGCTACAATGCTGGATGCTCCAGCTGACACTGCCATGGATTTGGACTACATGGATGGGCTGCTTTTGGATGGATGCTGGTTAGAAACAGCAGATGGTACTGAGTTTCTTCATACTAGTCCCTCAAGTTTTGGTGTCAACTTAGACCCTTTAATTGGATGGCCTGCTACAGAGATGAATGGTGATTTTAACATGATCCAGATTGCAAGAAATAATCAAGAAGAACCTAGGAAAGTCTTGACTGATGAGATGTCTTTGGGGAGGAAAAGAATTGATATGGGGCAAGAGGGATGCTCTGGTCAATCAGAAAACAATGGTTTTGAAGGTTCTGAATTGTGTAGAAGATTGTGGATAGGACCTGGGGAACATCTGGGTTCTGCTGCTTCTGTGATGGAGAGATTGATTAGAGCTGTTGGGTATATTAAAGATTTTGTAAGAGATAAGGATGTTCTTGTACAAGTATGGGTGCCTATAAATAGAGGGGGAAGAAATGTTCTCATCACAAATGATCTGCCATTTTCTCAGAATTCCAGCTGCACAAGACTCACTAAATACCGGGATGTCTCTGTGAAATATGAATTCACTGCTGATGAAGATTCTAAAAATACTTTGGGATTGCCTGGTCGAGTCTTCTCAAGAAAGGTTCCAGAGTGGACTCCTGATGTTCGATTCTTTAGAAGGGACGAATACCCGAGAGTCAATCATGCTCACGAACACGATGTACGTGGAACTGTTGCACTTCCTATTTTTGAACAAGGTAGCAAGAACTGTTTGGGAGTCATTGAAGTTGTCATGGTTACCCAGCAGATCAAATATGGTTCAGAACTTGAGAATGTTTGCAAAGCTCTTGAGGTTGGTCTCCTTGATATTTTATCTTTAATTTTTACCTTTCACCTTCTATGCTTTTCTTTATCACATTTACCTCAAGGTTTGGATCTGTTAAACTTGTATAACATTAATTTTGAGCATTAAACTTGTAAAAAACAGCATAAAATCTCATTCACTCACAAACATACAGGAACTGTTGTTACCTTTATCAATGCTTGAACGTTTAACGGGAGAAAAATATGCTTGCTTGCTAATAGCCTGTAATTGTAAGGGCCTTAGTAAATTGGTTTGAATGTGCTCCTTTGTAGTCAATTAGATTAAACTGAACAGTTCAAAGGTAAAGAATTCGTTAAGACATTTCTTAATGGTGTAATCCATGAATCAAAACTATTGTATCTGTGTATGTGAATTTGGGTTCCCCCCACACTGAAGATGAATCGGGTTGAGATAACACCTGGCAGAAGTTCGAATCACGGTGTCTTGAAGCCAAATTCTGGTCTAACATATTTGTAGACTCACTTTTGGTTCAGGATTGACATTTTTGTAGTACTTGCTGAAGCTTAACATGCTTAGTTCACGAATCCTTTACTGATTGGAATTGACAATTTTTGTTTTGATTGCAGGCAGTCAAGCTTAGGAGCTCTGAAGTTATCGGCCACCCCAATAAAAAGGTAATTGAATGAATTTCATTTGACACAGTTGAATTATGCAACTCTTTTCCTGCTGTTCATTTGAACATCAATTTTTTTTTTTCCACTTAAGAGTTATCTCTTGATCCTCTCTTTCAGCAGGCATTTAACAGGTCCAACGAAGCTGTATTATTAGAGATTCAAAACACTTTGGAATCTGCTTGTGAAACGCATGGCTTGCCTTTGGCGCAAACCTGGGCATCATGTATCCAACAAAGTAGAGGGGGTTGCCGGCACTCGGACGAGAACTACAGTTGTTGCGTTTCTACGGTAGACCGGGCTTGCTTTGTTGCTGATCAACGAATTCGGGAATTTCATGAGGCATGCTCTGAGCATCATTTGCTAAAAGGCGAAGGCATTGTGGGGATGGCATTTAAATCTAACGAGCCGTGTTTCTCAAGTGATATTACATCCTTTTGTAACACAGAATATCCTCTTTCTCACCATGCCAAGCTATTTGGATTACATGCTGCGGTTGCAATACGCCTTCGTTGCATTTATATTAGTAAAACCGATTTTGTATTGGAGTTCTTCCTGCCTGTAAATTGTAGAGATCCTGAAGAGCAGAGAGTGCTACTCACTTCATTGTCCACAATTATACAACGATCTTGCAGGAGCCTGCGTCTTGTAACAGATAAGGAGTGTAGGGAGGAAAATATGCAACAATCTTCTCGATGTTTACATCTTGTTACAGACGTAAAGCTTGGAGAGGAAAGCAACTTTCCATTCGGAGAGGCAGGTGTCAATGCAAATGGGAGATCCGTTATGCTGGAAATGTCCAAGGTACAAAACCATCAGTTAGAAACAAGTCATCCAACAAATTCATTGTTAACTTCATCTGTTCAAAACATCCAACAACATAGTGGCTTTGTCTCATTATTCCAGGGGAGCAAAACAGCGGAAGTCTTAAGTTCCTCTGGTTACCAGCCTCATGAATTTAATTACGATCTGAATGGAGTTGTCGAGGACAGTGAAGAGTGCGCGACTGTAGGTAATGGTAGCTTTTCTGATGTAGGTTTGGGAAGAACTGGTGAGAAAAGACGAACCAAGGTGGACAAAACTATCACCTTACAAGTTCTTCGGCAATATTTTGCGGGTAGCTTAAAAGATGCTGCAAAGAGCATTGGAGGTAGCATTAGTACCATAATCTGAAATTATCTTACTGTTTTCTCTGGTCAAGTTTATGGTCTTTCCCCCCTATATATAAGTAACTAAATATCCTATAGCTCGAAACTAGTATCTTGGTTGGTTGCATTTGGAAGTAGTGGTGTTCAGTCTACTTTATGTGCAAATTGCATAACATATGAATTATCATCTACTGTTTTACATCTTAGTGAAGATGGATGTGAACTTGAAAACATTCTTTCTACCATCAAACTGTTCATCTTAACCCATTTTCTTCCTATTTCAGTTTGTCCTACCACATTGAAAAGGATATGTCGGCAACATGGGATTAAACGTTGGCCTTCTCGAAAAATAAAAAAGGTCGGTCACTCGTTGCAGAAACTCCAGCTCGTAATTGACTCAGTGGAAGGCGCATCTGGTGCTTTTCAAATTGGATCCTTGTATTCTAATTTCCAGGAATTGGCCTCTCCAAATCTATCAGGTTCAGGTTCAGGTCCACTTTTAAGTGCAAAAATTGGAGATGGCCTGAAAACATCAAGCAATCAAAATGAAGTTGGTATGAGCAACCTCCAAGGTGCAGCATCGAAATCTCCATCTTCATCATGCAGCCAAAGCTCGAGTTCAAGCCAATGCTTTTCTAGTCGGAGCCATCAAAATCTTCCCCACTGGAACGAAGCCGGAAGTGAAGATCAAATGGGTGGAGAGAATCCTTGTGATGGAGAGCTAAAGAGAGTCAAAAGTGAAGTAGAGATACATGTATCAATTATGGAAGGATCAAACGTCCCTCGAAGATCCCAAAGCTGCAAATCCCTCTGCAAACATCCAGCCACTGAATGTCTAATGTACTTAGCAAAAGAAAGCGATGGGATGACCGAAACGGTTGAAGTTCAGAGAGTAAAAGTCGCCTTTGGGGAGGAGAAAATCCGGTTTCGAGTGCATAACCGCTGGCGATTCGAAGAGTTACTGAATGAAGTTGGAAAACGATTTAGTATCAGTGACATAAGTAAATTTGATCTCAAGTATTTAGATGACGAATCTGAATGGGTGTTATTAACAAGTGATACAGATCTGCAGGAGTGTTTTCATGTTTACAAATCATCTCGAGTCCAAACAATAAAACTTTCACTTCAGGTGTCTCGTCGCCATAAGAGAAACTCTCTTGCAAGCAGTGGCTTCTCATGAGCTTGCAATGACAGACATTGCAAGAAGCTATGGAGGAGCCACAAAGCTTCTGCATTTCCCATTCTAAAAGGACTCAAATTTTACAAAAAAAAAGGGTCTTGGGTTTAGATCTTCAGATGGAGAGTGGAAAGCCATGAGCATGCAAATGTGTTTTGTCAATTTGAAGACAAGAAAGTCCAATAAACTATTGAAGGCATCTTTTTTGCCTCTGTTTAAGAAGCAAGCCAAAGGTTGTGTCCTTTGTGGTTACATGTTGGCAATGCCATGGCAACTACCTCGTATGTAAATTAGCTCTTTCTTTATCTCTTTCTTAGCAATTGGAAAAATAGTTTTTTTTTTTTCTTCCTTTTTTCTTTTTGACTTTTGGGGTTTGTATGTAAATTTGACTTGTTGAGGGTGACATAATTGTGGCTGAGCTGGGAAAGACTTTTTTGAAGAAACAAATATTTTATATGCTCTGACGTCAACTTCATTGTTGGCAATAAAATTATCAATTATATATATATTATTTGCCCTTTTTAATATTCAATGGAACTCATTCATTTGAAAATGGGATTCGGATGGAATTTTGAGAGTGTAAAGCAATCCGGTTGATATGGTGCAATGGGTGGCAGCTAAGCCTCCGATTTTATTCTTCTCTCAAGAATCTCTCGTATCCAATTCACCAGACTGCTACCAATATTCTCTTTCTTTTTTGTTATTGAAAATTCCATTTTTTTCCCCCTCTAGTCTTCCATAATTTTAGGTTGTGTTCGAGCTAGTTCTAGAGAGCACCCTTTTCTTTAATAATAATAATAATAAGCATTTTAATAAAAAAAAAAAAAAAAATTGATCATTTTATTCATTTAAAGCTAAAGATTGTACTCAGAAGTTTAGAGAGAATGATAACTCCTATTCTCTCAATCAGGCTGAAGATACATATATAGGTAATTAAGAAACCCTAATCTAGGAGATATGAAATTACAATAAAGGACACCTAATTATATCTACAATATAAATACATATCATAACACTCCCCCTCAAGCTGACTTCCCCTCAAACTGGAGCAAATATATCAGTCATGTCCAGCTTGTTGCACAGATAACTTATTCTTGCTTCGTTTACTGCTTTAGTAAGTAGATCTCCCAACTGATCACCAGTCTTCACATATCTTGTAGATATCAACTCTTCTTGTATTTTCTCGTGAATAAAATGGCAGTCCACTTCAATATGTTTAGTTCGTTCATGAAACACAGGATTGGATGCAATATGGAGAGCTGTTTGATTATCACACCATAATTTAGTTGACACAGTAACACTGAAGCTCATCGTAGACAACTACACTATTTCACACACAGATTGTCCCATCGCTCTATATTCTGATTCAACACTCAAACGGGAAACTACATTTTGTTTCTTACTTTTCCTCGACACCAAGTTCCCTCCTACAAAAACACAATATCCCGAAGTTGATCTCCTATCCTCTCGAGATCCAGCCTAATCAGCATCTGAAAAACATTCAACTTTTGTATGACCATGATCTTTATATAAGATCCCACGTCTAGTTGCAGCTTTCAAATAACATAGGATTTTTTCAACTGCAGTCCAATGATCCACAGTAGAGGAAGACATAAACTGGTTAACAATACTCACAGAATAAGCAATGTCAAGTCGTGTCACTGTTAAATAGTTCAACTTCCCAACTAATCTCTTATATCTCTCAAAATCTTTAAACACTTCTCATTCCTTTGTAAGTTTCAAATTTGGTATCATCGGAGCACTACATGGTTTGACTCCTAGTTTACCTGTCTTGGACAATAAATCAAGTACGTATTTCTACTGGGATAGGTAAATACCTTTCTTGTTTCTCATCACTTCAATACCCAAAAAATACTTTAATGATCCCAAATCTTTGGTATAAAATTGACCTTAGAGAAAAGTTTTGAGGGAGGATATACATGATACATCATTTCCAGTTATTGTGATAT
This sequence comes from Benincasa hispida, assembly GCF_009727055.1. Taxonomy (NCBI): domain Eukaryota; kingdom Viridiplantae; phylum Streptophyta; class Magnoliopsida; order Cucurbitales; family Cucurbitaceae; genus Benincasa; species Benincasa hispida. The sequence goes on along the minus strand of NC_052357.1, from coordinate 75,832,099 downwards.
CATCAACATATACAACAAGCAAGGTAATACCATGTTCAGATCATCGATAGAATACAGAATGATCAGACGTAATCTTCTTCATACCAAAACATTCGAGTGCTTGACTAAACTTACCAAACCATGCACGAGGACTTTGTTTTAGTCCATACAAGGATTTTTGAAGTCGACATACCTTATTAGTTTCCCCCTGATCAACAAACTCAGGTGGTTGCTCCATATAGACTTCCTCTTGAAGATCATCATATAGAAAAGTATTCTTAATGTCAAGTTGATGCAAAGACCAATTGTACGTAGCAGCCATCGAGATAAACAGTCAAATGGAAGTTAATTTAGCAACAAGAAAAATGTATCAGAATAATCAGTCCCATAAATCTGAGTATAACCTCTGGCAACCAAACGAGCTTTTAACCGAGTCATTGTCCCATCAGGATTAACCTTGATAGCAAACACTCATTTACACCCAATAGCCTTCTTTCCATCCAGACATGAAGCTAGATCCCAAATACCATTATCGTCCAAGGCAATCATCTCCTTAATCATTGCACTATGCCACCCAGGATGAGATAAAACTTCATTGGCAGATTTAGGGATAGAGGTAGGATCAAGCGATGTGAGAAAAGGATAAGTGGGAGAAGACAACTGGTTATACGAAACAAATGAAAAAATAGGATAAGTACAAGTGCATTTACCTTTTCGAAGGGTAATGGGAAGATCGTCACTCGGTTCCGGATCAAATGTCAAAGAAGCTAGTGGTGGAAGACATGGATCTGAAGGTGGCTGTGGAGGACGCCTGGAGTAGACTCGAATAACTGGGGGATCAGAAGGAAGAGATATAGAGGAAGGTGAAGGAGAGGACGATGGAGAAGATGTAATCCCGTAGATAAAAAGATCTTCATCCTCCCTTGGATAAGAACTCAACGGTGATGGACTCAAGGGTATATCTTCGAAGAATGTAACATTCGGAGATACAAGATACTTATTTAGAGTAGGAAAATAACAATGATAACCCTTTTGAGCACGTGAATAGCTTGAGAAAATGCATTTCAAAGATTTTGGATCTAATTTAGTACGATTTGGACAAATATCCTGAACAAAAAAAACACAACCAAAGATCTTAGGAGCAACGGAAGGAATCTCTCCATTTAAGACAGAAGAAGACGTTCTATTAATCAAGAAGTAAGCAGTAGACACAACATGAGCCCAAAAATTCTTTGGAACATGCATTTGAAAGGATAAGGCACAGACTATTTCAAGGAGGTGTCTGTTTTTTTCTTTCAACAATTCCATTTTGAGATGGAGTGTCTGCACGAGAAGATTGATGAATAATGCCATGACCACACAGGTAAGATCCAAGTATGTGAGAGAAATATTCACCAGCATTATCAGTTCGCAAGGTTTTGATAGAGACATTAAATTGATTTTGAATCTCGACATGAAAAGTACAAAAATGAGACAATAACTCATAACGATTTTTCATTAAATATAACCAAGTTACACGAGAATAATCATCAACAAAGGTAACAAAGTAACAAAAACATGTTTGAGACATGACAGGACAAGGTCCCCAAATATCATAATGAACTAACTCAAAAAGAGCATTAACTCGTTTATGAACCCTAGGACTAGAACTAAGATGATGAAATATTGAAAACTGACACGAATCACAATTCAAAGACGATAAGGAACGAAATTATGGATGAAGTTTTAGCACAAACAAGGATGGATGACTCAAACAACAATAAACATCAAACAGGGATATAACTCCAGGACAAGCCACAGCTCTTGGTATCTGATTGTTGAAGATGTAAAGACCCCCCCGACTCATGTCCTTTACCAATAATCTTCTTCATCATACGATCCCGAAACAAGCAATAACCAGGAAAAAATGAGACAAAGCAATTAAGGTCACGAGTAAGTTGGCTAATAGAAATTAAGTTAAAGGACAATTGAGTCAAATGTAAGACAGAGGATAAAGAGAGTGATGGAGTGAGAGAAATGGTATCGGATCCAAGGACAGAGGAGGTTGATCTATCTGCCAAGGTGACAGACGGAGATGAGACAGGAGACAGAGGCATAATGTCATATGGGTGGTGGCCCCAGAGTCTACAACCAATTTGGTAAATGGTATAAGAAGACATTTCGTATTAACTGTCTCGACAATGGTGGCAATAGGATTAGATGAAGAAGATGGCTGCAATGATTCTTGGAAAATTTGAAATTTAGCAAAGTCGTCAGTAGAGATGGTAACAGATTTTTTAGCCATATCACTGGTGAGTCTTATGCAACAATTTCCGACATCACATTTCATATGTTTTGGCTTACGACAATAGTGACATACGATCTCTGGAGAATCTGATATTTGATTATCATAACTAGGTTTCTGAAAATTGTTGGCCGTCCCTGAAGTGCCATGGAAGGTATTATTATTCTTACTTGTTCGGTTGAGAAACATGCGAACTGGACTGAGAACTCTCAATATAGAGAACACGACTGAAGGCTTCCTCTAATGATAGAATTTTATAGTCTGAAAGAATCTATGTTTTAGTCATTCCAAACTCAGGGAAAAGTCTAATAAAAAATATCATAACAACCATCTTTTCTCGTGAGCTTGTTGAACTTTGACATTAGGACTAAACGGCAATAATAAGGCAAGTTCAACCGCTGTTTTCTTAAGCCTCATAAAATAACTTTTAACAGATTTTGCTTTCTATTCCGCTCGAAAGAATTGCATACAGACATCAAACATTCTATGAACATGTTTTTTCCTAGAGTACAGAAATTCTAAGAATTCTAAGAGTTATTTCATAGAATCACAATGATCTACCAAACCAATAACCTCACTCTCAATAGAATTCTTAATCTGAAGATAAAGTCGAACGTCATCACGAAGCCAAGCCTTTTTCTTTTCATCTTTCGGTGGTTCCTCCGTCACATGATCATCCATATCTGTACTAAGCAAGTAAAATTTAATCGTTCGATGTCAATCATAGTAATTCGATCCATTTAATTTGTGTCCGGGAATTACATTAAAGACGACTATATGCTTCACTTCATCCATTATGAGCTAATAAGTAATTTGTAGACCTCACAAGGAGAAAGAACAAACTAGAACCGAAATCAAAGGCAAACAAAAGAGCAAAACTACTCCAAGTTGAACAAGGCAGCAACAAACCCTAAGCACAAAAGGGTATTTTATCCAAAAAACTCACAAACAAGCAAATTTCAATGAAACCAAATGCACAGAATGATCATAAACGATGAGTCGAGAAGAACCCAACTGTCTAAAAATGGAGATGAAGCTCCACGCACTCCCACGTGCCGACGCGTGGTGAAGGAAAACTGTTGTTCCAACGGCGCATGAGCCTCACGAGCGGTTGTTTCCGGCAACAGACGGCTATAGACGTGATTGGACGGTGACAGCGCTTCTCTTAGGATGGGTGGTGAGGCAAACGGTCACTCAAAACTTGATGACTCAACTCAAACCCTAACCTTGTGAGAAGCGTAAAGCCTAACGTAGTTGCCGAACAAATATTCTGAACCCTAGATGATACCATATACTCAGAAGTTTAGAGAAAATGATAATTCTTATTCTCTTAATCAGGCTGAAGATACAAATATATAGGTAATTAAGAAACCCTAATCTAGGAGATATGAAAGTACGATAAATGACACCTAATTATATCTACAATATAAATACATATCAACAAAGATATCCTGTAACTGCTTTCCCACTAAACATTTTTAGTGTTGTGTTGAGTTGTTGGTGTCTTTCCTAAGGAAATTTCAGTTGTTCCATTAGTGTTTGTATCTGATTCTAATCACCAATATGTTGTACAGAAAATATTTTTTTATAGAAAGGAACAAAATGGTGAGTTAATAAAATAAGTGATTACATCCCCAGTTTGTGTTGCAGCTATTTAATTTTATCAGAAATATTTATTCTCTGTTCCATCAAAATAATTTTATCTTACTTTGACTGCAGTTTTTCAACAATTATTGATAATTATTTCATGATGCGATTTGCGAACACATCAAAGGAGAAATTCGAATATTATGAAAACTGACGCAAGCTAAAATGGTCTATTCAATGCAGAGAACGTGTTTCTTTTTTAATCATTCGATTCTACTGATAATTTGTGTCCCATATTGCCATTTTGTGATTGTATTATAATTGAAACAACAAAATAGCCTTAGATCGTCAAATCCAATAACATAGACCAAAGTGAGTTTAGCCCCGGAAAAATTGGGATGAAGGGGAGGGAGAAAAAAAAAACTCACCTAACGAGTAAGTACCTCAAAGTACCGTTTTGTAGAAGTTTATATTCATTAAAATTTTATGTTATCCAAAAAAATGGGAAAGCTAAATTCGAAATAGGCATAAAACACCCTTCTGACCTGAAATGCATTATCGTTGCAAATTCTAGTTGGGAGAATTTTGTAATCTCTACAGACATGGATGAATGAACATTTGATCACCAAGAAAATCATCTACAACTCGACAAACAAACCTGCACAGCTACTTTGGATTTGCCACAATAAAAAATTACAACAATATCAGAATTGTCTGATACCGTCAACTTAAATGTCATTTTCTGATTACAGGGAAGCAACGCCTTATACAAAATACAAAAGAAAATAACTAACACTACCTGGTATGGCAATTTCACTTTACAACTTAGAAGCTACTCTATATTTTCTCTTCCTTTCTTTATTGGCGTTTAAGCATGTATGCCAATGAATGCGCCAAACCTTCAGAAGCCTACGGAACCCTGTTCATCTAAGATGCAAATTAAATTATAACTCTTTATGATCGAGACGAAGTAGAGGGCCGATTGTCCTGTTGCTCAACGAATACACATCTTGAAGGTGGACCGAACAAGCTCAGCATTACCTGCAATCCATGATGGTTTCACAAATTCATGTCAAATTCGATTGGATGGTCACACTGCAGAGTACCAAGAATTTGGTACAATTACCCATGATAGTTCAATGAAGGTACAATAGGAATAAAATACCATAGGTCAAAGAGAAAAAAATGTCCAAAATGGTGTAAGAGCTTCATTACTAAAATCAATTTTCATGTGCAAACGTGATTGTATAAATGACTCAAATAACCTAAACCAATCCAATACAAATATTTCATAGTTTTGGGTCTTATTTAAGAAAGGTTATTTTGGTTGAAAATTTTTTCAACTTGAATAATTGTGTTAGATCAAACAAGTATCCCAACCCAACCCAACCCACGAATATCCCTACATGTCATGTGACACAAGAATGATTGTTCCTTTTTATGGGGGTTGATTATAGTTTTCGCCCTATCATGAAAAAGACAAACTTGCACCTAACCACCTCTTGTACAGAAGATGCACGTCTATACTTACCGGCAAGAATACGAGGCCGTGCAAAAATCCAAGAAGTACTAATGCCAAGTACACTTGGAAATAGTAAACCTGCAGAACATAGAGTGAAGATATAAATGGACTTGACCTACGGATTACTTAAAATTGAAATTTGGGGGGTTTGAAATTAATACCACAAAAACTTCAGTCCTAGAGAAGCAAAGTACAAGGACTCCGACTAGCTTTGTTAGTGTGATTCCACTACAAACACCAGTATAAAATAAATGAAAATTGGCAAATAAATTTGATTAAAAAAGATGATAATAACTACACAAGGTTAATTTTCCAAGATTTCGTATCTAAGCATAGCTCCATTGTAAGATATGGAAAATGGTACCTAAGAACAGATGCTCCCATTGTACTAAGAGCCTCCTTCATCCGTTGGTTTCTATCTCCACTGCTTACCTGTGAGAGTTAAAAAAAGAACACATATGACTGGTGATAGTAGTGCACGACCAATTCTTTATGACAGGAACTTGAGAAAAGTTTCCAAGATTAAAGGCTGTTCTTTGTTGCAATGATATGATAATTATGGCTCTAGTCACTATATTAGGTTTAGCAAATGATGTACACGTTGATAGGTAGTCTATTAATTCAAACATCACTTCTGATTGATCATGCAACAGTGTATAATCCGACTAATTAGGGCTACTTCGTATGTAATACTTATTGTTGAGTTGTGGATTTTATTATACAAAGGAAATTCTCTATGAAAGGATTATGACTATGGTTGACTTTAACTAGAGTACATTAATGAAAAAGGAAATCATGTACTGACCGAGAAAGCGTGTGTCAAATGAACACAAAATTCAACAGCAATACCCACAGACATGACAAGATTGACGACAGAGATTGCATTCAATTGGATATTCAAAATTGCCATCACACCCTGCAAAGTATTATCTTGTCAGCAAAGGGTAAGACATAAGGATTAAACTAACGTCTAATATAGTGTTCCAGAGATAATTAGGAACAAAGAAAGTACCATGAGATCCACAACAATCATTGTCAACACCAACAAGATGATAGCCGAGGTCCATAAGCTATAACAAAGAAATCAAGCATGAGGAAGCCTAGTTAGCACATTTGAAGAACAGAAGAATATCTGTCTACGTCAATGCCAGAAACACCCACACTAACCTGCATGTGATGATCAGACACACAATAAAAACCGCACCTGGAAAACAGTAAAAGAATATAAAATAAATGCTTTTCAGTACCACCAACACACCTTTCATAACTTTAGTAGAGATGAGAATTTTCCTTAAAAGGTCTTCAAATGAAAATAAGAGAAAGAAATAATAAGAAAAGAAGACCAACTTAATGAGGATCTTTGGACAGAGAAGGCACACTACAACATGGACTTAAGTTCTTAACACGATATACATTAGGACACAATCTCTCCTAATCTTCTTTCCCATTAAAAATAGCAGAAGCATAAAGCATTTGCTATTCACGGTAGACAAAGTTGAATTGCAGGAAGTGCAAGGCAGCCTTCTACACTATCAATTAAACAATGCACGTGCAAATGTCCTTATTTACTGACCGATAGCGATGGCAAGGTTGATCAATGCTGTTCTCCATATATTGAGGTATTGCTCAAAGAACATGTAAAATACAGAATATGGAAAGATCTCTATCTGCAAATGACAAGGAGGGTCAGTTCAAGATCAAGCTAATGCAACAGAAGCAAGTAGTTCGAAGAAAGAATTAAGGTGAAAAAAGTGTTCAGCAGTTCGTCTCTCCTATTCAATCAAATGATGAAACCAAGGTAAAGGTACACTCATTATTAGTTTCAAATAACATGATAAGAAAGAGAATAAAACAAAATTTGTAATTGAAAATTTTACCTTCAAAGAATCAGAAATCCTCAAACTCAATTCTTGAGCAGCCCTCATCGAATTAATATAGTCAACCTGATAATTTTTTATCATTTACAAAAATAAAAAACATTTAAAAAAAAAAAAAAGAATTATATTCTTTAAATACAAATATCTAAATTCCAATTATTAACTAGCCACACTACACCTGCTTATTCAGGGGAGTATGGTATGTTCTGAAAGAAGATGCTTGAATAACACCATTTTCATAGTCTGATGACCAAAAAAAAAATTATGAGTGTTATTTAGTTTAAGGTAGTAAGAAATATTCCATTCTGAGTTAGCATGTTATTGTCCAATAACGCAACAGAAGAAATTCAATCCTGCAAACCTTTCAGTTCAACACTACTAGTGTATGCCCCATGACCTCCTTTAGCACAATCAGCAGAAGGTAGAGCACTGAGGAACCATGGCAATTTCTCCTTAAACTGTGTAGTAGATGGCCTACCACCATGCAGATCCGAGTGAAGAAAGCACTGCATAAATCCTAAGCATTAATATTTACAAATTTTAAGATGAAATTAGCACCTAACTCAGGATTGGCTGCTAATTTAGCAAAATACTGAAAAGCAACCAAGCAGAAGTTTTATTTGTTATCTGTCATCCAATTTAAAGGGAGTAATTACCGTTGTACAATCTTTGCATACTCCGTTCAGACCACAGGAACCACCATCACTTGAAGTACAGCAAGGGGGCTGAAAAAGACTAAATTCAGTAAATTTAAGGAGATAACATACAGGACATAGAATCTACCAACAATTCTCAAATATTTCTAAAAATAACGACCCAACTGTTATCACCGGTATATCTTATAATTGGTAAAACATAAAACAACCACATAGTTACAAGTAAACGAACTTCAAAGGATAAGTCATTGCATTAGAAGGAAGAGAAATGAAGATAAAATCAAATATAGAAAACCAAACCAACAGTGGAATGAACAGTGGTCTGCAGCTATGATGTTATTTCACAAGAAAATTTTCAAAGGAACCACATGACCTGGTCATCAGGGGGGCAATAGCTCCCATTTGTGAACTTCCGACAGCATCCAAATGCTTCTGGAGATATCCACACAAGATAATCATCAAGCCATGAAGCAGCTGGTTTAGCAATGAAACTTGACTCTGGTATTAGTGAAGCTTTTGCAATCTACAGGAAAGAGGAAAAGATAAAGACCAAAAAGATCCTTGGTTCGAAAAAATAATGTGAAATAAGCCATGATAAAACAGCAAGAACGTTATTCTCCTACGCACGTTGGAAAAGATTTGGAGCGCATCAAGAATATTGGAAAAGACGTACATTTTCCTGTGAAAATGAAAGGAAATAGACATACCTCATTTAAAAGAGAGTCTGAGTCACATTGACTGATGGAGCATAATTGGTTTGTCTGTCTTGATTCTGAGCTGAGCATAGTAACAGGATATCAGGATGGAGAGAGAGAGAGAGAAAATACATATGAGAACAATCCGTCCTTGATATTCCCACTTTCGTATTACAAAGGATTGCAATATATGCCAGTTACAGTGGTGTAGAGAATCCATATAATATATATTACGGTTCATCACAAAATGTATATTATGAAAATAGGTTGGCACAGTATTTTTATTTAAAGTTGAAACCATACTTTGATATTAAAGTGAAAGCATACCTTCAATAACTGATTAAAAAATAATTCCCCTAACGTTTATTTGCCTTTGCATGTAACAAAATAAAATGAATAAACTTCATTAAAAATCACTTGAAGATATAACTTCGTCAAAAAGTTCTACCCCTGGTAAATTTTAAACTCCTGGAACAAAATATGATGTGACAGCCAAGAATAGCAAATAAGGGAAGACGTAGGAATAATACTGCCTACAAAAATGGTAAAAGGCCCCAAATTCTTTCAGCACTTCAACAACTAAATATTCAAAATTGCAGAACCTATACTATAAAACACAACATAGAGAGCCATAAAATCCATAAAATATGAATGTATACAAGAATAATACTTGGTCCCAACCAACTCTGAACGTTATAAACTAACCACAAGAAAGAGTGCAGAACCTACATCATCAAACACCATGGAGAGCCATATAAATCCATCAAACATGAACGTATACGAGAAAAATACTTGGTCCCAATCAATTATAAGTATTATAAACTAACCACAAGATAGAGTATGTAAATCTTGTACAGTTTTACCTGTAATTGTAGTTCTTTACAACAAAATATACTGGTGGACCTATTCTGAGATGTTCTGAAATGTTATTGAAATACCCCTGCATAAAAAGTAGAAAGCAGCTTTATAACATGCCAGGCAAACAAATCATGAAATAAGTAGTTTTGGGATGTAACTATTAAGACAGAAAGGCATCCCTTGAAAATATATAATGAGATGAATAAAAATAAAAATAAAAACCTGAAGATAAGAATCTTTGGGTAGGACAATTTTTTGTTCCAAACCAGCTTCAATTCTGGTGCATAGTGCCTGTGAAATTTGAAATAAAGGAAAATAAACATCACATACAAACAAGCATGGTCAGGGAAACTAATAGCCAGACAAGAGATCGAGAACTCACAATGCTTGCCAATGTGAACCCAACAAAGATGGATATGACGACTATTTTGACTACCCAGATGCTAAGAGCTGGTGCATGGATCTCCTGGACAGACAAAACATGGAGTGTGAAATAGAAAACAGCCCAATAATGAAATGTCAAATACTATGCAAAAATTGACATTAGGAAAAGATAAATAATTCAAATTAACTGACAATCTAAGAGGAAGACACCAATGAGAAGCTTGAACATTTACATCAACTTTCATGAATTATATCTATAGTTAGGTTTGGAGTATGTTTGGAAATTTGGAACGAATAAGCCGAAAACAAAGCAACTTTTAAATCAAGAACAAAAGAAAAGGAATTGTCTAGATTCAAAGCAGAAAACAACCTAACGAAAAGAGAATGGTAAAAAGACACTGAAGCCCACATAAAATTGATAAGATGGATTTGTCATTCATTCTAAAATTAGTTTTGTGCTTGGACTATTAAAATATGCATCCAAAATTATTATAAACTAACTAGTCAGATTCATATTTTACCCCATCTTTAGTTTCTACCCTAACACCATTAATAAATAGAACCCAGTAAACACACCATACATACTTTACACACCCATAAAAAATTACCTAACTAAATGATATATTCCAATTTTATTTTATTTATTTTTTTCCTTCTAAATATCCCACAGTTCTAGTAGAAGAGAACAAATGCAGCATATTTGTCAAGGTTACAAATTTACAAAGGTGTTAAATTATATACAAGTTAATATAAAATACCCATGGAGTGAGCCCCCCCACCCCACCACCCAAGAAGCAAAGAAAAGTTGTTTACAATTAGAAAGTTACCTTCATGTATCGGGCTAACAAGCCAGGATTCCTCTGAGTGATGCCTAAATAATATTCAACAAGACAAGACATCATCGCAATGAAGAGCACCAATAAATCTGAACAAATATATGTAAAAAGAAAAGAAGAACAAGATATAAGAAGAGACTACCTTTATCACTGCCAGCATAGCCTGAGCTCTTAATACATGGAAAACAGTCAACTCTCTTATCCTCAGTTCTTAGAAAATCAAATACTATGAGAGCAACAAAAGCTGTAACTTGCAGCAGGAAGTCCAGAAGAACAGCCAATGCTGTATAAGAAAATGAAAATCACGATTGGGAAACTATGCCTGTCTCAGTTAAAATATATATATCTCAAGCATCCTTGAGAGCTTTGCAATGGGCAAATACTCAAACCTGCAAACATGGAAAAAACACGACATGCTGGCATAGGAATGAAACTTCCAACTGCAAATGCAAGAACCTCGGATAAACTAGCTAGTGTTATGGATGGTCCAACTTCAACAAGTGCATTGCTAATTCGTCCTTCCAAAGGCAATTCAACTGACTGCCGTTTAACAGCATGTACCAATATACACATATTATCCACCCCAACCTGACATTTGGATGAGAAAATTTATTAGAAATGAAACATAAAAAGGACTTCACGAAAGAGTGCAAATTGTTACGTTTTTGACAATATATCCAAGATACCATCAAGATTTAAGAAGACGTTAGCCATCAGTGATTCAGTGGATATACTTTTCAAGAAGAATATAGATCTTATACAAGGAAATAATAGGTTATCATGTTTAACAAGACATCAATTCAGCTTGTTCCTGTTTCTTTTTCTTTTTCTTTTTTTTTCTTTTTTTTTTTTTTTTGGATGAAATCAACAACTTTAATCGAGAAAAATGAAAGAATACAAGGGCGTACAAAAAAAAAGCCAACAAAACATCCTTCCTACAGAAAGGGGTTTCAACTAAGTAAGATGATTCCCAAAGAGTAATTACAAAAAACCTAGGAAACCGAAGTCCACAGCGAAACATGAAACCTCAGAAGGGACCAAACCTCACTAGGGTCCATATTCCTACCTTTGAACCCTTTCCCTGCAAATATTCCAAAAAACAGCACAATGACAGCACAAACCCCAGCAAACCACAAAAAGTGGCCTTTCTGATCAAATGAATAGAAATTTTGGGTATATAGAGCTGTCACTGTAAGACATTTTCTCTCCCAAAATTTGTCTTTCCAAAATCTTAAATTCCAAAATACTTGCCAATAGCATGTGAACAAATTGACTAGTAATGTGACAAATCTCATTCTTCAGCCAAACCAACATATTCTAAGGTTCAAAGTTTGAACAAAGTTCTAGGTTATACAAATAACAACCCACTCCCTTTATGAGTACCCAAACAGAAGAACAAGCATGAAGCAACGAAAGTGTAATCTTAGAAAATATGGTAGATAATTTTGGCCCAGGTGCCATTGAATTGACAAAAAAAAACACACAGAAGTTCATCAGAGCTTGCACAGGATGTTGAATTAATATGATCATCTATGCATGAAGTCCAACTATGGCAAGTAAAAAATCCAGAACATGAATATCAATATCAAATCATAATCAGGAGTGCAATGACGGAAAAAGCAGATAAAGACAGAACTTACTGCCAGAACAAGGAAAGGAATAACTTCCATAATGATTAGAGTAGATTTAACTCCAATTGCACTGAAAAAACCTACTGATCCAAGAACAGACAACATGACAAGTACAACTCCAGAGAGACCAAGTAACACCTGATCATAGAAAAGAAACACAAGTTATTAATGCAGAAACTCCAATGCTTGGGAAGAAACATCAGTGAAGTAGAGAAATAATCTGTCCAAAGAGGAAAAGGAAATTAAAGATGAACAGACAAAGTAGAGTTAAATAAAGTTATAAGAGCATCCATTGCATACCTTTGATGAAACGTAAAAGGTAGATAAATGTGGTCTATCACCCAAAGTAAGAGAGATGTAAGCAAACATCACAAGATAGCTTATCTGCAGTTAAATTAGGTAAACAGGGTAAATTGGCAATTAGGAGGGAAAATGGCACGATGGGAAGCCACCTCCACACAATCGAATATAAAATAAAATAAAACCTATAATGTAAGTATCAGGAGAAATATAAAAATATATAAATAAGGACAGAGAATGATAATTTAACTGAATAGCACATAAGTTATCTCTAGAAAAGAACTAACCAAGATTGTGATGACATCAGCAGTACTCTCTCTTTTTAATTCTTCTTCAATGGAGCTTTCCGAAGAAAAAGAAAGCGTCAAATTTTGAGATTGCACCATTGTCAATAATTCAGCCTATCACAAAAGTAGATTAATATCGAGAAACTCCATTCACTCCTAGATGAAGGACAGACACCATAACATTAATATCAAATTATAAACAAATGAAGGTAAAAACAAATATAGAATCCAAAAAACTAGAGCCCGAGTGTTATAGAGCCAAGGAGTAAGAAGAATGAGATTAGTAAGAAAAGTATGGGAGTTGAAAGGCGTATGTTTGGATGTACATGAGTTTGGGATTCATTAGACTGTGAATTTAAATGGTGTTTGTTTTATGGGAGGAGAAACTTGTAAGAATTTGTTTTTTATTTTCTTATCATTATTACGAAAGTAATAATTTTTCATTAATAAAAATATGGAAAATGGACAATTTTTTTAAGTCTATTACTTTATAATTACATTACATATTTCAGCTTTTATTATCCATAATCTTATTGTATTATTTGTTTAAATTACTTGAAGTATGATTAAACGTTTAAAAATATATAATTGGTTATTTTTAATAAATTATTTCATGATGATTGAATATTTGAATAGGACGAACTGAATGCCAAACGATTACAAAATTCATTCATCCTAAACACAGTTTGGGATTAACAAGCTAACTAGCTAAGGATGATTAAACCCACAACCAAGAACTCAACTCCAAACACCAGTTCAAGAATGAAGCAAAAAGGAACGTAAATAAAGGATGTTTTTTGGGTAAAACTACAACTAAATTTCAAAATTAGGCAATATTTCGCTCTTGGAAGTCACAAAAAAATGAAAAGATTTCACACATTTCACAATGAAAGCAAAGTATAATAAGAGAACACAATTTAAAGAAAGTCACTGCACAGAAACAGAATAAGAGAGAAACCTTAGCCAACTGAATGAAGGCTTTCTCCCAAGCCACAGCTCGACCAGATTCATTCCCTTCTTTATTAATAGCATTGTTCACTGGATAAGTTATTAAGAACGCAGAAGCCTGTCTTGGAAAACTAATGGTCAGATAACTATGGAGATTAATTTGTTCAATTTAGATTACCAACACGCAGTGAAGTATGGCAAATTACTTCTGAAAAGTTGTTCCCAGAGTATCCCCCTAATGCGGTGCTTGGATCGAGAGGAGCTTCAAATGCACTCCTGCAATTGTCTGCAGAGGAATAGTGNAAAAAAAAAAAAAAAAAAAAAAAAAAAAAAAAAAAACACATACAAGAAAAATAAAAGATTGTCAAATGTGCCAACAGGAGAAGACAATACAAAAGATTTCTCTAATCATTCTACTCTGATATGGCTCATGCATCTAAATTCTCTACTATATAACAATCAAAACCGGATCAGAAAACAAAAAATATATAATACCTGAAAACAATATTCAAGATGCTCGACTCCTCCATAGTTATCAACATTTTCTAGATTCATCTGGAAATACTGTCAAATAGAGTGGATAATTCAGTATTAAATAGTAAAATTATGCTCTATAACCTAAAACCAAAAGATTGATTATCCAGTAAATAATATGTTTTTTCAATTGAAACATTTCAGTGGACGTGTAGTTGTTTTTATAAGATAAGATCAAACGAGCAATCAAGAATATCCACCTGCAGGACACTCTGGGTGGCACATTCCTGATCCAGTGGCTTCAAGCAAATGTCACTTAGAGATACGCTTGAACCAGAATAATTAACTCGAATACTATCTACCTGTAAGAATTCACACGTGGAGTAGAAATTCTGAGAACCGCACCATCATATGTGAATATTACATTTAAACTATGGGAAGAAATATCCCAGGTACTACAGTCTAACCCATAATAAAGAAATAAATCCTGAAGTGTTATTCTCGCCACACAAATACCTTCTTTTGTATGTCAAACAATAACTTAATATTGTTATCATTCAAAATACTTGGCGGCTTCCCATGAACGGTATCTGGAACCGTGGCTATTATAATCTAGAAAATAAATATGGCATTAGAAGTTGTCTGAAATCATATCAGACGATAATCATTCTGCAACCAAACTTCACAATAGATATGATAATCCATTAATTAAAATGATTTTAATAGTTTGCCGAATTATTAAACAATAGTCTCTACCTGTTCAATCCTATAAAAAGGGGCTAGATGTGCATCAAAAAATTCCTTCTCTTGGGATGCTTTGCTTCCTGGTCCTACCCATAGCTGAAACAAATACAGAAATCATCAAAAGGCCAACAACTGACATTCGGCTAGAAGTAAACAACATTCTACTACAAAGGCAACTAAAACTTTCTTCACTGAATTATATAATAAAAGGATGTTCAAAGTTCACAAAATGTTGTCTAGAATCTGACTTGAATCAGGACCATTATAAGCGGTTAACAGAAAGAGGGTACCCAGTGTTAGCACTCATCCATAACAAGGAAGACTAATAACAGTAAATATGTGATGATATTCGGCCACTAAACTATCTCCATATTACGAGTGACCCTCTGTTGCCCTCGTGCAGCTAAGAAACACTGGCTACCTGATTAACAACATGACTCACTGATTCACACCATTCTAAATACAACCAAGTAAATTGCTATGGTCCACATGTTTGCATCTTTTTGGCAAAAATTGTCACGCCATTTGCTTATCAGTCACATTATAACCCATCAATGAATAAATAAACATAAATACATACATACATACATACATACATACATATATATATATATATATATTAGAAAGAAAGAAGGACTTGTAGTACTTCAACTGAATACACACATACATGCATGTCTGCATATGCACCGGATGATGAAGAGAGAGAGAGAGAGAGAGCAGCCTCAAAAGAAAAGTACGGATTAAGTTAATTTAAAAAATAAAATAAAATAAAATAAGTAGCACTCCAACTGATTGAAACAGGACTTTTCCTTGTCAATCATTTACCTTATCAGGCCTTGTCTCCACCTTGAAACGAATGAGACCCAAACACAGAAGTAGAACAATGGCAAGTGATGAGATCAACACCAATGTTGGATTTCTGGCCACCCATGTTCCATATTTCCTGAGAATGCACATGAACAAAAATAAGTCGGAACTGTTTTTTTACATCTTACCTAGTAAAGCAGCATTGACATTTAGTACCTGTAAAAATTGGACATGTATCCCTGAACAACTGAAAGCTGAATCCTACTTCTGATTTGAGGAGCATCTTCAAGCATCTGAGTATATGAACAGTGGGCAGAAAGACAAACAAGAAAAACTTCAGTCAACCAAATTGCAAAATTAATGTTAATGTACAATTGAAATAACTGGTAGAATTCAAAGACAGAATGACTGGCAGCGACTAGGATCTTGCATGACCTACAGTTATTTCAAAAAATGAGAGTTGCTAAAAAGTATTAGCAAAGAAATTGCTTATAGTGGACCAATCAATCAGCATAACTCGCAAGATGAACAGATATGTGAAGCATAATAAAACATTACCTTATTAGCGACATATTACCTACATGAAGATCAGGAGGGTTAATGGCAAACTAATCTAAGATGGTTCATTAAGTTAACTGAAGATATCATAACAGAAATATCTAATTTGAACTACGAACCTGCATCGGCAAACTTTCATCCTTTTGCCTAGTAGCAGAATGGAGACTGCTCCCATCCATGATATTCGGCATTGTTTTAGTTCCTGAAGAAGGGCTCTTTCGGGATTTGCGATAAAAAAAACTCCATACAAGAAAAGCAGAGGCAATTATGATGTACAGGATACACAGAGTGAAGTCAACACATTTGACCTATAGCAGTTAGAAAAATAAATCTTTTAATACAATATGCAAAACTAGTACACACAAAGAACATGATGGCCAATTTATGACGTATTTTCTCACCTTGAGAGACCCAATTCTCACTGAACAAGAATTTTTTCTATGGAAAACGGGGGTTGCAGTACTACTACAGACTGGTGCTGAAGGGCAATCACCACAGGAACATCCCAGTGAAGTATCTCCACAAGAATAAGCAGATACATTCATATGCTTCATTCCAGATGACACGGACACAGTAGATGGAAATCCAATGGCATATGGTGAACCAGGCAAGCCAGGGCCAGCTTGTTTACCAATAAAAGCAAACCACTCTGCCCGCAATCATACCAATGTTCAAATTTTAGAAGGAAGAGAGCACACAATAAAACAAGCCTTCATATATATAAATAAGAGAAAGTTTGGTATTCCGAATAAATTACACACACACATGTATATATATAGATATCCCTACAGGCCAAAGTAGAGAAAACAGCCCCCTCCACAGAAAACTTCATTTTTTTCACACTTGGAGTACCTCAACTTCTTCTTCCCCTTTAATACTTTTCTCCAATTCCCCCACTTCACAGAAAACTATTACAAAAAGACTTTCTAGTTTATTTATTTATCATTTATATTTTTTAGAACAAATACTTTCTAGTTTGGGTACGTAAAAAATGTGAGTAATCTCCACAGTATGAGTGTGCACATACATGCATGAGAGGAAGAGAGGGTGTTAACCTTTAAAATTTTTAGCATCAGCACCAATAAATTGCATGGCTCGAGTGTTCATCGTACCAAATTTTACATCTTTGCAGGACTCAAATAGACCTTCACCAAAAGCATCAGCTACATAATAATCAATGCCATCAACTGTGAGGCTGTTATTGACCTAAAAACAGAGACAAGCCATCAAAATTCGATGTGGTCCTCTAGCTGCTTGCTATATGGAGAGGTCTAACATTCAGCTAAAGGGGAGAAAATCATAAAGCGGTCAGCATTGGGAAAAAACATGCAGAGAAAATGCATGGAAATTCTAAGCAAACGCAACAAATATGCATAGTGATTCCAGATAAGCACATTTATTTGAGCTGTAATTTGTGCAGTCAAAATTGGAATTTACTTCCATACAAACTCTAATCTCAAAAAGAAAAATCAGCCTACAATTTATTGACAGAGACTGCTGGGAGGAAAGGGAAAAGAACTGGAACTTGCTTGCATACAAGCTCAAATCTAAGAAAGATCATACGAAAATTTACTGAAAACTAGAATGGGATATTGAAACAAAAGTTCTATAATAAAGAGCAAATGTCATTAATCATTGTTTATATTAAAAAGAAGTGAACTACAATATAACCTTGCCCTTACACATCCCTATCTTTTACAAACAACTATGTGCAATTACTTGGTAAAGTGCGTGCTTTTATGAGCTCCTACTCGTCTTAAGAATAGAAGAGAGAGATTCAATCGGAAGAGCAACTAATATCTGCCTCTCTAGCAGGTTAATCTTTGCTTACAAGTGATGGCAAACAAAGAACACAAACGCATGAATATTGGAACAAATACTACCTACTAAGTGAATTGCAGAATTATGCGAGTGTTATAAGAAGGAAGTATTCAAACCTTTAAAACAGAAGTTACATTGATGAATAAGCTCTGATTTGGAGAACAGGTAAGCTCACAGAACAGGTTCAAAAAGTTTCTTAAGCATGCTGGACAACCTACAAGAAATGGAATAGCCTGCATAAAATACATAAGTCATATTATGGGCCATATATTTGAAGTACTTCCATCAAAAGAAGACATGAGAAAGCTGAAACTTCAATGTTCCTTTAACATTACAAAACATAATGTGTACATTCGGGTACTAAACAAATAATGGGCACAGTATTAAACAAAAATCAAAAGGTTAATTCTCAAGTGTAGGAGAATTAATACCCAGAGAAAGGCTGTATAGTGCGTAGTTGGCATTCAAGAATACAGGGGCATGCATTCTAATGTTTTACATGCATTTCAACCAAGAAGCAATATTCATTGGTTTTAGAAGAAAACTTGTCATCAAAATTCTCATGCTGCATAATTCGACCCGCTATTAGTGTGCAATGAATAACTCTGAAACTATGTAAGGCAGTGTTAATAATACAAGCCAGTTAGAGATCTTACTTGCATAACTTGTGATCGTAGGGTGTCGAATTGTTGTTCTGTGCAACAAACATTGCCAGTAATAGTTGGACATAGACTTTGGATCTTTGATGATAGAAGATTATCTGGCTGGGAACACAATAATTTGAGATCATAAAGAAAAAATGAACGAGCAAAACCAAACATTAAGATGGAAACAGAAAGGCAGACCAGCAAATCCTGCATATTTTATTTTAAAACCGCGAACATACTAACATATGGATAGTGCGACAACAGGAAATCAAAAGTGTACCTGCACAGATGGGGCACCAGTAGGACAGTTCAGCGCTTTACCATCTGCTCGTTTTGCACAGATACCATACATTGCGCAATATCCTTCAGAGTGTTTTTCCCTGTAAAGGCGGAGAAAATGTTCCTTATTCACAGATTCAAGCGAAAAATAAAGGAAAACTTCTTTTAACATATATATATATATAATCCACAGATTCAAGCTACCGTATTTACAGCAATAAATGCTTCAACAAGATGGGGAATGATATGTGTAGGCAGAGAAATAACTATTCTAATGAAACGCAGAATGGTCAATCAAAATGGACTGCATACCGGGATATGCCATTCGTAGATAACAGCAACCGTGTATTAGACCTCTCTGCATACGCTCGGTCAAAACATAGAACCTGCACATATCTCAACTTTTAGTAAGAAATCAAGGTCAGCGATCGTTTCTATGAATCACACGATGAAATGAAGTTCTAAAACAGATGCTGAATACCATAATAAAAGCATTAGCTAATGGAAAGTACAACGCTAGACAATTTTCACTCTGATTTCGTTCGAATCGGCGCATGATTGCAGATGACCGTTATTCGCAAGTTCATAAGAAGCAAACACTTGAGTCTGGGAAAATTAATTTTAAAACCACTCAAGATGCTCACAAATCATTCGGTTAAACATTTTCTGATGCGTGATCAACCTCTGAGTCCTGTAAAGCAGAGCCGGACTATTTACCCTGTCCGCCGAATGTTTTCGATATACAATTCATTGCCAAGCTCCTCCAATATCCTCGTATTCTTTAGCCGAATACGGAAAACTAAATCAAAAAGAGAAACGAGCGACAGGAAAATAGTGCTAGACAGCACAATTTTGACGATTCATGATGTTCATTTTGCAACATTCGTTCAGCAACCAACCACTGAAACACGGTATGATGGAGAGAAAACTACAAAGAAGAGTTCACCAAATCCCAGTGTCCAGAGAGCAAGGGCGAAAGCAACTAATGGAGAACATAGAAACGGAAGAAAACAAAAGAGATTCAAGAATCAAAACGTTATAGCTACAGAATTCTTGCCTGGAGGAGATAAATTAACACGATAAACCCTAGACGGAACCTCATTGTGGAGTAGACGAGTAGAAGATGAGTCCTGCACGAAGAAGAGCAACCGCCAGGAAAGAAAAGCGGGAGTGTAAAAGGGGCCACAGAAGTTGAGTAAGAGTCAACACAGGCGTATTTATACTTATTACTGAGGTCAGAGAAGGAAATCTCCGGTGTTGACGCTGGCAACAGCTTCACGGTTTTCGAAAATGGTGAGGGGTAAATAAAAATGAAAATCGGCGTAGGGAATGAAATATTGTGATTATTTACGTGAATGCCACTACTTTCGGTTTGATTGTCAAGCGGGCCCGCATGATAATGATTTTTGTGTTCTATAATTTGGAGCCAATCCGAGGGTGTTTCAGTAAATGTGCTTTATAAATTAAACGGCCACCTTTACCACACAAAACGACAGAACCTTAAGCCGGGCGTTTTTGGACAACTATTGAGTTCATTCAAGTCTATTTGCTCACCAAAGTCTGTATGATCAAATTTGGGTTTTGGGTTTTGGAAATGATTTTCAATGGTTATTTGAAAAAAAAAAAAAAAAAGTTACATGCTGAGTTGGCAAAATTTAGAGGAGTTTAGAGACTTTTACTAATTTCTCTCTCTTTCTCGGGTCTCTTTTTCTTTTCTCTCCATCTCATTTTGATGTTTGATACTCAATCATTGATCCTCGATACTTGATATTTGATGTTTTGCATTCTATACTCTATATTATATACTAGTTACATGTTACTCAATCCTCGATACTTGATGTTCAATGCTTTATGTTTTATGTTTTATGCTCTGTGTTATATGTTTTATGCTATATACTAAGTACATGTTACTCGATCCTCGACACTCTATGCTCTATTTTGTATGTTTTATGTTCGATTTAGAAGTTCGTCTGATGCTCTAATACTCTATACAAAGAAACGCAAAGATGAAGAAGAAGAAATACGAAAAAAATGCAAAAATAAAAAAAAATGGAAGAAGAAATTAAAAAAAAGGCAGAAAAAAGGAAAAACAAAAAACAAAAAAACTCAAAAAACAAAAAAAAAATGTTGCAAAAAGAAGAAAATATATGAGAAATGCATTTAAGGTTAAAGTAGTAATTTTACACCACGATAACATAAATAGAATGTCAAAATTCATTGATTTTAAAAAATATCTATTTTTCATTTATGTACTTTATTTGGAATCCAATTGTTGCCTTGTTTCTTTATATATATATATATATATATTTGTGCATTTTATTGCAACATTTATGCCTGTGCTTGTTCGGGAAAAAATCAATAACTTCAACCAACTAGAGTGGAATGGTAAATTTGTTTGCCTCTAAATATATAAATATACCATTCTTATTTACCCATCGAAGAAGGTGAGGAGAAAAAAATGACGCGGGGATATAGAAAATGTTTTAAATAAATAATTATGAAAAAAAGTCATATGTAATCTAAAAAAACTATACAAAAAAATATATAAATTATTAGAGTTTCCATCACATTTAAAATTATCACATCAATTACTTTTTCTCTTAATCGTCAAATAAATTTAGTGACCATTAAGATCATTTTCAATACTTCAATAATTAAAATGTGACTTTTGAAATATGAGAAATTAACTGAACACAAGCTTTTTTACGGTTGTTAATCTTCAAGAATCATTTGAAGTTGTTAATTTTTTTTGACGGTTTAAATTTGAACCTTTTAGAAGTTTGTTCTTTTGTTGAATGGGACTCACTCTCTTGATTTCTCTATGAATATTTATGGCTTAATAAAATCCCAAGAGAGGAGAACAAAGTTGCCAATCGATTAAAGGCTTCGGCTTTGGCTTCTTTTTCAAAGGTTTCTTGGTTATTATTCATGAGAGAATTTTAAGGCTTTTTTTGCACGTTTGGATTTTATGTATTAGTTGCTTAAAAAATAGTGTATTTTATCTAAATCTAAATAGATACATCATCTTTTCTATTCATTTTAGTTTAAATGAGTACCTACTAAAACTAGGTTACATCCCCGTTGAGACAATAGTATTTTAAATGGGGTTTATCGATGAACTTTTATATTTGTGTCTAATATATATTCTCGAGAGTTGGGATGTAGGTAAATATTGAATTTTTAATTTTGTGTCTAATAACTTCCTTAAAATTTAATTCAATATTTTTTAAAATTAATATCTATATTTGTACATTGTCTGAATTTTGTGTCTAATAAACATATGTGAATCTTTAAAAATTTTCAAATAGGTCAATGACTGTCTGATACAAAATTGAAAATTCAATGACTTATTAAATATAAAATCAAAAGTTTAATGACTTATTAAACACTATTTAAATTTTGGTAGTTGCAATTTGTAGCATTTTTAGGAATAATAACCAAATGTTTAATATTATTTAAAAAATTACTAATAATATAGACTCTTACTAGTGATATCAGTGATATGGCTTATCACTTTATAGACTCCTATAGATAATATAGTTTATCACTTATACACTATTTAAATTTGGTCATATTTGCAATTTGTTTATATTATGTTATATCTGCTAATACTTTGGGTCTAATGTCTATATTTGCAACGGTGCATTTCATAGATTTGTGGGTCATTTTAGATTAACTTTCTAAGTGTTTAAAAATAATTTTTTTTTTCTACTTATAAAGACACACTTAAAAAGTAAATATACCCTCTTATTAAACACAAAATTTAAAATTTACATGTCTAATACAATATTTTTAAAGTTCACATATAATTATTTAAGATAAACCTAACTTAAATGAATGTATTATAGTGATTTCAACCTTTTTAACTTGTTTATTAGTGATTTTAACCTGTTGATTTATCATAGTGAGTACAACTTAATTGTGATTAGCATGTAGTTTGTCTCTCAAATTTAGAGGTTCCAAATTTCATGTTTACCCCATTGAAAAAAAAATGTAAAATCATTTTAACACCACGGTTAATAAGCTGTGCATGCATAATATATTTTTTACTGTTTTTTTTTTAAAAAAAAATCGACTACGAAGAATGGTGGTTCAAACCCCAACTATTGACCCCATAATTTTTTTTCTTCATTTAGTTACTTATGATTTAATTCTATTAAATTAAATATTTTGAAAGTTTCTAAAAAAAATAAATATAAATATAAATATATGTTAATTTGAACATAACTCAACTGGATAGAATAAATAAACAAATACTTAAGTTCAAATATTAAAATATGATTTATAGTTCAAACTTCAAATCTAAAACATTTCCATCATTAATAAATAATAATTAATGAATGCAGAGATGGCAACAATCTACTGTGATAGTTTCATGATAAATGAGAGTTTTAAGATCAAATTAATGATATTAAATTAAGTTGAAATAATATAATAAATAGATTGTTAATAAGATTGTAGCTCAACTGGCATAAGGTTTTTTTTTAGTTTTCAATGGTTGACTTAGTTTTTTTTTAAACATAAATATAAATTAGATAACAAAACAATAAATTTAGAAGTAAAATTAGTGTTTGTAGTTTTAGTTTTAAAAAACCAAAAACAAGAACCAAATGATTATCGGATCTAAACTTTTAGATTTGTTTAGATAGGTCTTTGTTAAATCTTGTATCTAACAAATCCTTGAACTTTAAAATGTATATTTAAAGTTTCTAAAGTTTGATTTTATGCCTATCAAAGCTCTAATTTTTTTGTTTTTTTTTTAAATATTAATTTACATTCATAAACTTTAAAGTTTTATTAATTAAAACCATGAATTAATAATTGTATCGGTTTAAATTTTGAGCTTTTGTAGTGTATGAATTTATATCCTTTATTACATTTAATTTGAGTAAATATGTGTATGACTTATAATTTTATCAATTAAACTTCTAAACTATGATAAGTGAATCAAATTGAAATCTTAATTTGAGTTTCAAAGATTACCCATCCAAAAAGATCTACACACGTGTAAGAATTGATGTATTGACGATTTTCAAAAGTAAAATTAATAAAAAGGTTTAAATTGATTCACTTAAGACGATTTAAAAGTTTAATTTAAATAACTTCAAACACAATATTATTCAGATGAAATATGAATGAAAATATAATTTGATACATAATTTAGAGTTTAAATTGATACAACTATTAGTATAAAGATTTAATTGATACAATTCCAAAATTTAGTAATATAAATTGATATTTTGTCAATAAATTCTTACCACATTTGAAATCGTCCCAGAGGTGAACTTATTAGTAATATAAATATTTTGTTAACAAATTTAGTAATAATTTGATACATAATTCAGAGTTTAAATTGATACAACTATTAGTATAAAGATTTAATTGATACAACTCTAAATTATTTTGTAAGATTTCTAGAATTTACTTTTCTATTTTTTAATACTATTTTTTAAACTAATGTTGTTTGTTATTATTATTATTATTATTATTTTAAATTTGCGCCGTTTAAGGTTGATAAGCCATTTAGATTATGTTTTATGTTTTTAGAATCATGTAAGTACATATACTTTTGAATAGGAGCGAACAAGGTAGACCGATAAACCAATACAACTGATCTAAACCGGTCGAAATAGGGTCGGCTGGTCGAAAATTCAAGTAAATCGGGTGGGAGTCGGTTTGGAATCTTCCCACTGATTTAGGGTCGGTCAGGCACCCAATGGGTCGGGTCTCGACCCAACCCGACTGACTTTAATAAAAATAAATTTATTATTTAATTATTAAATATCGCTTAGGGTTTTTCTTTTTCATCCCAGATCGCACTCACTTGCAGTCACACGCCCACGCCCAAGCCATGCTTCGCTCCTTCTTCCATTCCTCTTCGTCCACGACTCATCCTTGCTTTGTTCGTCATCTTCTTCCGGTGTCCTCTTCAGCTTCAGTTCAGTTCTCTTCCTCTTCGGCTTCAATTATATCTCTTCCTTGCTCTTCGTCCTCTTCCGTTTAGTTCAGTACAAGAGTGAAGAGACCTTCGTAGCTGTTTTCAATTTTCAGCCCGAGGTCCGTTTTCGATTTGCAACTGCAGGTCCGTTTTCAATGAACTAAGAATGAGAATTTAGTGGACAAATCATTGAAAAAACTTGTGTGAATTAGAATCATCGTTTTAATAAGGATTCTTTTGTAATGTATTCTAATTTTATAGTATTATAAGGCTATCCATCGACAAGACCGACCGATCGACCGATCGATCGGCCGGTCGTTTTTTAGCCTATTCGCCGGGCGGGACCAGTTTGGATATATTCTAAATCGATCCTGGTCGGTTCGGGGTCGGTCTAGTCGGAAAATCAACTCCGACCGGCCGATGATCACCCCTACCAATTTTGAAAACTGTTTCCGAATTCTATGATCTAAGTAGTATAAATTTTGAAAACAACATTTTATGTTTTCAATGATTTTGAATTTAGAATTTTAAGATATAAAATTATATTGAAAAGGATAAAAACATTCATAAATGTAGTATTAAATGTTATAAAATCAATAAGTTATAATATATATATATATATATATATATATATTATAACATATCATAGATTATGTTATTTTAAAAAATAATAATTATACGAAAACGTTAACATATAAAATAAGTTCATAAATTAGTTAACAACAATTTATTTTCAACCAAATATTTAGTGATTAACCATAATTAGATTTATGGTTTATAATTATAGTATCAAAATACTTTTTGAACGATTGTTTAAATTGAAATTGGAATTTGATTTATAAATTTGCTACCAAACTCATAATAGAAAACATGAAAGGCAACTTCGTTTTCATTGAAACTCTTGTTTCTAAATTTATATTTACAAATTGTCTACCAAACGGTCCTTACTTTTTTTTTAAAAAATACTTAGGTACATCTTGGGAAGTATCTATCTTGATGCATCTTATCAAATTGTCCAACAATAATTTGATATGTGTCAAATTATTCTTATTTCATTTTTTGTAATATTTTAATTCTTTTTTTATGTGAGTGATGAGAGTGAGATGTATAGAAATGGATGTATCGTATTACTTTACTTCCTTTATAGACAAGAATGTGCACCAAATAATATATTAAATTAAATATAAATTGTACTTAAAAATAATCTTACAAATATAGAAATGACGAACTTTCGTGTAAAAATATAAAATAAAATTGAATTTTCAATTTTTAGTACAATTAGGGGTGTTTGAGGCAAAGAGTTTGTTATTATAATCCTAGGTTATTATAGTTGGGTTATAATATTTTGTGTTTGAGGTGTAGATTATTTTAGTTTGCGTTATAATAATATGCATTTGAGGTATAAACTATTTTAGTTTGAGAATGAATTAATAAAAAAAATGATGAATGTAAAATAGTAAAAACGGTAACAAGTGAAGGTTTTGAAATAGTGTTTATTGTAATTAATTGAGGACTGCAAAATAGTATTTACTGTAACACGAAGTAGTTATTATAGTCTTAAAGATAATCCTTGTCCCAAACGTCCCTTTAATATTTTTTTTCTCTCCCTAAATAAAATATCTTAATATAGTTGAATCATGCTTTCGAGTTAAATCTTTTAGAATTATATTTTAAAATAGAAAATAGAGAACTTTTAAATGTATTTTCAGGGAATGAAAAAAGAGAGAGAACAATTTGAAAGGATGCAATTATGCAAGTGCCATAAATTGCTTATAAACAATATATAATTAGTCATTACCATTATTTATAAGAAAATGACAAACTATAATCAATTAGATACATTTACAAATTCATATCAATAAATTTGTTTTCGTGGGAAAAAAAGTGTTTTAAACTTTGAAATTTGTATCTAAATTATTCAAATTTTCCAAAATTACAAAATTGAATTTCAATATTTTTTTAAAAAATTCATATATCTATTAGACAAATTTAGAAAATATATTATGGATTTAAAAGTTAAATAATCAAAATAACATAAAATTTAAAAGTTTAGAGACTAAACAAGTAAATTAGTCGAAGGTTGTTGGATTGTATTTGAAAGAGAATATATGAGTTGGGGTTTAGTGTGAAAATAAGAAAAAATGTGGGATGTGAACGTAATATAATTCCAGATGTAGGCAAATTCCAAAGCCCCAACCACCGCACTTTTTAATCAAAGGCCAACACAACACGCAAGCAATTCCCTCAAATTCGATCTCATTCGGCTTAACACAACCAAACAAAACCCACTAACGGCTGTGCTCGATTCAATTTTGGTCTTTTTTCCCCCCTCGCACACTGAAAAAAGGGTTAAAAATCGGTTTAATTTTGAAACTAACATAGATAAATAGGTTGTTGGAAATGATTTATTATGAAGTGGGGAAGTGAGAAAATTAAAGGTAGAAGCAAAAGAATTGGGAGAAAGTAATTGAGAGGTTGGGAAAATGGAGGAGGTGGGAGTAATGATGACAGTGAGGGAATTGAGAAGAAAAAGTGGGTCCAAATGGAGATTGCAAGAAGCCATTGCAATTTGCCACACACGACACGCCACGACACGCACCATTGGCTGATGACAAAGGCTAAACAAAAGCTTTGGGTCTTTGGGGCCTTTTCACAAACAGATGGTGAGCCATTCATCCTCATCATTGCTTTCCTACTCATTTGACGCCATCATCGCCATCATCGCCATCGGCGCCACGCCTCGATCATCCACAAATTTTAATTTTAAAACCAAATTCCATCTCACCCACATGCCCCTACCTATTATGTAATATGTACTATGCACTTTCACAATCCGTTCCGTTCCGTTCCGAACAACGTGATCTTATTAGAATGAATTTAATTCAATGATAATTTACATTATTTTTTTCAAACGTTAAATGTTTAATTCTTCGTCTCTTCATTTATTATATTTAAAAAAAAGTGATATGAATAGGTCGTAAAAAAATGTTAGAGTTGTGTGTCAATTTTAGACTTAAAGTTATGATTTCAATCATAAGTCTAGAGTGTTATAATGTGATTCATTCCAAAAAAATTAAGACGAACGCTACTAGACATATAACAAATGAACCACAACTTCATTAGAATGAGGGACATGCAAGTATGATATTAAAAAAAATAATAATAATAATTGCAACAAGTAATACTTTTAAAGCTAATAATTAAGTGCGTAAAAACATTTTTAGAGAATTGCAAATATAGCAAAAACCATCTTTGATGGACTCTACCAATGTAAGGCTTAGTGAAAAAATTTATAATTGGTAAACTCATATTAGCTATGTAGTTTATAACTTATGGATTCTGGGAACTATATTTAAATTTTGTTATATTTACAAATTATTTTACATTGTGTAATGTTTATAAATATTTTAAACGTGATGGTTATATTTACAACTTATTCCTACAAAAAGTTTTAAAAAGATTATAATTACTATCTTGTAGTGCTTAATCATTGAAATTCTAAAATTAAATCTAGCCTGAACAATCCAATGTTGAGTGAACTATTCAAAACTTTCATGGGGTAGCTAAAAGGATAGTAAAAAACCGCTAACTTTAGACTTATTTTTTTAAAAAAATAAAAAATAAAGTGAAAACCATGGTAGTGGCCGTGGGTAGCGCCGCAGCAGAACAGAGAGGAAAATTGTTGTTAATTAAAATAAAATTGTTAATTAAAAAGAAAAAAGTATGAGAAAGAAAGAGAATGGTGAAAGGCAATCCGAGATGCAGATGTTAAAGCGCAGCGTGGTCACTGGTCACACCATTGCCGGTGGGAATTATGCAATATACTTTTTCAGTTATTCGCTCTGGTCGTGGGGCTCCGATCTCAGATTATATACATATTTTAGAGATTATTAGCCATTTAATTATTGGATTAGGGCTTGATTCAAAGAAAAACAATAATTGGATTAGGGCACTTTATCAAAAGGGGCAAAAAAATGGGGCAAAAATTTTCACGAAAGCTCGAAAGTTGAGTATTTGGGAAAAGGAATAAAGTAGGTAGTAGTACCTAGGATGCTTTAACTTGGGATTGGAGGAGAATTTTTCTAAATCACTATCTTATTTTTAAAAACGTGTTAAAGTAACCGACAATAAATGAAGATAGTATGAAAAATTGTTCATTGTTTGATTCGAAACTAATCTAAAATCCATATTTTGAATATTGTCACATCCCTTCCCGTTCTTACCTCTTTCACTTAAGAGGAGGCGTAGAGATGGTAATTACTACCCTTCTGTGATACTTACTGCCCAGCCTTGACTTGTTTTGTCCACAACTTACAAGATCTAGTAAACACCTCAATTTTAAAAAATAATTATCTTATTACAACATATTTAATGTTTATATAACTTATGTTGTAAATTCCTAACTCCAATATATACACCCCCAACTTCTCAAATATTAAAACCAATAAAACAAAAAACCAACTCTGTGATGTGATAGATCTCAACTTCACGTGGCACCCTGGAACTCATTCCTTTCACTACCCGGGGGAGAAAAATAAAGCATTTGGAAAACATGAGTTGTGAAACCCCGTGAGTGGTGATTTTAATACGAACATAGGTTTTTCTTTCAAAAATCTTTCGAAAATCATTTTAAATGTAAATCAAAACTAGAATATTGAGATATTCGATTAAATTCTAAACACGAGCATCAACTAGAGATGTCCAATTTTTCCACGAGAAATGGGTCCCACGGGGCCCCGCCTCGAGCGGGGCGAGGATTCCCCGAATAGGCAGGGAATGAGGGAAAAAAAATTCCCCGTGAGCTAAACGGGGACGAGGACGGGAAATGCATTCTCCATCCCCGCCCTCGACCCCGACCCCCTTTACTCCGATTAGCTTTTACATATTTATTTAGTATAGTTATCTAATGTTATGTCATTATTATTATTATATAAATATTACATTTAAATTTCAAATTTGATTATTTATTGGAAAGATAATCAACATGTTTAAATTGAATGTTAAATTTAGATTATATATGTGAATAATTTGATTTATATTTATTTATTTCTACTAAAAAAAATTAATTAGCTTTTTTAGAACAAAATTTGAGCAATTTATCTTTAAATTCAAATTGTCATTCAAAGCTAACCACAATAAATAATTTAGTGATAAAATTAATTATTTAATTAAAATTTGCTCACATTAGTGATTTAAATTAATTGACTTTTTACAAAAAAAAAAAGAGTAACGGGGAAAAATTCCCCGCGGGGAATTTCACGGGGATGGAAAATGAAATGGGGAACGGAGACGAGATGAGGAATGGCATCCCCGGCCTCGCCCCGCCCCGTGGACATCTCTAGCATCAACGGATAAAACATAATAAACAGTAGTATGACATGATCATAAAATTTCTCCGATATAGCTAGGAATAAAATCCACATAAACCACATCCAAGTTCCGAAGTTGATTCTTGTACCCAATACACCCCGACTATATGCACATGTTGATATAGAATCTCGTTATAGGCTCAGAAACTGGGTCTACAGTCCTTCTGACCATCCTATACGAGATTTCCTCCACCGGCTCAAAGACTAGATCCAAAGATCTTCTGACTATCCAGTGGGAGATTATGCCACAGGCTCAGTGATGGAGTTGACATTCAACATATGGAAGCTATTAGGATCATAAGCACTCTAACTTCATCAATTTTAGTGGATTAACATGCATGTTCATGGTTTTTCCAGAATTTGGGGTTTCAAGAGTTATCTTTAATGAATCCTCTTGATTGCTCCAGATCTCCACGAAATTCTTCTTCAAACTTTGAAGTGGACTACTACTAGAGCCTTTTCTACTATTCTCAGATCTTAGATTGGATTGTGGGATCCAAATTCATAGAGTCTTGAGGTAAAATTAGAGCGTTGAAGAGAAAAGGTTTGACAGAGAACTTTTCCTTCAAAAATTCGTTTTGCATGATCCTTTTTACTGAACTTAAAATTGATATATATTGAGATTGATCATGCAACCTAATTTAATAGGAAATTGACACTCAAATTCCCACTAGAATAATAGATTAGGTGTAATTTGTAATGGGAAAAGTGGGAAAATCCCACTTTCCTATTATTTTATCAATTTCCTTTTAATTTTAATTTAATTTTCAGATAAACTCAAATTAAATTAAAAGAATTTAATTTTCAGATAAACTCAAATTAAATTAAAAGAATTTAATTTTGAATTTGATAATTCTAAATTCAAATTTATTTAAAATACTTTTTTTTAAATAATGAATTAAAAAATTAATTTAATTAATTAATTTAAATAATTTAATATCAAACATTAAATTAATCAAATACCTAATCCAAACATGAATCCTTATTCATGTAATTAATATTTAAATCTTATTTAAATATTTTCAACTCTCCAAAATCGTTTAATTTGTTAATTAAATAATATCGAATATAATAATCCAAACCCTAAGCTGAATTTGAACATTTCAGATTCTTTCAACACACTAATCTAAGGTTTAATCCTTTTACGAGTTAGTAGAGGGACCTAATGGACCTACAAATTATGAACTCCAATGATTTGAGATTAATTTGCTAAACTCTTTTAACCAAATTAATCAATTTTCTTTAACTACCAAGACACTCCACTATAGCTTAGTAGTTGCACTCTCCTCATTATAAATATATTTTTGTCCACTTGATTTAACCATAATCAGTAAGTCGATCATTCATAGATTGTTCGTATTTACAACTAGATCACAATTACCGTTTTACCTCTATTATATATCTTGCTCCTTAAGTCTCCACTAATCCTCTAATGAACAATTGGTTTATAGTCCTACTAATAATTGAGTCCCTCTAAGCCATAGAAAGGGTGGGCCCCTTTGCTCAAGACCAGAAGTCAATACTTAATGGAACAACCTATCTAGTAAACTTAAGATGGGTATGCATGAATTCCATATTGCAGGACCATGTCCCCATCTATCTATCCAGTCTTACCTTTAAAATGGGAGGTTTATTGAGCGGTGATGTTGAGCCACTCTCACTCATGTAGATTAAAAAAAAGTCCCGAATAAACATGAGTTCATAGTTAGCTTAAGATTGAGATCGAGTTACCTTAGGTCATCGAATTAAAATAGTCAGTTTTGACAGTTAATGCTTAGTAGTCGTTATAAAGAAAAGTGATTATTTCGTGGTCCGGTCTTATGCAAACATATTTTGCATAGGATGTCTTCACTCACATATTCCCATATGAGCGACTTTAGGATCACATCGTTTGTATCAATATACAAAGCGGGTTGCATCTATAATGTCCCCAGGATAAGGTCTCAAACTCTAACCATATACTTATAGACCGTTTTGGCTATATACTAAAACTTGGTCTTCTTTTATGTCTCTACATAAAATTCAAGTATTGATGTTATAGCCATGGGTTCATTAGTTTATTGGATTTAGGAATCTATAAATGAAATTTGTATGTTCAATAACAACTTTATCGAAACAATCTCAATAACATATTTATTGTGAATAGAACCTCTTTAAAGTTTATAAACTACGAGTTTTATGACACATAACTCAACACTCAGAATCTAGATCCACAGATCTTCTGACCATCCTGTGCAGTCCATCAGGATACAACAACTAGCCTTTAGTGGTTTTGAAATCCAGATCCTCAAACCACAGTAAAAATATGATTTTCTCAAATCAACCAGAGATTTAAATATTTCATTTTCCATAGAAATCATGTTGAAAAAGTGGATGGAATATGGTAAAAACATGCTTTTGTACAAACCATAGATAGAACATATTTATCTAAATCCCAAACTTAAACCAATAGAAAACCAGTGATTCCTAATCAAATCTAAGGAAATCACATAAAAGGATCATGCCAGCATTCCAAACCATACACTGTTGGAATGCCTTGAATTTATTTGTTGGGGCTTCAAACAACCAAGTATGGGGGATTCCTATTTAGCATATTTATTTATTTGTAGTTATTTACGATTATGGTCATAGAATTTAGAGTAGTGCGCTATATTGGGTTTTATGTCCTAAAACATATGGTTTGTAAACAATGAACGTATTCTATTTTACAATAAAGTTAATATTGAGGTTTATTCAATAAAGATGTTATTGAATATGTGCATTGCATTTAAGAACAATAAATCCAATAAACTAAGAACCCCTGACTATAGCATGAATACTTGAAGTATATGTGAGGACATGAAAGTGGATCAAGTTCGAGTAATAGCCAAAACTGTTTATAGTATAGGGATAAGGTTAGGTGTTCTAGGGATAATATGGATGTGGCCCACTTTGTATTTGATACAAACGATGTGATCCTGAATCGTTCATGTGAAAACATGCGAGTGGTGGCATCCTATGCAATGAGTTTGCATAAGATCGGACTGTGAAATAGTTACTTTTTCTTTATAACATCGTTTATTATTAAGACTAATTAATTCAATACGATGACCTAAGTAACTCGTTCTTAATCTTGAGTTAACTATGAAATCCTGTTTATTCGGGATTATCATTTAATCTGCATGGGTGAGAGTGGTTCGAGTTTGCAGACTGAATAAGCCTATCATTTTAGGGATAAGACCAGGTAGATAGCTGGAGACATAGTCCTGCAAGATGGAACTCACCCCTACTCGGTTTTAGAGATAGTAGATAGGTTGTTTTCTTAAGTGCTGAGTTCGGGTCTTGAAAAAAGGGCCACACCCTCTCATTGGCTCGAGAGTGACTTAGTTTGGTGGTTGGACCACAAACCAATTATTCATTAGAGGATCAGTGGGGCTTAAGGAACAATATATAATTACAAGGGTAAAATGGTGATTTTTGACCCAACTGTAGTTAGGAATAACTTGTGAAGAATTTGAAGGGGAACGAATGACAGTTTTGTGCGGCGGAAAGCGGGTATCGTTCCCATTTTTCTTATTTCAAAGAATTGCCAAAATTACAGAATAAACCACAGAAGGATATGCATTAAAATATCTTAATTTTACAGCATGTTATTGAATAAGGAATTGGGAAGAAGAAACATACCATTGAAGAACATTTCTTCGCGTATTCCATCAAACAGATCTCGATTCGATCTTCCAATTGGACACCACCACAGATGGAGCCTCCTGTATTCTCTAGGGTTGAAAATTGGTAGAAGTTGTGGGCTCTACCTTTGATTTGGAAGAGGGAGGATAAGAGATTTTTTTAGAGAACCTTTCTCTATGATTTTTCTGTAGAGAACTAAAGAAGAAGAAGATCTAGTGAACCATTCAACCAACCCCCACTACACGTCAAAAAGTATGAGAGAAATTAGGGGGAGGGAGTTGTAACTCCCTTCCTTTAATTAAATTAAAATTAATTTATGTTAATTAAATTAATAATAATAATAATAATAATAATAATAATAATAATAATAATAATAATAAGCACCTTATTATATATATATACTAC
This sequence comes from Benincasa hispida, assembly GCF_009727055.1. Lineage (NCBI taxonomy): Eukaryota > Viridiplantae > Streptophyta > Magnoliopsida > Cucurbitales > Cucurbitaceae > Benincasa > Benincasa hispida. The sequence goes on along the minus strand of NC_052357.1, from coordinate 75,797,547 downwards.
ATGTTATATCAATATATAACACATAACTTATAGATTTATATTCTATCAAATACAATATAATCTATAGCTTTATTTTCTCTCAACAATGCATGACATTTAATATAAATCATATTTATACTAAATTCAATTATATGAATCTCATCCATATAATTAATATTTGATTCATATTCAAATATTTAATTCCTCTCAACTAATCATGGTATTTAACATAAATTATATTTATATTAAATTTAATTATATGAATCTTATTCATACAATTAGTATTTGAATCATATTCAAATTCCTTTCAAAATACTTTATATTATAATGTATCTAATACATTATATTTATCATATCAAATATAATCAATTTAACTAATTATATCATATATAATTAATTTAATTAATTATAGCATATATAATTAATTTCCTCATTTAATTTGAACAATTTAAATTAATCCAAAAAAAATTCTCAACTAAATCCTTGTTAAGCTTTATAGGGGACCTTATGGATCTGTAGATAGAAGCTCTAATGACATTTGGATAATTAACTAAACTCTTTAATTAAATTACCCAACTTCCATTAACTGTCGGTCACTCCACTAAAGGCCGACAACAGCAAATACAGATATATTTCTGTGTCTATTGGATATAACCAATCAACAGTACGATGACCCCTCACAAATTGCTCGTAAGTATAGCTGGGCGAAAATTTCCGTTTTGCCCTCTAGTTACATCTAACTTCTTAAGTACCACTAATTCATCTAATGAACAATAAGTCATAGTCCAACTATGATCAAGTCCTCTCAGGCCATGAGAGGGTGTGGCCACATTGTTCAAGCCCCGAAAATAGCCCTTAAGGAAGAAATTTATCTATTTACCCCAACATTAGAGAATGAGTGAATTCCGTCTTGTGTAGTTATGTTCCTAGCTCCCCAATCAGACGAATCCTCAAAATGGTAGGCTTATTGAGTTGGCAATCTGGCCACCCTCACCTATGCAAATTAAAGGACTGCCTTCATGAGCATGAGTTCATAACTCACTCATGATTCAGGTCATGTCACCTACGGTCATCTTGGTGAAATGTAAGTCTTGACTATTAACGTGTTATATATAATGAGACTAATTATCTCATGGCTCGGTCTTATACAAACTCTTTGTATAGAATACCCCCGCTCACATGCCTCCACATGAATGATCAGGATCAGATCATTTGTAGCACTTTACACACTTGTAACATCTACAAAGTGGGTTGTATCTGTAGTGTCACTGAGATAAGATACCCAACTTTATCCATCTACTACAATCTGTTTAGGTTATTATTTAAACAAGATCCACCATATGTCTCTACATACTTGTTTAAATTACATAAAATAATCTAGGATCTTAGTTTATTGGATTGAGTGTATGCTCATAAAATAACAATTATTTTATTAATAACAATTTTTTTATACAAAGTTTACAAACTACGAGAATACAAGAGATTTAGGAAACAAGTCCCAAGAATCTCCCACTTGTCCTAAAGCTTAGGGAGTCAAATGTACAATACAAATAAAATACAAAATACAATAAACTTGCATACATTGTATCCCAGTAACATCTCCTGCTTGCCCTAAATAATATGCCGCATATCCCGTAGATCCAGACTTTCTAGATGACCCTCGAACACTTTGGCCATGAGAACCTTTGTAAATGGATCAACAACGTTGTACTCTGAAGAAATCTTCATGACAATCACGTCACCTTGATGCACAATCTCCTGAATCAAGTGATTTTTTGCTTTATGTGTTTGCCTCTTCGATGACGCCTAGGTTCCTTAGAATTTTCCACAACACCACTGTTATCACAATAAAGTGTGATGGGCAAAGGTATATTTGGAACAACTTTCAAATCAATAAGGAACTTCTTAAGCCAAACAGCCTCTTTAGCAGCTTCACCAGCAACTACATATTTGGCTTCCTTAGTGGAGTCCATCCTTGCTTGATGCTTTGCCATACTATAGCTCATTCATTTACAGTAAACATTGACCCTGATTCATATTTCTGAAAATTTCGATTAGTCTGAAAGTCAAAGTCTGTGTATCCTATAAGGATCAAATCCTTATCTCCATATACAAGCATATAGTCCCTCGTTCTCCGAAGATACTGGATCGTTTTGACCGTTGTCCAGTGATCTAATCCTGGATTGGACTGATATCATCTTACAATCCCTACTGCATAGCAAATGTCAGGTTTAGTACATAACATTACATATATAAGGCTACCAACAGCCATGCATAGGAATTCGTTTCATTTCCTCAATCTCTTAAGAAGTCTTAGGACATTGTTCCATAGCAATAAAACTCCATGCCTGAAAGGTAATAAACCTTTCTTGGAATTATGCATCGAATATTTGACAAATATCTTGTCAATATACGATGCTTGAGACAAGGCAATCTTTTGTTATTATGATCTCTGATGATCTGGATCCCTAGAACAAATAGTTCCAAATCTTTTATTTGGAATTGGGTGGCCAGCCATTTCTTTACAACAGTTAGAAAACCTACGTCATTCCCAATGAGTAAGATATCATCCACATACAACATGAGAGAACTATTGAGCTGTTGATGATTTTCTTGTAAACACAAGGTTCATCAACATTTTAATCAAACCATAAGATCTAATTGCAAAATCAAATCCTATATTCCAAGATTGAGATGCTTGTTTCAATCCATAAATGGACCGATTAAGCTTGCAAATCTTTTGCTCTTGATCTTGTTAAATGAATCCTTCTGGTTGATTCATGTAGATGGTCTCTTCAAGCTTACCATTTAAAGAGGTAGTCTTGACATCCATTTTCATAGTCATAAAATGTGACTATGAACAAGAGAATTTTGATAGACTTTAACACGACAATAAGTGAGAAAGGTTCTTCCTAGTCCACTCCCTCAACTTGGGTATAACCCTTTGCCATAAGTATAGCTTTAAAGGCCTGCACCTTTCCATCTACAACTCTTTTTCTCTTGTAGATCCAGTTACAACCTATAGGTTTTACCCCATCAGGTTGATCTATAAGCTCTAATACATAATTAAAGTACGTGGACTCCATTTCTTGATTCATGGCTTTAATTAATTAATCCGTGTCAACATCTTCCATTGCTTGCTTATAAGACAATGGATCCTCAACTCTATCATCAGTTATGATGTTTTGGGCTTTTGTTAAACCTATGTAGCATACAGGTGGGTTCATAACCCTCACACAACGTCGAGGCAATCTCAACTCTTAAGATGGATGTGTATAACTAGATGAACCCACATCAATAACTCTTGTTGATGTATGAGCCTCTTCAACAACCCTTGTTGAAGTCGTAGTAGATTCATTAGAAAATTCACTTAAAATAATTTTACTTCGGGGTTTATGATCCCTTATATGGTATTCTTCTAAGAATGTAGCGTTTGTCGATACAAACACTTTATTCTCACTTAGATCATAGAAGTACCCACCTCTCATTTTCTTGGGGTAGCCTACAAATAGGCATACTTTTGAACGAGGATCCAACTTTTTGGGATTTTTCATTACCACGTGGGCTGGACATCCCCAAATTCTAAAGTGGCGTAAACTACCTTTACGACCTCTCCATAACTCAAAAGGTATTTTAGAAACATTCTTTGAGGGAATGTTATTCAAAATATAAACTGCAGTCTCTACTACATACCCTTAAAACGAGTTAGAAAATTGAGCATAGCTCATCATTGATGGACATGTCCAATAGGGTTTTGTTTCTCCTTTTCGATATTCCATTCTGTTGAAGTATACTAGCGGCTGAGAGTTAGGACGTAATTCCATGTTCTTTCATATAGTTTTGGAATCTTAAGTCCATATACTCTTCACCACGATCAGACTGTAGTGTTTTTATCTTTTTACCTAACAAATTTTTAACCTCAGTCTTGTACTCCTTGAACTTTTCAAGAGCTTCGTGTTGGAAGGCATCAATGTGCAGTGGAAGAAAACAGGATCCATAAGCACTCTAATTTATTAATTTTAGTAGAAAAGAAAGCATGCTTCAAAAAAAAAAAAAAGGGTTTCATGACATACCTTTGAAGAACTTCCTCTAAGCTTCGATTCAACTGCAAATCTCCACAGGATCTTGTTGTAGACCACCCCAAGATCTTCCCTACTATCCTCTTGGAGCTCAAGATTGAGTAGTGGGACTCAAAATAAGCTGGAATTAAGAGAATTTGGAGAAGCTCACAGCAGTAACCATGGAGAATAACACCCTTCTTCTCTCAAAATTTTCTCAAAATTTCTGTTCGATTACACTACTCCAAAACACTCCAAAATCTTCTATATATTGCAGACATTCATGCAAAGCTTGCTGCATGAGATGCACCTCATGCTTGGAGTGAACAAAGAGTTAAAGTGGGTTGTTGGTGAGCTAGTTCAATGGAGTAAATGGAAAATCAAAATTTCCAACTTTGTGTTTTTCTTTTCTTTTTCAATTTTATCAAAATTGATTTCAAAAATCAATTTTATTTAATAAAACTGAAAATATTATTAATTTTACAAAATTAATTTCATAAATTATTTTTCTTTAATAAAATNTTCATAAATTATTTTTCTTTAATAAAATTAATAAATAATTATTTAAACAATTTAAATAATTCTAATTAATTTAATATCAAATATTAAATTAATTTTTAACACAATTCTATCTTCAAATATTTAAATCATATTTAAATATTATTTCTCCAAATTCATTTAATTCTAATTTGAACACTTTAAATTAACTTATCACGCTATTCTCGAGCTTATCCATTTACGAGCTAGTAGGGGGACCTCGTGGACTTACAGATCATGGGCTCCAACGATCCGAGATTAATCGACTAAACTCATTAGACCGATCTAACCCACATTCGTTAACTAATGGGTGATTCCACTAAAGCCCATAGCTGAACTCCCTTCATTATAGATATATTATGTCCACTCGATATAACCATGATTAGTAAGTTACCCTTCACTGGTTGCTCGTAATAACGGCTGGGTCAAATCTCTATTTTACCTCCGAAATTACCTCTTGTTCCTTAAGTACCACTGATCCCTTAATGAACAATTGATTTGTGATCCAATCAACAAATCAAATTCCTCTTAGGCCAATGAGAGGGTGAGGCCTCTTGTTCAAAACCCAGAATCAGCACTTGAAGGGAACAACCTCTCTACTAAACCTAATCGGGTAGGAGTGAATTCCCTCTTGCACCCTATGTCCCCAACTATCTATCCAGTCTTACCCTTGAAATGACAGTCATATTGGGCCAGCGCTGTTGAGCCAATCCTCACCTATGCAAATCTAAGGATAATCCCAGATAAACAGGTGTTCATAGTTAGCTCAGGATTAAGATCAAGTTACCTAGGTTATCGCTTTGAAATAGTCAGTCTTAAACAGTAAACAAGATTATAAATTAAGAGTGACTAATTTCGTAGTCCGATCTTGTACAAACTCTTTTGCACAAGAACACCTCGCTCCTCATGTCCAACATGAACGAATTAGGATCACTTGGTTTATAGCACTTTACAACTCCTTGTAACAACTACAGAGTAGGCCGTATCCAATAGTGTTACCAGAATAAGGTACACAATCTTATCCATGTACTATAGATCATTTTGACTATTTACTCGAACATGATCCACCTTTATGTCTCCACACAAAGTTCAAGTACTCATCCAATAGTCAAGGGACTTAGGTTTATTGGATTTCTAAAAAACAAAATATTCAACAACAACTTTATTGAATTCTCAGAATAAGTTCTAATGTTTACAAAACAACGAGTTTTAGGACATAAAACCCAACACTTCGGACTTATGTTGCATTAGGCATAGATACCCAGATCTAGAATAATCATCTATGAAATAGATGAAATATTCATACACTCTTCGTGTTCTTACATTCATCGGACTACAGAGGTCTGAATGTATAAGCTCCAAGGTTTCTTTGGCTCTATAACATTTTCTAGTAAAAGGTCATTTTGTCATTTTGCCTTCTTGGCATGACTCACATACAGGTAAAGTGTTTTCTTCTAAACCACTTAGAAATATACCTTTTATCAATCTCTCAATCCTATTAAGATTGATGTGACCTAATCTTAGATGTCAAATATAGGCATTTTCTTTAGGAGAAACCCTCGGCCTTTTTACAGTTGTTGCCATTTTGAACATTTCAATATTTAGCGTGGCTTTTGTAACTAACAGCTTTAGTATGTATACATTATTTTCCATTGAACCAAAGCCTAGTTCCATTCCATTCTTGAAAATAAATACTTTATTCTCAGAGAAGGATAAGGAATACTTTTGTTCAATTAGACAAGAGACAGAAATTAAGTACATCTTGATATGAGGAACTACATATACGTCATCTAATAACATCAATCGTTTTTTGTCTTAAAATAACTTAAACCTGCCTAAAGCAACAGCTAAAACGACCTCAGCAGGACAGACTCTGAGAGTCATCTCTTCAGCTACTAATTATTTCCAGGAATTAAATCCTTGATGGGAAGTACATATGTGATTAGTAGCTCTTGAATCAACTATCCAGGCAGAATCATCATATTTACTAAGCACATCTCCAAGACAAATAAATCAAATTTATTTTCTTCGGAGTTTTTTTCTTTTCTGGAGAATAATGGGGCTAGCTCAGCAACCCAAATCATAAACTTCAAGTTTCATCTCAGACGACAATCCTCATTGATTAACTTCATTAGAGTTAGCAAGAATAGATTTCTCTGTTTGTCCCTTGACATTCAATATGGACTGGAATTTATCTATGGAGCTAACATTACTGGTTCCATTGCCATCAACCCTGTTTTGCTTAAATTGTGAGAACTTTTTCTCAAACAATTCTTGCATAGATTGCATGATCTCACGTTTAGTGACCATGCTTTCAAAACTTTTGGCTAATGCATCGAGTATGCTTGTCAAAATGTGAAATCGAGCCATAGAATTAGCCTTTGTCCACATTTTGTATGCATCACAGACATTTCGTGTTGCATCAAGGGTTGAGATTTGAGGACAATCCTCAGTCATGAAAATGTCGATGTCGTTTACCACGAAATAAGTTTCAAGTGATTTTTTCCACATCGTGTAAGTAAAATCGGTCAAACTAGAAAATGCAACTAACGAAAAACTACTAATTGACATTTTTTATTGAAAATCAACAAATTGATCTACATTAGATTTAGCATAGCTCTAAAACATCCTATCAAGTTTAGAAAAATCTAAATGAACCCCATATAACATCTAATTTCTCAATGATGCTTCAGTGATTTAAGACAAAAACCATCGGAGGGTAGTCAATTGTCCCTTCACTGAATTGAGAAAATCTCAACCAATCATTACACCAGAATAACTCTTATTCCTACAACAATCAGTCATCATTTATTTGGTCAAGAAATCATTAACTTGCTTAAAAAATTTTCATAAGTGTGACCCTTCATTTTAGACCCTAGAGTTCCATCCCAATAAGCCAATTAAAGGGAAAAATCAATTGGGACAAAACCTAAAGCGATCCTATCCATTTATGGAGTTTGCGTTTATATTGATCTACTGCATAAACCATCCGAAGGGGGATGCTCCCAGTGCGCCTCGAGGCCATGCAAGAAGATCTCATGGTGCAATCCAATGACGGTGACCGCAGGACATGTTGACAAAAATCTCTCTCCTATTTACTATAAATACTCTCTACATTCACCTTGATATTGACCCATAAAAACACCATTCAAAGGGGGATGCTCCCAGGACACCTCAAGACCAAGCATGAGTCTCACGGTGTGAACATTAAGGGAGAAACGTGAGTGGAAAAATTTGACATATCATATACATTTTTTTCCTCCCAAACATAGGGTTTATTTTACTTAGGAAAAATACGGCTAATTATTTTTACTAAGTTATTGTTTACGTTTGCCCAAAAGTAGCGTTTATTTCTGATAATTAAACAATTTTGATTAATATTTGTTAAACACTTTAACACACCTTAACCAACAATTGCATGTTTGTAGCAACCCTATCTAATTCACCTTTCGAGGTTAGTTCCCAGATAGGGGTGTTTCGTTTTCGTCAACTTAAATACTCCAGTCTAGACAGAACTAACCTTAGACAAAAGATCCCTTATAGATATGTTTACTACAATTTTAATCTTTTATTAAAACCAATTTAATCCTATTAAACTGATTAAGAAGATTAAACTAATTTCTAATCTCATTAGTGTTGGGACTGATGCCCTAAATTTTGTAGGGTTCTATAGTTTGTAGACATTGTATGAACAAACTCTTATGTGATTAATAATATATGATATTTTATTCACTTTGTCTATAAAATATGTGATATTTTATTTTCATTAACCACAAACCAATAAACTAACATCCAAGGTTATCATTGTAACTTAAATATGTATGTGGAAACATACAGGTGGATCATGTTTAAGTGATAACCTAAATGGTCTGTAGTAGATGGATAAAGCTGGGTATCTTATCTTGGTGACACTACGAGTATGGCATGCTTTGTAGGTGTTATAATTGTTGTAAAGTGCTACAAATGATATGATCCTGATCATTCATGTATTAGACATGCGAGCGAGGATACTCTATACAAAGGAGCTTGTAAGACCAGACCATGAAATAGTTAGTCTCATTATATATAACACCATTAAGAGTAGAGACTTACGTTTTACCTAGATGACCATAGGTGACATGACCTGAATCCTGAGTGAGTTGTGAACTCCTGCTCATGAAGGCATTTCTTTGATTTGTATAGGTGAGAGTGGCTAGATTGCCAACTCAATCAGATCATTTGTAGCACTTTACAACAAAGTGGGTCGTATCCGTAGTGTCACCAGGATAAGGTACCCAATCTTATCTATCTATTATAGACCATTTAGGTTATTATTCAAACAAGATCCCCATGTATGTCTCTACATACTTGTTTAAATTACATAAAATAACCTAGGATTTTAGTTTATTAGATTGGTTGTATGCTCATAAAATAAAAATTATTTTATTAATAACAATTTATTTATACAAAGTTTACAAACTACGAGAATACAAGAGATTTAGGACACAAATCCCAACATAATTGACTTACTAATCATGGTTATATCGAGTGGACAAAAATATATTTACAATGAGGAGAGTGCAGCTACTAGGCTATAGTGGAGTCTCCCGATAGTAAATGAATGTTGGTTAACTAGGTTAAAGAGTTTAACCGGTTAATCTCGGATCGTTAGAGCTTATGATCTATAGGTCTATTAGATCCCCATACTAGCTCATATCAGACTAAACCTTAGAGTTGTGTGATGAGAAAAATTTTAAACGTTCAAATTCTGTGAAGGAAGTAAGCATTAATTATATTCGATATATTAGCTTCTTATCGTTTAATTATGAATCAAAAAATTGGAGGGTTGGAAATATTTAAACCATAAGGATTCATGATCGGGATTAGTGTTACTTATTATTTTCATATTTGATATTAAATTAATTTTATTAATTAAATTATTTAAAATTAATTATATGAATTAATTTTATTTAAAATTAAAAAGATTCATTTAAAATTGAATTTTAGAAATTCAAAATTAAATGAATTTAAAGAGGCAGTGAGTTTTTCCCATTTAACCTCATTCAAACACCCAATTCATATTAATTAATTTAAGTTTGGTGTCACTTTGAGATTGATTTGGTTTTGCATGATTTCTTCTTTAAATAGAAGAAAGATTGTTGGGATTTGGGGTTGGATAAACTGGCTTTTGAAGCTGATTTTTCCTTTTAAAAACACACAACTCTAATTATCTAAAACTTTTTTTTTCTTTAATTCATCACAATTTTGGATCCCACAATCTGTTCTAAGGCCGGAGAATAGCAGAGAAAATTCTAATAGTGGTCCACGAAGTGTTTGTGAGAAAAAAAATAAAAATCCAAAGGAGTGCTACAATTTTGAGCTACATCAAGGTTTGTTCTTCAAATACTATTTTTTTGTTTTGAACAAGCATGCTTAACCCATAAAATTAATGTAATTAGAGTGCTTTAGATCCAAATTATCTCTGTTTTCATGTTCTTTACTTTTTCATTGGTATTGGAGCATGTTTTAAGTACTCAATTTGCGTTAATTTAAGATTGGTGGGTGTTATTTCATGAGATGAATATTATGGTTGCTAAAGTTGAATATATTAAAATTTTGGAATCTTTTTAAGCTTCAAGTTGTTGAAATAATTGTAATTACCCACTTGTATATGAGCTTTAATGTATAAAGAAGGGTTTAAGGTCATTAGAGTTGAAATTAGGTTGTAATTTGAAGAGATTTGGAGCAAAATCGAAACAGGGAGCTGGGACCCGAGGTAGAGCATCACAATGCTCTTCAACAATTTCGCGAAGTTATTCTTCGTTTTTCTTGAAATAAGTGCTCGAGGAAGAATGGTCCAACAGGACCGATTCGATCCGGTTCAACCCATTTCCACCCGATTTTGTCCTATTTGAAGCCTTGGAGGTCCGATTCAAACTATTTTCATTGAGTTCGGGCTGGTTGGAAGTGTTCAGGAGCAGTTCAACACGGTTTTTCAAATTATTATTGTAATAATTTAGTTGTTTGATAGCCAAAGATGCCAAAGCCATTCCACTTTAGTGTGTTTAATTAATTATACATTATGAATGTATGTTTTAATTAAATTAAATTTATTTGTACATAAAGTATGCCATATAGATTTGAATTCTTACCATAGGTAAGCATGTTTCATGCATTGAAGGTACATTATAAGTGTTACAATATATAGTATGCATATATAGGATTTCATGAGAATTAATATAAGTTGTGATATTAATTTATGAAATGTTTGATGTATTTTATAAATATTGTCTAAGTTATAAGTGTTATAAAATGAATCAGACTTTTAAAATCTATAATAGAGAAAATTGCATGGTCACATAGGGTTAACAAACTCAGCCTTTTTTTGATAATTAAAATAAGTCAATATCTTATAAAACTAAGGTTACAAGAAAACTCACCCAGCAAGATCCTGTCTAAAGCTAGAGGTACTTAAGTCGACGGTTTACGGAACACTTGCTACCTAGAGATCGTGTTGGTTTTTTAGTTAGGTTAACCCAGTTTTATGAGCATACGTGAGTGATGTGAGGTCTTAAAGAGTTTATCACTTAGACATCGTAGATTAAATCCAGTATAAAAGTTCTGTTAGGATAAATACCTAGACTTAGGATATATTTAATTAGCTGGAATATACCTAAGTGAAAGTATACCCAAACTGTCTAGAATACTTCAGTGGGAGAAAATGGTATATATTATATATTATTTTTAGTTCTCACGTCTCTAAGAGTTCACACCGAGAGATCCATGCTTAGCTTCGTGTCTCCCTGGGCGTGGCCTTCATTCGAAAAGTGTTTTCATGGGTCGCTAGCAAGGTGAATAGGAGGACTTGTTCATAGTAAGTAGGAGAAGAAAATGTGTCAACACATCCTATGGTCTTAATTAGGTTGCACTGTGAGATTCCATTGTTCCACCTATGTGTCATCCTAGAGCGACCACCCATTTGTAGGGCTGTAACATGGAGATCAGAACAATGCAAACTTCAGAAATGAATATGGTCTCTTAGGTCCATTCTCAACATTGTCTTTCCATTCGGTAGCTAGTGGGACCGATCTCTAGGATCTGAAAATGGAGGGTTACACTTATAAGAATTACTAAATGTTAGTAAATTCTTGATCAAATGGGTGATAACTAAATTCTATAGGAATAAGAGTTATTTGATATTAGTATTTAGTTAAGAATGTCTTGATTCAGTGAAAGAGTAATTGATTGCCTCTCGATAGCAGTTATTCTGACTCACTGAACTATCGTTACAAAACCAATAAATTATATGGGTACATTTTACTTTTGCTAAAACCTAATTGGTTTTAATAGCAATTCACTAATAGAACTTGTTTATTTTTTTCAGCACGTCTAGCTCATTAGTTCAACTACTCGCTTTTGAAAAATTAAATGGAGACAACTACGCAACTTGTAAATAAAATCTTAACGATACTAGTAATCGATGATCTTAGTTCATTTTAACAGAGGAATTTCCTTTGAATCTTGACTCGTCGATAAATCGAAATGTTTGGGAAATCTATGACAAATGAATTAGGGCTAATGATAAGGCCTAAGTCTATATCTTAGCGAGCATATCTAATGTTCTGACTAAGAAACACGAGAGCATGGTCACCGTTGAGGAGATCATGGATTTGTTATAGGCAATGTTTAGAGAATCGCCCTGATCTATCAGGCATGATGCTCTTAAATATGTTTACAATTCTTGCATGAAGGAAAGAACCTTTGTTAGAGAACATGTTCTGGATATGATAGTCCACTTTAATGTAGGGGAGGTAAATAGTGTTGTCACTAATGAGAAAAGTCAGGTTAGTTTCATCATGGAATCTTTTTCGAAGAGTTTTTTGAACTTTCACACAAATGTGATGATGAACAAGATTAAGTACAATCTGATTACTCTTTTAAACGAGCTCCAGACATACCAATCTCTTTTAAAGACTAAGAGACAAGAAAGGGAAGCAAATATTGTTACCTTAAAGAAGTTCCATAAGGGATTATCCTCAAGGACTAAGTCTGGACCTTCCACTTCAAATAATAAGAGTATTCAAATGAAAAAAAAGGGAAAAGGGAAAGGTAAGGCTCCTGCAACTCGTAAAGGTAAGGAAAAAGCTGCAGATAAAGGAAAGTGTTTCTGCTGCAACGAAGATGGACACTAGAAACGTAACTGCCCAAAATACCTTGCCGAGAAGAAAGCTAAGAAAGTAAAACAAGGTAAATTTGATTTACTCGTTGTTGAAACATATTTAGTAGAGAATGATAACTCTACCTAGATACTAGATTCAAGGGTCACTAACCATATTTCTTTTCAGGAAACTAGTTCCTAGCGACAACTTAGAGAAGGCGAGACAACTCTCAAAGTTAGAACAAGAAAGTTCGTCTCAGCTAAAGTAGTAGGAGACTTGAAGTTGTTGTTTTGGGGATAGATTCATTTTACTAGAAAATGTACTTTTAGTTATTAATATGAGAAGTAATCTAATATCTATCTCTTGTTTGTTAGAACAAATGTACAAAGTATCTTTTGAAGTTAATGAAGCTCTTGTTAGCTCAAGAGGCGTGCAAATTTGTTTTTCAAAACTTGAAAACAACTTATATGTGTTAAGATCAACCAAAGAAAAAGTTATTTTAACAACTGAAATGATTAAAACGGCTAAAACTGAAAATAAAAGGCAAAAAGTTTCTCCTAGTACCTATCTTTGGTTCTTGAGACTTGGTCACATTAATCTCAATAAGATTGGGAGATTGGTCAAGATGTGATTCCCAAGTCAGTTAGAAGACAACTCTTTACCTCAATGTGAGTCACGACTTGAGGGTAAGATGACTAAAAGATCTTTTACAGGAAAAAGCCTTAGACCCAAAGAACCCCTAGAGCTCGTGCATTCAAATCTCTGTTGTCCAATGAATGTCAAAGCACAAGGGGGGTATGAATATTTCATCAGTTTTATAGATGCTTATTATTTCATCAGTTTTATAGATGATTATTCAAGGTATGACTATATTTACCTAATCACAAGTCTGAAGCCCTTGGAAAGTTCAATGAGTATAAGGTTGAGGTTGAGAACCTGTTAGGTAGAACAATTAAAACACTTCTATCAGATTGAGGTGGGGGGTATATGGACTTGAGATTTCAGGATTATTTGGTAGAGCATGGAATCCAATCTCAGCACTTTGCACTCAGTACGCCTCAACAGAATGGTGTATCGGAAAGGAGAAATAGAACCCTGTTAGACATGGTTCGTTCAATGATGAGTTAGGTTTAATTGTCTAATTCGTTTTGGGGATATTCAGTAGAGACTGTTGTATACATTTTGAACATGGTTCCTTCAAAAAGTGTTTCTTAAATACCATATGAGTTATAGATAAGGCGTAAAATTAGTTTATGATTAGGGATGCTCTGCACACGTGTTGGTGCAAAACCCAAAGAAGTTGGAACGTCGTTCACAATTGTTCCTATTCGTAGGATACCCTAAAGAAACGAAAGGTAGTATGTTTTATGATCATCAAGATAACAAAGTGTTTGTGTCGACAAATACTACATTCTTATAGGAAGACCACATGAGAGATCATCAACCTCGTAGTAAACTAGTATTGAGTGAAATTTCCAAAAAAGCTACAGATAAACGAACAAGAGTTGTTGATCGGATCGGTCTTTCAACAAGAGGTATTGACGAATCTAGTATTTCCGTTAGTGACATCCTTCTCAAGAGTTGAGAATGCCTCGACGTAGTGGGTGATAGAGTGTAGAAGCATGCAGTGGAATCAATCAGAATCAATAAGCACTCTAATTGAACTTAATTAACTTCTAAAAGCATGTAAAACAGGTTTTTCAACAAGAGGGTTTCTAAAAATCATACCTTTGAAGAATTCCTCCGATCCAAGTTGCTCTTCATGAAATTTCAACTTCAATTCTATAGTGAACCACTAAGAGATATTCTCTACTATTCTCAACCTTGAATTTGAGTAGTGTAACTCAATATTGAAGTGAATTTATGAAGGGAATAGAGTGGGTTTCAGGTGAAAAAGAATTCTTGTGCAGAAACTAATTTCCAGCAGCAAGAAGTCATCAAATCTGAGAAAAATAGAGAATTTTTATTCCATCATCTCATGCAAGCACTAAAACAACAATCCAATTGACACTTCAATAGCATGAAAATGATGGGATAGGTCAAATTATGGAGGTTAAACCACCTCCTACTTCACAAAATGTGGAAAAATCCACTATCATCTTAATTTCCATTTTTTATCTTTAATTTTAATTAATTCAAAATTAACTAGAATAAAAAAATATATTTCAATTTCTAAAATTAAAATTAAAATGAAAATTTATTTTGAATTTTAATTAATTAAACAAATTCAATTAATTAAATAATAATTTATTATCAAATATTAAATTAATTACACACCTAATTCTAAACATGAATCCTATTCATGGTATTAATATTTAAATCAATATTTAAATATTATAAACTCTCTAATTTCGTTTAATTTCGATAAATTAAATGTTTAATTATATCGAATATAATGATTCAAAATCTAATTTCGTTTGATTTTGATAAATTAAATGTTTAATTATATCGAATATAATTATTCAAACCCTAATTTTGAATCTGAACAATTCAAAATCAAACCCTAAATTCAATTTGAACACTTGAAATCGAGATCATTCCAAATTCAGTCAATTTACTAACCCAAGGTGTTCATGTTTTATGAGCTAGTAGAGGGACCTTATGAACCTACAGATAATGAGCTCCAATGATTTGAGATTAATTGGCTAAGACTTTTTAGACCGAATCAATCAATATTCGTTAACTACCGAGTCACACACTGTAGCTCGATAGTTGCACTCTTTTCACTATAGATATATTTATGTCCAATTGATTTAACCATAATTAGTAAGTCGACGGTTCACAGATTGTTCGTAATAACGGTGGGTAAAATGCTATTTTTCCCTTGAAATTACATCTTACTGCTTAAGTTCCACTGATCCTTAAATGAACAATTAGTTTGTGATCCACTAAACTGGATCCCTCTCGGGCCAATGAGAGGGTAGGACCCCTTCTTCAAGATCTGAATTCAACACTTAAGAGAACAACCTTTCTCTTATCCCTAAATTGGGTAGCCGTGAATTCCATCTTGCATCCTATGCCTTCAACTATCTACCCGGTCTTACCCCCTGAAATGGGAGGTTTATTGAGCTGGTGCTGTTGAGCCAACCTCGCCTATGCAAATCTAAGGATAATCCCGAATAAACAGGTGTTCGTAGTTAGCTCGGGATTAAGATCGAGTTACCTAGGTCATCTAAGTGAAATAATCAATCTTAAACAGTAAACAACGTTATAAAATAAGAGTGACTTCTTTCTTGGTTCAATCTTATGCAAACTCATTGCATAGGATGTCCCTACACCTCATGTCAAAATAAGGATCACTTCATTTGTAGTACCTTACAACAAACTGTAACAAATACAGAGTGGGTCGCGTTTAATAGTATTACCAGATTAAGGCACCTAATCATATTCATATACTATTGACCGTTTTGGCTATTTACTCGAACTTGATCCATCTATATGTCTCCACATAAAGTTCAAATATTCATGTAATAGTCATGGATTTTAGTTTATTGGATTTGGTCTTTACAATTGCCATGTACAAACTTTATTCAATATATCTTTATTAATAATAGAAAATGTTTAACTTTACAAACTACGAGTTTTAGGAGATACAACCCAATAGTGGGAGGGTTATCCTTCGGCCCGGTTGTTACATGGGCTTAACAGAAACTCAGGTCGTCATACCTAATGATGTCATTAAGGATCCTTTGACTTATAAACATGCAATGAAAGATGTAGACCGAGACTAATGGATCAAAGCCATGGACCTCGAAATGGAGTCTATGTACTTCAATTCGGTTTGGGAACTTAAAGATTAGTCGGATGGGGTAAAACCTATTGGTTGTAAAAGGATCTACAAGAGAAAACGAGACCAAGTCAGTAAGGTACAGATCTTTAAGGCTCAATTAATGGCAAATGATTATACCTAGAGAGAGGGGGTTGACTATGAAGAAACCTTCTCCCCTGTTGCTATGCTAAAGTCGATTAGAATACTCTTGTCCATTTTTGCATTATATGATTATGAAATTTGACAAATAGATGTCAAGAAAACCTTTTTGAATGACAATCCTGAAGAGCGTATCTATATGGCTCATCTAGAAGGGTTCATTAAACAGGGTCAAGAGCAAAATATTTGCAAGCTTAAACGATTCATTTATGGGTTAAAAATAGCATATAGATACTGGAATATAAGATTTGACACTACATTCAAATCTTATAGTTTTGAACAGAATATCGACATGAAGGAACCATTGAAGGTCTTTGAGCGTAAAATGGGATCAGACCCAAAAATCCAAATTTATAGAATAAAGAATTTTACAAAAAAAAATATATACAATTATGTATCTAAAATGAATTTACAGCATGTTCAAAGAAATACAAAAGGAAATAAATGGGTTTAGAAACCTCTATCTTTGTAGAACCGTTCTTCAAGAAGAATCCCTCGCATTAAAAGAACACCACCACGATGGAAACCTCTTTATTCTCTAAGAAACCTCTGTATTCTCTAAGTGAGAGTCTAGGAGGTATGGGCTCTGACTATTTTGGCAGAGAGGGAAAAAGAAAGAGGAGGAGAAGATAAAATTTTACATAAATTTTTCTGTATTGTCTATTTGTGAAGATGAAGCAACCAACCCCCACTATCTGTCTCTTATACACATCTAGATGTGTATAAGAGACAGGGGGAGGGAGTTACAACACCTTCCCGAAAATTTTTTTTTTTTAAAAAAATAATATTTTATTTTAATAAATAAATTAATATATATATTTATATGATAACCACCTTATCATATAAAATATATTATACTATATGTTGTATCAAATATAACATAAAACCTGTAGTTTCTATATTGTATCAAATACAATATAACCTTTAGTTTTTCTCTCTCACCAATGGCTTTTAATAAAAATCACATTTATATTAAATTTAATTATATGAATCCAATTCACATAATTAATATTTGAATCATATTCAAATATTTATTTCGTCTCAAATAAACTTTATATTATCATGTATCAAATACATTATAGTAATTATTTCATATATAATTAGATTAAATTAGTTATATCACTGAAGGAAATCAGACATGAAGATTTCCATGAGCAGCAAAAGGATCGTTCTAAACTCCATTAGAGTTGAACATATACAATTACAGTACAAGAATGGAAATAAATAGGTCATGCAACAACTAGAAACTACAACATGCTTTAAGGGAGTGTCAAGGGATAGAGTATGCATACCTTTAAAGAACCATTCTTCAAACTCCCTCGATTAATCTAGAGGCGTCCACAGCAACACAACCCTCTAACGTAATGACCGGTGTAACACGATCACCAGCACGAACACAATGATCATGAACCTAATGAAGGACCTTTAGAACCTCGAAATCAATCGAGTTGAGTGAAGACACCACCACAATGGTTACCTTGGTATTCTCAGTGTGAGAATCCAGGAGTTGCGGGCTCTGTATGGACTTGACTTGAGGAAGATACTGGAGGACAACAATCGTATAGACAATCGAGCAAGTGAGAGATAAGAGCTATCTATTGTATAGATGATGTGCTCAATCATGTAGAAAATGGCAGCCTATCGTATAGACAATGCCACAGATCGTTTAGCTATGACCAGCTCAATGAACTATCGTATAGTTAATGTCCACGATCGTTTAGTCTCTCTATTAGCTATCGCTTTGTGAAACACTTTCACTTGATAGATTTCACCGTAAGTTATTTCTAAATTTAGTCACTCTTTAATTTTAGGAAAATATTTTTCCTTTTATCTCACGATTACCGTAAAACCACCAATAACCTCCAACTCAATTGGTTATTAGACAAAAAGAGATAATTATCACATAATTAATATTATTATAAATAAATATGATAACCAACTTGCCATATTATATTTATAACCTATAGTTTTAAGATTTCATCTCATGAAACATATAAACCATAATTCTTTTTCTATTTTATGGTACTTAATGTAAATCATATTTACATTAATCCTCCATTTAATGTATCTCATACACCACACCAATTATATCACATATAATTGAATTTCCTCTTGTTAATTTGAACACTTTAAATCAACACTAAGAATTGATTCTCAACTTGAATCCATTGAGCTACCAAGGGGACCTTATGAACCAGTAACTTGAATATTTTTGTCATGAGATCCATGTTACAACGGTACGTGAATAACTGACTAAACTCTTTAGTCATGGCAGCCAACGGTACGTGAATAACTGACTAAACTCTTTAGTCATGAGATCCACCATCCGTTAATTGTCGGGCACTCCACTAAAGACCGCCAGTTGCACTCTCCTCACTTCAGATATATTTTTGTGTCCATATCAACCAATCAACAATGTGATAACATTTCACAGATCGCTCGTAAGTACAACTAGGCCAATTTATCGTTTTTCCCCTATAGTTACATCTAACTTCTTAAGTACCACTGATTCCCCTAATGAACATAAGTCATAATCCTACTATGACTGAGTCTTCTCTTCCAAAGAGAGGATGTGGCCACTATGTTTAAGACCCGAAATCAGCCCTTAATGGAGCAATTTATCTACTTACCCTTGTTTCGAGGAATGAGTGAATTTCGTCTTGTATAACTGAGTGTCTGATAACGGGCAGAAATGCACGTTATTACAGCGCAAATAAGTAAAATAATAAGGGAATCCGATGGTAAAAATATACAAAATCATGTCCAAAAGCGTTAAACTAAGAATATTGTGATCGGATCCACCCATCGCATAAAAGCAGCTAATTTACTTGTTTTGTGCAGAAATTATGCGTTGGCGCAAGGCAAATTGCGATCCAAGCAATTCAGCAACCGCGGGCATTAAAAGATTGTGATCGCAAAGCCATGTGATCGTATGCATTCGTGAGGAGTTACTCAAGAAGGTGGCTACAGAAAGACAATGCATCAAGGTGAAAGCATATGACAGTCGGATCCGAATTTAGTTGACAAGTCGTTAACGACACACTGTAGCAAGTACATTCAACTTTTCAGTGACCATTAATCGGCGCATCAGACAGAAGATTTTATGACCTCCCATCATTGCAATCATTAGAAAGAAAAGCTTCTTCACCTTGAGCTCTATAAATACTGAAGGTTACCATCAATAAAAAAGTTTGCGACATACAGAAAATAGACCATATGCGATTAGAGAGCCATTAGTCTGTAGTTATTCATATACTTAGAAGGCGGGGGCGAGCGAAGTGAAGAAGACACTGAGAGATCGTTCCTGGCTAGCTCGTAAGACTTTTGGCAAGTGCTATAAACGGAGAGAGGGCCGACACTTGCGAAAGCAAGGATATTCTTCTGGGCAAAGTAGATAAAAAAAAACAGTGTAAAAGTCACGGGAAGAAAAACATTGCCACCAGGATTCTTATCCCTACTTTGTATTGTTGTTTTGTAGTCTGACTTTATTTATAAAATGGAATTCTCATCTCATCATCTATTCAATCTCTTCATATTTCGCATGAGTAGCTAAATTTTCGAATGGGTTTAGAAGTACCTAGCTAGCATGACCTAGGATCTTCACCTTATGTGATCATCTTTTCTTATGTATGCGTTAATCACCCTTTCGAGATACTCGAGAGAGTAGTCTAAGAAAGAATCTCGGCTAGGGAGACTCAGATTAGAATCTAGGCTTGAGAAAGTTAGATTAGAACCACATAAGTAAGAGATAGAAACTTAGACATAAGTGCTATTTGCTATTATGCATCCCATGCACCCTAGAAATAGGATATGATAGTATGCGGTCACCTTGTGTATGTATGTATCATTTGTCATTGCATAAACGAGAATAGAGGCTTAGACATAAGTCCTATCGACATTATCGTATACATCGCCTGCGTCCTAGAAATAGGAACAACATTTGCATATAGAGATGACATGTTGTTATGTGTGTGTAGCATGATCGCATAACTTGAACGCAATCTTAGGAAGTGTTAGCTAAATCCCTTCTCAACCCGTTCATCGTATACTCATTGTATTCTTGATTTCATCAACTCCTTACTCGAACCTGTCGCATAGAATTTATACTTAAACAAAACACCAACCAAACTAACACCAACCAAACTTGTTTGTTTTTTCCACCGCAAAGGAATCAAAATTTACTGCCGCATATTAACTCAATAGTCCCTGTGTTTGACCCTGAACTTACCAGGAAATCTAGTGAGTTTTATACTTGGGTTTTACTAGGAAAAATTTCATGTGCAACACATAAATCATCATTGCAATTATACACCATTATTTCATCACATTTACAACGCATCAAGTTTTTGGCGTTGTTGTCGGGGACGACGACAGTACATATTGTGCTAACAATAACTTTCTTTGCAGCTTTCGATCTCTGTGCATTGCCTCTCTTTTGGTAAGGGAAGAAGCGGGTGTCGTATGAGCGAAGGACACGTTCTTGAGCCCAACTACAACCCAGAGAATGAAAGAACGTTCAGAAGAAGACGAAGAAACAACCGCCGACAACAACAAGAGAGAAATCCTAACATGGCGAAACAACTGGAAGACAAAGCAGCAAATGCGAATAACATCATCACAAACCCCATTCTCCTGGCGAACGACCGCAATAAACCCATCCGAGACTATGCATCATCTAAACTATATGATTTCTTCCAGGAATCATGAGGCCAGCTCTGGACGGATCGAGGTTTCAGATGGAGCTGGTTATATTGCAGATGATTCAGATGGCCGGACAGTTTGGTGGAAGACGAGGCGAGGATTCGCACACCCATATCTGAATTTTCATTGAAATCTGCAATACTTTTGTGTTCCCAAACATCTCAGCTTAAGAAGTTCGACTAACGTTGTTCCTATTCTCACTATGCGACCAAGCAAGGAAATGGGCCTATTCTCTCGAACCAGGGGAGATAACCTCGTGGGAGCAAGTAGTAGAGAAATTCATGAAGAAATACTTCCCCCCTACCGAGAACGCAAGAAGGAGGAAGTTGATTACCAATTTTGAATAGAAAATTCATGAAGAAACCAGGGGAGATTGTCTGCACAATGGCTTACCTGACTGTCTCCAAATGGAAATCTTTTATCATGTTCTGAACCCTTCATCGTAGACGGATACCAATGCGGCAGTAGCTGGAGGTCTGATTGACAAAACGTATGATGAGGCTAAAAATATCCTTGTTCGCATTTTGAAGAACCACGAAGATTGGCGCGAAAGCGATCAACGATTAAAAATTCGAGAAAGTGACGCAATCAATGGGGCCATCACATCCCTACAAAATAAAATGAATGCGATGATGAATTTGATATAGGGCATTACAATCAATAGTCCGGGAATGCATAAAGGGCAGGTCAACGTAATTGATTAGACGAGCACAAGTTGTGCTACTTGTGGAGATTTGCATCCGATGGAAAAATGTTCAAGGAACCCGCAATCTGTATACTTTGTAAAGAATAATCCTTTCTCCAACACGTACAACCCCGGGTGGAGGAACCACCCCAACTTCGCGTGGAAAAATCAACAACAAAGTTATCAACCTATGGCGCAAAAAGAAGGGCCGCAAGGATTTTTCCTTCGAACAAACGGTCAATCGCAAAATCAAGTTAACAGCTTAGAAGCGCCGCCATCTTCTTCCTGGAGAGCCTATTAAAGCAGTATATTGAGAAGAATAAAACAGTACTCCAGAATCAGGCGATTTCTATGCATAATCTCGAAATTCAAATAGGATAAATTGCGGGCAAGCTTAAAAACAAACCGTAAGGAGCGTTTCCAAGTTCAACTGAACTTCTCCGCAACTGGGGGAACACGGGAAAGAAGCAATGTCAAGTAGTGACTTTGCGAAGTGGAAAGAAAATAGTGGAAGAGAAAATGGAGCCAAGTAGGACTGATCCAGTTGCGATGGAACCCAAAACCCCGTTGACACAAAATGAACCAGAAGAAAATGAGACGATGGAACCAGAAGTTGTGTCCACTTCTAAGCCTATGGAATAGGGAACCGTGAAGGTACAACTCCCACCATTCCCTCAAAGACTTAAGAAAAAGCAAAATGATGAAGTATAGTATCATCGCTTCATGGACATGTTAGAACAGCTTCACATCAGCATCCCTTTCACTGAAGCGATTGAACAAATGCTGAAATATGCTATGTTTTTTAAGGACATGGTGACAAGGAAAAGGAGCATAGGAAAGTTTGCAACGATGGTGTTAACGCAAAAGTCAAACACCATTATTCCACCAAAAATGAGGCGACCCCGAAAGTTTCACGATACCCTGCTCAATTGGCTGGATATATATAGGTCAAGCGCTTTGCGATCTTTGGGCCAGTATCAACTTAATGCCCCTTTCACTTTTTAAACAGTTGAATATGGGCAGCTGGTGCCCACGATGGTGACTCTCCAGCTGGCGGTCAGGTCTTTTTTTCACCCAGAGGGAAAGTTGAAGGATGTCTTGATCTCAATTGACAAATTTATCTTACCGGCAGAGTTCATCATTCTCGATTACGAAGCAGACAAGAATGTACCCATCATATTAGGACAACCATTTTTAATCCACTGGTCGCGCTCAAATTGATGTGTACAAAGGAGAGATCACGTTGAGTGTGAATGGAAAGAAGCTCAGGTTTGACATTATTAAAGCCATAAAGTATCCGGAAGATGAAGACTTAACTGATTTCGTCAATGAACCCAGTTGGAATGAAGAAGAAGAGTCTAAAGATGAAGATGAAAGAGAGAATGCGACGGCATCCGTAGTAACCTGCAGTGTGATCATGGAAACAACAAACAAGGAAGAAAAATTGACATTGAATGAAAAAACAAAAGCATAGAAACCATCCCTTGAACAACGACCTATCGTGGAATTAAAACCTTGCCAAGCCATCTGAAGTATATTTTCTTGGGACAAAATGAAACTTTGCCAGTGATAATTTCTTCTACGCTTCAAGAAGAACAAGAGAATGTGCTGCTTAGCATCCTGAAGAAGTATATAAAAGCAAAAGGGTGGACGCTAGTAGACATAAAAGGAATCAACCCCTCATATTACATGCATAGGATACGACTCAAAGAAAACCAAAAAAGGTTTGTTGAACCTCAATGCAGACTAAACCCTGCGATGAAGGAGGTTGTGAAAAAAGAGATAATCAAATGGTTGGACGCAGACATTATATATCCAATCGCCGATAGCACGTGGATCAACCCCATGCAATGTGTGAATAAGAAGGGAGGAATGATGGTGGTCCCAAATACAGACAATGAATTAATAAAAATGAGGATCGTCATTGGATGGCAAATCTGGATGGACTACCGCAAACTCAATACGGCGACGAAGAAGGATCATTTCCCCTAGCATTTTATTGACCAGATGCTAGACTGCCTAGTAGGAAATGATTACTTCTGCTTTTTGGACGGGTATAGGGGATACAACTAAATAATGATTGATTCTGAAGACAAAGAGAAAACCACATTCACCTGCCCCTACGGAACGTTTTCTTTTCGCTGCATGTCGCTTGGATTATGTAATGCGTCAAGCACGTTCCAAAGGTGCATGATGGCCATCTTCTCTGAGTATCTTGAAGACTCAGTGGAATTTTTTCTGGACGACTTCTCAGTTTACGGGCAAATGTATGAGGTATGACTGAATAATTTGAAGATACTAAGGAGATGTGAAGAGACAAGTCTTGTGCTGAACTGGGAAAAGTGCCACTTCATGGTTGATGCGTTATTTTATGCGATGAAATAATGGTAAGGATTGCGTTGGTGGGAAATTTGTTGTGCAAACAAGTTTTCTCAGCAGAACCCAATAACAAATCCTATTGAGTTTCCTGGTAAGCCCAGGGTCGAACTCAGGGACTAAGGAAAACAATATGCAGTGGTAATTTATAGATCATTTTGCGGTAACAATTAAATCAATGGTTTGGTTGGTTTGTTGTTTACAATATAAAAAGTGTGCGACGGATTTGAGAAAAGAGTGATTATGCACTGAGTATGCAGCGGAACAGGTTAAGAAGTTCTTTAGCTAGCGTTACCAGAGAATGCGTTCAAACTATGCGATCATGCTACATTCATGCGACAACAAATCATTTTCCAATGCAAATGCGGTGGCTCCTAATTTTAGGACACATGCGATGAATGCGATAGTGTCTATAGAGCTTATTCTAAGTCTCTACTTCTTGCCTATGCGATGATGCAAGATGCACACAAGGACAAGGTGACCGCATAAAATCATAACCTATCTCTAGGATGCATGCGATGCGTTAATTGCATGTTAGCGTTTCTAATCTGATTCTTCCGAGCCTAGATTTTAATCTGACTTTTCCAAGCCTAGATTCTATCCTTAGACTACCCTCTCGAGTATCTCTAATGGATGAATGACACATACAAAATACAAGACAATCGCAAAGAATGAAGATCCTCGGTTATGCTAGCCAAGTGCTTCTCAAGCCATTCGATAGATTTAGCTACTCATGCGTAATGTACAGAGAGTGAACAAATATAAAGATGCAATTTCCATTTCTATAAATAAGTTCAGAGTACAAAATGACAATGGAAAATAAGGGTAAAGAGCCAGGTATTATCTCTATTTTGTTCAAAAGATGTTCTTTCTACTGAAAGACTTGGCCCTCTCTCCGATCTCGACGCTTCCGAAACTCATCTAAGTTCACCGGAAAGATCTCTCGGTATAATCTTCCTTCATTCGCTTCCACTTTCTAAGTAAAGAAAACTATGAACAAGGCTACTTTTATCTATAGAGAAAATTATCTAACTAAATGAACTCCTTCACTGAAGGTGGCCTTCGGTATTTATAGAGCTTCAGGGTGAAAGACTTCTTCTCTCTTATGATTGCACTTATGGGATGGCTTTAATTCTCTGTCTGATGCGTCGAATATTTGTCATCGAAAAGTTGAGTTTACTTGCTACAGTAGGTCGTTAACGGTTTGTCAATTTAATTCGAAATTGACCGTCATCAATTTTCTGTCCCATCGTGATTTATTACGCTTTTCACCCAGATGCACCCACCATGATACGCCAGCTCTATGCGGCAACCTTCTTGAGCAGATATTCGTGAGCACAAATGATCGTATATCCTTGCGTCAATGCAATCTCTTAATACGCTCGGACGTTAATTTCTTTGGATCACATTTCCGCCTTGCGTCAACGCATTTTCTGCACAAAAATACATAAGTTAGCTATTTTAATGCGATGGACACATGCGACCGCAATGTTGTGAATTTAATGCTTCTGGACGCAATATTGTATGTTTTTATCATCGCAATCCTACATTGTTTTATAACTTTGTCCTATAATAACGTGCATTTCTGCCTGTTATCAATGGTGGATGAAGGTGTTGTGCTCGGGCACAAAGTTTCTAAGGAAGGGCTGGAGGTAGATAATGCGAAGATTGAGGCCATTCAAAAACTTCCACCACCAGCAAATGTGAAGGCTATCAGGAGTTTCCTGGGACATGCAGGATTTTATCCTCGTTTTGTGAAGGACTTTCCGAAGATTGCTCGACCATTGAGTCTGTTGCTAGAGGCCGAGAGAACGTTTGACTTTGATGAACAATGACTCAACGCATTCAAAATGAAGAACGCATTGATAACCGCACCTGTGTTGATCGCACCTGACTAGACGAAGTCATTTGAACTGATGTGCAATGCTAGCGGTTATGCGATAGGGGCGGTGCTAGCACAATAGAAGAAAACAATGCTACACCCCATCGCATATGCGAGTAGAACCTTGAACCCTGCCCAAATGAGTTACACTACCACTGAAAAAGAACTTCTTGCATTGATCTTTGCGCTAGAAAATTTAGAGCTTACTTGTTGGGATCCAAAGTGATCGTTCATACTGACCACTCAACAATCAAATACTTAATGACAAAGAAAGATGCAAAGCCGAGGTTAATTCGATGGGTTCTCCTTCTTAAGAAATTTAACATGGAAATCATTGATCGCAAGGGGATGGAGAACCAAGTTTCTTACCACCTATGAAGATTAGGAAATCCAAAAGTCGACCGCAACCAGTTAGAGGTGAACGCAACCTTCCCAGATGAGCAGCTGTTCAAAATTGAAGAATTATCATGGTACGCAGATGTGTTCAATTGTCTGGTCTGCGAACAATTTTCGGAAAGTTACGCAGCCAAACAAAAGAGGCGGCTTATACACGAATGTAAATCCTATTATTGAGACGAGCCAAATCTTTAGAAGAGAGGGTTAGACCAGATCTTGCGTCTATGTGTACCAGAGACTGCTCATCAGCGCATACTCTCCCAATGCCATGACTCACCGTATGGTTGAAATTTTGGAGGTTAACGCACAACAACAAAACTGTTACAAAGTGGGTATTTTTGGTCGACGTTATTCAGGGATGCAAGAGACTATGCTATGAGATGCGACAAGTGCCAATGCACGGGAAACATTTCAGGGAATAATGTGATGCCAATGAATATTATCTTAGAGTTGGAGCTCTTCGATGTGTGGGGCATAGACTTCATGACACCATTTCCACCATCAAATGGTCACAAGTACATTCTAATTGTCGTCGATTATGTTTCCTAAAGGGTTGAAGCGGTATCGTGCGTCGCAAACGATGCGACGATAGTCTCCAAATTCTTGAGAAGAAATATCTTCACTTGTTTTGCCACCCCATGTGCCATAATAAGTGATGAAGTCTCCCACTTTGTCAATGGCATCATCAACAAATTACTGCTAAGGTATAATATCCACCATAAGGTTGCCACTGCATATCATCCACAAACAAACAGCCAAGCCAAAGTGTCTAATAGGGAAGTCAAATTGATCCTAGAGAAGGTGGTGAATCCTTCACGCAAAGATTGGGCCATGACGCTGGACGATTTTGGGCATAAAGAACCGCCTATAAAACACCTATAGGCATGTCCCCGTATGAAAACTTGATGTGTTGTAAATGTGATAATGGTGTATAATTGCGATGATGATTTATGTGTTGCACATGCAAGTTTTCCTAGTAAAACCTAAGTATAAATCTCACTAGGTTTCCTGGTAAGTCCAGGGTCGAAAACAGGGATTACTGAGCTACTATGGGGCAGTAAATTTTGATTCCTTTGCGGTAGCAAAAACAAACAAGTTTGGTTGGTGTTTTGTTTAAGTATAACTTCTATGCGACAAATTCGAGTAAAGAGTTGATGAAATCGAGAATACAATGAGTATGATATTAACGGGTTGAGAAGGGATTTAGCTAACACTTTCTAAGATTGCGTTCAAGTTATGCGATCATGCTACACACACACAACAGCATGTCATCTCTCAATGCAAATGCCATAGTTTCTATTTCTAGGACGCATGCGGTACAATAATGTCGATAGAACTTATGTCTAAGCCTCCATTCTCGTCTATGCGATGATAAATGATACATACATACAAAAGGTGACTGTATACTATCATATCCTATTTCTAGGGTGCATGCGATGCATAATAGCAAACAGAACTTATGTCTAAGTTCTATCTCTTGCTTATGCGGTTCTTATCTGACTTTCTCAAGCATAGATTCTAATCTGACTCTCTCAAGCCTAGATTCTTTCTTTAGACTATTCTCTCAAGTATCTCTTGTTGGGGATGATGCCTTAAAGTCTCGTGTCCTGTAGTTTGTAAACAGTATATATGAACACTTGTGATTGTTAATATATGATATTTACTTCACATCTTGTTGTTTTGCTCGGTTATTTATTTTATTTGCTTTACCTTAAACCAATAAACATAAAATCCCTGGTTATCTGTATGTGACTCAAGCATGTATGTGGTGACAAACAAGTGGATCATGTCTTGAGTGATAATCAAAATTGTCTGTCGTATATGGATATAGGAGGGAAACTTATCCTGGTAATGCTACTGACGCGGCCGCTTTGTGGAATGGTCACAAGTGTTGTGACTTGCCACAGATGGTTTGATCCTGATCATTCGTGTTAGGGACATGCAAGCGGAGGCGTCCTATGCAAAGAGTTTGAATAAAACCTGACCACGAAGTGTTAATGTCTCATTATATAATACCGTTCATGACAGAGACTTCACTTCACTAGAATGACCATAGGTAACATGACTTCAATCCTGAGTGAGTTGGGAACTCCTGCCATTAAGGGCGGTCCTTTGATTTGTATGGGTGTGAGTGGCCAAGCCGCCAATTCAAACTTATCATTTTAGGGATTCGTCTGATTTGGGAGCTGGGAACTCAACTACACAAGATGGAATTCACTCCTTCCCCGAGGCAGGGGTAAGTAGATAGATGGCTCCCTTAAGGGCTGATTTCGGGGCTTGAACAATGTGGCGCCACACACTTTCTCTTGGCTCGAGAGGTGTTCACACATAGTTGGACTATGTTGTATTGTTCATTAGAGGAATCAGTGGTACTTAAGGAGTGAGATGTAACTACAAGGGCAAAACGGTAAATTGGCCTAGCTGTACTTACGAACATCTGTGAAGGGTTATCGTACTCATGATTGGTTATATCCAATGGACAGAAATATATTTGTGGTAAGAAGAGTTCAGCTGTTGGTCTTTAGTGGAATCATTGACAGTTAACAGATGGTGAATCTTGTGGCTAAAGAGTTTAGTCAGTTATTCACGTACCGTCGGAGCTTCGAGCCACAGGTCCATTAGGTCACCTGGGTAGCTTGGATAAAGTCGAAAACCAGTGTTTGGGTTAATTTCAAATGTTCAAATTGACAAGAGGAAGTTCAATTACATATGATATAATTGGACTGGTTAATTATATATGATATAATTGGCTAAATGTATGAGATACATTATTTTGGAGGAAATTATTATTAAAATATGATTTATATCAAGTAGAAAAAAAATACTATAGTAGATATATGATATCAAACTATAGGATATAAATATAAATAATTATATTTATTAATTAAATTAATTGATTAATTATTTAATAATTAACAATTAATTCACATATGAACTTGGGAATGTGGGGCCGCAAGGTTAAGGTAACCGGCAGGTTAAAGATTGAAAATCTTTTTCATTTTGAAGAATTAATTCAGTCGTGCACTCGCTTCACCTGCGCCAAAAAGAATTCGTGAAAGAACGATCGTGAGAGCCTATACGATACGAAGAAGTTTTCCTCTGGTATGAACCCCTTTCTCTATGTTTTATCTTATTCTGAGCATGCTGTTGATGAGTTTAATATGCATAACTGTTAGTATAGAATGTATATCGTTTATGTTTCGGTCACTGTAAAATCGGAGCAATCTAAGCCCGCTCATGGAACTGTCGGTATAAGATCCTTCATCACTAAAGGGTGATTAACTATACATAAGACAAAATGATTGCATAAGGTCAAGATCCTAGGTCATGCTAGCTAGGTACTTCTCAACCCATTCAAAAATTTAGCTACTCATGCGAAATGTGAAGAGATTGAACAGATGTTATGATGAGAATTCCATTTTATAAATAAAGTCAGAATACAAAACAACAATAGAAAGTAAGGATAAGAAGTCTGGTAGCAATGACTTGCTTCCCGTGGCTTTTACACTGTCTTTTTTTCTCTACTCTGCCCAGAAGAATATCCTTGCTTTCGCAAGTGGCGGCCCTCTCTCCATTTATAGCACTTTCCGGCAGTCTTTTGAGCTAGCCATTAACGATCTCTTGGCGTCTTCTTCACTTCTCTTGCCTTCGTCTTCTAAGTATATGAATAACTACAGACTAATGGCTATCTAATCGTATATGGTCTATCTTTTGTATGTCGCGAACTTGTTTATCGATGGTGGCCTTCGCTATTTAAAGAGCTCAAGGTGAAGAAGCTTTTCTTTTTAATGATTGCAATGATGGGAGGTCATTAAATCTTCTGTCAGATTCGCCAATTAATGGTCACCAAAAAGTTGAATGTACTTGCTACAGTGTGTCGATAACGGTTTGTCAACTAAATTCGGATTCGACTGTCATAAGCTTTCCGTCCCATCATGATTTATTATACTTTCACCTTCACGAGCCATCTTTATGTGGCCACCTTCTTGAGTAACTCCTCGTGAACACATATGATCGCATGACTTTGCGATCACAATCTTTTAATGTGCGCAATCGCCGAATTCCTTGGATCGTAATTTTCTTTAAGCCAACGCATTTTTTCTGCACAAAAGAAGTAAATTAGCTGGTTTTATGCGATGAGCGCACGCGATCGCAATATTCTTAGTTTAACGCTTTTGGACATGATCTTGTATATTTTTACCTTCGCATTCTATCATTGTTTTACTTATTTGCACTGTAATAACATGCATTTCTGCCCGTTATCACACCCCCCAAATTTAAAACAATGCTTATCCTCAAGCATAAACTAAAGATTTTCTTTAGAGAGTCAACCGTATTTTCCTACCTAGATTTCTCGAGGTGTCTTATTCAAATTTTATGAACCAAAATCTTCTTAATTTCTTACCTGTCTCTTCCTAAAATATTTCTAAAACTTAGGGACCGCAAGTTTAACCTTTAAAAAGACTTTACTTGTTTCCAGAACATTGCATGAGTTATTTCAAAACTTTTCTTTTGAACCGGGTTGTTTCCAAATGATTTTTATCCTTGCATAGTTTAGATATTCTTATTGTGACCTTACGCTGATCCAAGTGCCTAGCCTTCGTTTTGGCTTGCCCCAACGGGTGTCATGCGAGCATCCAACTACAAGCAAGGCACTCTTTCTCAGACTAAATTCATGCCAATTTCGCAGTAGAGTTGCGATCCTTGATTTATGCATTGATCACGATTCCTACCTTCGTTTTGGCTTGCCCCCACGGGTGTCATGCGGACATCCAACTATGAGTAGGATCCGATCTCAACGTTATGATTTTTTTTAGATGTCTAAAAGAAGCAAGGTTGAAACTAAATACTGGCACCCCCAAATTTAAATGCAACAATGTCCTCATTGCTAATAGACTGAAATAATTCATGTAATGCTCTTAGGAAGTTTCGTAAAAATCATTTTGAAAGAAAGCTGGTGGATCACTAACTTCTAGAAATATTTCACGATTTGACCGTACTTAAATGAAGTTGATTCTAGTGCATGCGATGAGAAATAGAGGCATGTGTTTTATCATTGAAATCATAATTGGTACGGAAAAAATATGTAGTGACTAACTAAAGTAATCAATCATTCAATGATTGTGCCAACTAAAAAGGATGCGATGATAAAATTATCAATGTTAAGAATGAGATGCGAGAATGCAAAGTTTGGATTAAAAAAGTCAAAGAAAGATACAACCCCCAAATTTGCTTTGTTGCCCGCATCATCTGTGATCACATCCTTCTTTGCGACGAGCTGTTTTATTCAATTGTGATGGGCTGAACAAACTGGTCGCATTTTTCGGTTATCACGTAGCTCCACCACGATCGTTGCTAATAAATTAAGAGGGTAAAAAATATGGAAGGCAAGGTTGATTTTTTTGTTTTTGTTTTTTTTTTTTAAGAAAGTGGTGTTTGCGAAGAAAAAGGTAGAGTAAATTCATGAAATACAGATATAAAAAGGATACTTCAAAAAATTTCGTCCCTGATGAGTTTGTATCGCATACTATCGTAGGGACTATTCATTTCTTCTTCAGTCAGGAATTCCTCAGGTCCACGGAGGTTTTCTCGCGATGCAAGTCTCCTCCGTGACATATCTTGGCTCTTTACCCGTTGACTTTGAATGCTTTGGTACTGTCCTCATTAGTTAACTCAACCACCCCATGCGAGACTACCTCCTTGATTATAAACGGTCCAGATCATCGTGACTTTAATTTTCCGGGAAAAAGTCGTAGCCTAGAATTGTATAACAAGACCTTCTGTCCAACCTAGAGATTCTTTTCGCATATGCATTTGTCATGCCAACGTTTTGCGTGTTCCTTGTAAATCTTGGCATTTTCATATGCTTCAATTCTCCATTCATCTAGCTCGATTAGCTAATGTATTCTCGCTTCCCCTGTCATCTTTAAATCAAAATTGAGCTTCTTCACTGTCCACAGTGCTTGTGCTCCAATTCCAGCGGCAAGTGGCAACTAAATTCGGATTCGACTGTCATTAGCTTTTCGTCCCATCATGATTTATTATGCTTTCACCTTGATGCGCCGTCTTTATGTGGCTACCTTCTTGAGTAACTCCTCATGAACGCATACGATCGCATGACTTTGCGATTGCAATCTTTTAATGTGCACGGTTACCGAATTCCTTGGATCGCAATTTGCTTTGCGCCAACGCATTTTTCCTGCAGTTCCCAACTCCGCAATCAAACAAATCCCCAAAAAGGTAGGCTTGTTGAGTTGGCAATCTGGCCACTTTCACCCATACTAATCAAAGGAACGCCTTCAAAGGCAAGAGTTTCCAAAATAGTTAGGATTAAAGACAGGTCACCTTTGGTCATTTAGGTGAGATGTAAGTATCAAGTATCAATGGCATTATATAAAGAGATGAATCACCTTGTGGTTCAGTCTTATACATTTTTTTTGTATAGAACACCCCCGCTCGCATATCTCCACAGAAATGGTTAGGATCAGACTATCTGTAGTAGTTGACAACACTTGTAAACCTCTACAAAGTGGGTCGTATCCGTGGTGTGATCAAGATAAGGTATCCCTCCTTTATCCTTATACTACAGACCTTTTAGGTTATTACTTAAGGCATGATCCACTTTTATATCTCATATACATGCTTAAGTTTACATACAATAACCACAGTTCTTTGTTTATTGGATATCAGTAATTGCAAATAAAATCACTCTTATTTTATTCAAAACAATGTATACAATGTTTACAAATTACGAGACTCTGGGAGAATTAAGACACCATTCCCAACAATCACATATAATTAATTCCCTCAATTAATTTGAATAATTCAAATTAATTCAAAAATTGATTCTCATTAATTCCCGTTGAGCTACATAGGGAACCTTATGGACCTATAACTTGAAGCTCCAACGGTATGCGAATAATTAATTAAACTCTTTAATTAAAATTTTCACCATCTATTAACTATCGGGTCTCCACTAAAG
Organism: Benincasa hispida; assembly: GCF_009727055.1. NCBI lineage: Eukaryota > Viridiplantae > Streptophyta > Magnoliopsida > Cucurbitales > Cucurbitaceae > Benincasa > Benincasa hispida. The sequence goes on along the minus strand of NC_052357.1, from coordinate 75,763,885 downwards.
ACCGATAGCTGCACTCTTGGTACTATAGATATATTTCTGTGTTCATTAGATATAATCAGTCAATAGTACGATGACCCTTTTGTTGGGGTTAATGGCCTAAAGTCTCGTATCCTATAGTTTGTAAACAGTTTGTACAAATGCTTGAGATGTATAATATATGATATTTACTTCACTTCTTGACTTTGCACATTTGGATGTTTTATTTGCTTTACCATAAACCAATAAACTAAAATCCTTAGTTGTCGTTATGTAACTTAAGCATGTATGTGGTGGCATACTAGTGGATCATATCTTAAGTGACAACCAAAAATGGTTTGTGGTATATGGATATAGGAAGAAAACCTTATCCTGATAACGCTATGGATGCGGCCCACTTTGTGGAATAGTTACAAGGGTTGTAACTTGCTACAAATGATCTGATCCTGATCAGTCATGAGCGAACGTGCGAGCGGGTGCATCCTATACAAAGAGCTTGTATAAGACCTGACCACAAAGTGTTAACGTCTTGTCATATAACCCCGTTCATGATAGAGACTTCACTTCACTAGGATGACCATAGGTAACATGACCTCAATCCTGAGTGAGTTAGAAACTCCTGCCATTGAGGGCGGTCCTTTAATTTGCTTGGCTGTGAGTGACCAAAGTGCCGACTCAAACCTACCAATTTGGGGATTCGTCTGATTTAGGAACTGGGAACTCAGCTACACAAGATGGAATTCACTCATTCCTCGAACTAAGGGTAAGTAGATAGATTGCTCCCTTAAAGGCTGATCCCGAGGCTTGAACAATGTGACGACACACACCTTGAGGGCTCAGTGGTACTTAAGTAGTAAGATGTAACTATAAGGGCAAAATGGTAAATTGGTCCAGTTGTACTTACTAGCATCTGTGAAAGGTCATCGTACTGATGATTGGTTATATCCGATGGACATAGAAATATATTTTGGTCAGAAGAGTTCAACTGTTGGTCTTTAGTGGAATTTCTGACAGTTAACGGATGGTGGATATCGTTGCTAAAGAGTTTAGTTAGTTATTCACGTACCATTGGAGCTTTGAGCCATAAGTCCATAAGGTCCCCTTGGTAGCTCAGATACAAGTTGAGAATCAATTTTTGGGTCAGTTTGAAATGTTCAAATTGACAAGAGGGAGTTCGATTATATATGATATAATTGAACTAGTTAATTATATATGATATAATTGACTTTATGTATGGGATACATTATTTGGAGGAAATTGGATATAAATTTGATTTATATCTAGTGGAGGAAAAATACTATGGTTAATATATGATATTAAACCATAGGTTATGAATATAATGTGAATATATTTATTAATTAGACAGTTATGGGATAATTGGCCGATGTCACTTCTATTTTCATAACTGATGAGTAAGATGAAGAATCGTTTTGAGACGCTTAAATAGCTCACGGTGTGTTGCGATTCAAAGGAACGTCATCGCTTAGTAAATCAGAGCATATACGATAATGTTGTTTACTGAACGATTGTTTACACCCACGCGTGCTGTGAAACCTGAATTTCAATTTCCCTACTTAAGCAGGAAATTAAGGGAATTAACTAAGTGTAAGTTAAATCCTATGTTAAATAGAAGGAAATTCTAAGTGTTTAAATAGATTTGTTTAGTATCTTTGAGATAAGCCTTAACTAGTATAACCCATGCGTTGGAAGCTAGAAAAATGGCTAAGTATTTGTCAATGCGTTGGCCTTGTGCTAAATGTTGGTGTTGTGCCATGCGTTGGCCATGCACATTTGAGAGGTTATTTGGGCATTGAGGGAAGCCAAAGTGTGCCCGAGAGGAAAGCCTATGCATGGACAAGCATGCAACAGCCAAAGTTTTGAGAGGATAGCAAAGCATGCGGTAGCATCAAGTGTGCGTGAGCAGTGGGCGTTGGGCGTTGGAGTTGCGCATTGGACGATCGTGTAGCAATGAATGGGCGTTGGACGATCGTGTAGCAAATGCGCAGAGCTAAGCAATGTGGGAGGTGATCGTGCGACAAGGTTTGGTGCTAGATGATGTAGAGAGTTACGCTAAACGATAGCGCTATGCGATGGGCGATAGTCTTAAGCGATAGGGCATTGGCACTGCACGATCGGCATTAGCACTAGACGATGATGTTGGGCGATGGCACTACGCGATGGGCATGGGCGTTAGACGATAGCCGTGATGCGCTAGACAATGGGCGACAACGCTACATGATCGGCCTCAGCGAGATCTGCACGATGAGCAAGAGCTGTGCGGTAGGATGCGATGGGCTGTGCGTTGGATGATAAGTGGCAACATTACTAGACGATGAGCTAGGCGATGAACGGAAGAGCTACACAATGAGCTAGTTGATAAGACAAGCCATGGTGGACGCATGGTGAAGTGTCTATATGTTGTTAAGGTTAGTTTGCGTTGGTCTTGAGTAAGAGACTAAGAACATTGGCAAGCAATAAGGACATGCTAGAGTTATTCATAAGGGATGCATTAGCAAGAGGCTAGGCGATGGTAAGATAAATCATGAGGCGTTAAGTTAAGATCTAGCTTGACCCACGGGTTGTTATGCATTGGTGATGTGTTATGTGCTAAGGATATCTGAAGACATGTAAGCGCATAGGACAAGGCTTGAGCAAATATTATTCGTTGGAACAATGTTGATCATAATCCTTGTAGAGTGCATGGGCCAAAGGTAAGCCATGCGAGAGAAAAGGATATGCGGCCAATGACTTGCAATGTCTTCGATTTAGTATGGCTCAAGTGATGTGTTGATAAGGAAGCCATGGGCTGATGATGGCTAACCAAGAAAGGGTTAAATTTAAGTTAGTAGAAGGTGGACTTCATGCAAAGGAAGTGTGCATGAGGAAGACAACTCAAAGTAGGAGGTGGATGCACCAGAGAGCTTGCAAACCAATAAGGTTGAGCTAGATGAAGGAGAAATTAACACTTCAAGCTGGTTGTGGCAAGGAGATGCGTTGGAAAAAGGAAGAAAGGACGCCTCGACGTGCAGCCAAGTAGGAGATGTCAGGCTTGGAGAGACTTTGGACGCCTATAAATAGAGCCAAGGACTTCTATACATATCATAACTCGAATTCTCTTCAAAAAAAAAAATTAGGAAAAGTGTATAAGGGCTGATTGGGAGGAAACTATGCATTGATGAAGGAATGCATGCGTTGGTTGCAAGACCATGCATTGGTCAAGTGATTCCAAGAGGAGGATATGCTGGCAGACAGTAAGATCTAGAAGTAGCATCAACTTAAGATGAGGAGTTCTCCAAAACTACTCATGAGTTTAGAGTGATTCCAAAGCCACTTGAAATCTGAGAGAGTCTAATTTTCAACGTAGGGCTGCTGGAGAAGAATCTCCAAGGAATCAAGCTGGAGAGTCAGGAAAAGACAGAATGATCGAGCTTTCGAGTAACCTTGGGCCTGTCTTAATAATTTAAGGATTCCGACCAAAATACAAGAAGTTTTGAGCTAAGATTTTAAGGTAATTTTCCTGAGACAATGTAGAACATGTTTACAGAAGGAAGTATCTTAAAATAAGGTCCAGAACTATATATAATCTAAGTTTGTAGTTGAATCTGGAATTTAGGGTTAAAAAGGGAAACCAAGGAAACCTAAGGAACTTTGGAGAGGAAAGTTCCTACCCAACCAAGGTGAGTGGTTATTCTATTGTTTTTATGATTGATTTCTATGTATATATGTGAATATATATATATATATATAGGTTATATTTGAAATATTGGCATGATCGAAAAATGTGTCTTGTCTGGATTTGATTGTTGTTGTGTTGGAACGGGATTTGTACTCGGGATACTGTTAGCATGCCTTGTGGATGCTTGGCTGGGATTGCCAAGGTATCTGACTGGAATTGTCAACATACTCAAGCTTGTCTAGCAGAAATTATCAATATACTCAGCGGACTATGGGATTTTGTCCACGATTGTCATCGCGGGTTATTCACGAAGAATACCTGGGGAAGATACATGATCATGCCAGGGTTGTCCAGCTGACAGGCTGGGGTGGTTGCATTTTGTTATGTGATTGTCGTTGATTGTGCAATAATTTTCCCAAAAATGAATTTCTGAAATCAAATCTATGTTTGTACAAAACCGCCACTCACTGAACATTGTAGCTCACGTTTTCCACGTTTTATCTCTTTTCCCCCCCAGGTAGTGAAGGTTGAGGAGTTCTAGGGTACTGCTAAGGTCAAGGTCTACCACAAGCCACAGTTAAACTTCCGACATTTAGAGTTGTTGATGTAAACTTTGTAGTTAAGCCTGAGAGTTGTACAAACGTTGTGCTATTGGTAATAAAATAAGATAGTCAAATCATTGTTGATTACATCATTGGCTTAAAATTTTACTGAGAGTAAAGAAGTTCAAATGAGCAGTAGGTATCACAAAAGAGCAGTATCTACCGTCCCTCACGCCTCTTCTCAGGCTCAGAAGGCAGGCTCAGGGTGAGGTGTGACAAATTGGTATCAGAGCATTTCCGCAAGAGTTATTAGCCAGTAAGTGTCAGAAAAAGGGTTGATAATTACTACACTCATGTCCTTTTACTACGAGACGTTTATTACGAGATTTAATGCGCAACCCCAACAATAACTTTGTGTCTACAAAAACTACTGTAACCTTTCTAGTATTGTATGTAGATGATATCCTACTAATTGGGAATGATGCAGGGTTCCTGACTGACGTTAAGCAATAGCTAGCAACCCAATCCCAATTGAAATATTTAGAATGGGCTCGGTATGCTCTTGGAATCCAAATCGTTTGGAATCGCAAGAACAGAACATTAGCTCTGCTCAAGCATCGTATTGTTGGGGTTGATGCCCTAAATCTCGTAGGGTCCTGTAGTTTGTAAACACATGTATGAACAAATATTTTGTGATATATATATGAGATATTATATTCACTTCAGTCTATGAAATATGAGATATTTTAGTTGCATTAACCACAAACCAATAAACTAAGATCCATGGTTATTGTTGTAACTTAAGCACGTATGTGGAGACATACAAATAGATTGTACTTTAAGTGATAACCTAAATGGACTGTAGTATATGGATAAATGAGAGAAATCTTATCCTGGTGACATTACGAGTGTGACCCGCTTTGTAGGTGTTAAAAATGTTGTAAAGTGCTACAAATGGTCTGATCCTGATCATTCGTATATTAGACATGTGAGCAGGGATACTCTATACAAAGAATTTTGTATAAGACCGGAACACGAAATATTTAGTCTCGTTATATAATGTCATTCATGACAGAGACTTTCATTTCACTAGGATGACCATGGGTAATATGACCTTATTCCTGAGTGAGTTGTGAAATCTTGCCAATGAGGGTGGTTTTTTGGTTTGCATGGGTGAGAGAGGTCAGATCGTCGACTAAAACCTACCACTTTGGAGATTTGTCGTACTTACGAGCGATTTGTGAAGAGTCATCATACTATTGATTGGTTATATCTGATGGATACAAAAATATATTTGTAGTGCAAAGAGTGTAGTTGTCGGTCTTTAGTGGAGTGTCTGACAGCTAATGGATGGTGGATATTGTGATTAAAGAGTTTAGTCAGTTATTCACGTATCGTTGGAGCTTCAACCTACAGGTCCATAAGGTCCTCTTGGTAGCTCAATGGATTCATGTTGAAAATCAATTTTTCAGTTAGTTTGAAGTGTTCAAATTAACAAGAGGAAATTTGATTATATATGATATAATTAAATTAATTCAATTATATATGATATAATTGATTTGATGTATTTGATACATTATATGATTGGAGAAATTAATATAAAAATGATTTATATTGAATGCCATAAAGGAGAAAGAATTATAGTGTATATGTTGCATATGATGTAATAGTAAAACTATAGGTTATAAATATAAGATGATAAATTAGTTATTATATTTATTTATAATAAATTAATTATAAGATAATTGATTTCAGTTTTGTCCAATAACCACCTTAGTGGGTGGTTTTAGTCAGTTTATGGCAACCTGTGGGATAAAGAAGAAAAAGTCTTTTCATTATTCATTCCACGATACATGAAGCAAGTTATGAGATAACTTGTCGAGAGAGTAAACGATAGATCGAGATTTCTATACGATATAATTCACTTACTACACGATCGAGGAATGAGTTTATGCGTAGGTTGATTTCTTCTAAACGATTCCTCTATTTATTACTCGATCGTCTACTTGATCATTCTTTCTCTTTAATTCTTCCATCCCTTTATACAAATCCATACAGAGCCCATAACTTCTAGATTCTCACACCCAGAATACTAAGGTAGCCGAGTGGTGGTGTCGAGGTCTCTTCGAGGGTCAAGGATCAATTTATACTCGATTGTCATTGAGTATTTTCCAGTTCGTGTTGTTTGTTGGGTTTGATCGTTGCATTCGTGTTGTTGGACACATTGCTGTTTGATCGAGGAAATACTAGAAGAAAGGGTTCTTCAAAGGTATGTTTACTCGATCCTTTGTTTTTAACTTAGAAGCTTGCTGTAATTTGGTCCTTAATGCATAACTGTTCTATTTGATTGTAAATGTTTATATTCTTTCGTAATGGTTTTTGGAACGATCTACTTCCGCTCACTGGTTCTCTAGATTTAGGGCTCCTTCAAGCATATAGATAAGATGTTATCTAGATATAAGATGCAGAATTCCAAGTGGGGTTTGCTACCTTTCAAGTGTGGAGTTCATCTATCGAAGAAACAGTGTCCTTAGACATCTCAAGAAGTTGAAGATATGAAACGTATTCCTGATGATGGGAAATTAGATGTCAATTACTCGACAACTAAAATCCCTTGGACACAATATGCGATGCATGTTCTTAAAGTATGTGTTAATTATCATACGTCGTGTTCATGCGTTGGAATGACTATGCGTTAACGAATGTATGCGATGACCATGCATCCTGTCACAAGTTTTCTTACGCTCACGCCAAGTATAACGCGAACGCAAGTTTTTTGGATGATCTGAGGTCGAACTTAAGGACTTGTAGCTAGATGAATGCGGTAATGTGCATGCGGCGGTTGAATAAAAGAATGTATAGGAGGTTTCTATACTAACACTACTCCTACTCCTAAGTAACAGACAACGCAATAAGAATATGAATGAGAGGCAGGTACACGACAACTCTTGACATGAAACAAATGAATGGGAAAATAGATAAAATGTGGAGATGTCTTCATAGCAACTCTTAAGAGTGACTGCAAGGGCAATCTTAGTCAACGCAAGCTATACGATCATGCTACACTAAAAGGCTAAATCTAGGACGTATGCGGTGTATATGTGATAGTGCCGAGAAGCCTATGCCAGCCTAAACCCCTATAACCCGCTCACGTGCTCTCGCCGCATGAACGTGATGGCCGTATATCACACCATATTCTACTTCCTGGATGCATGCAATATCCCATCTGTAAGGTGCATACACTATGTGATGACAAACGGAGCTTATTCCTAAGTCTCCATTCTTGCTTATGCAAACCTAATCTAGCCCTTTCGAGCATCGATTCTAACCTAGCTCTCTCGAGTCTTAGGTTCTTTCTTTAGACTCTCTCCCGAGCAGCTCTAAAGGTGCGATGGACGCATACATAAGACAAGGTAACCACATAAACTTGGCGAACGCAAGATTATTCCTATCTCTAGTGAACAATAGCTTACATTGCTCAATGCGACCAACCACTTACCCTCCCGGGCAGTTAGTTGTTGCTGACTTCACTTATAGACAGTGTTGCATTAGCTTCACACTAAGCAAATAAGGTTTTCTCAAATACTCATGCAACACACAACTTTCAGTGGTTTGCTACATGCTTCATATCTCTAATCCACATGACTAAGTATGCGATACTCAAGCAATCTCATTAAGTGATGTAATGAAAGTTAAGGATGCTAAGTAAAGAAAATGGAGATGGAATCGCAGGAAACACGGAGATGCATTGAAAACATAATGTATTAAATCACAAAATGTGATACAATACAATCTAGGAAAAGAAGGGGAAATGAAATGACCGGTTGGAAAATATGTCTTGCTCCCAGCGAATGTGCGTCAAGGTTGCCGGTGGTACCATGGATGGGCGGTGGAGCTGACTCTCCCGAGATCTAGCTCCGATTGAAGGCTCTGGTCATCACTCGAAATGGATGAAGGAGATAAAGAACTCTCAATCTTTCTTCTCACGCGTTAGTCTGGATCGCAGGGAAAACTCTGGGTTGCAGGGATAATCCCCGGACCAATTGGAATTCTGCTCATTGACTTCTTTACACAGAGCTTGGATCGCCGACAGCATTAATGGACTGCTCTGATTCTGACATTCGCGGTGCGTTTAGTCCTTTCTGAATCTTTGCTACTAACGGCGTGGTAGGTGAAATGTCAACATCATCTTTTGATTCTCCCAAGGTACTGTCTCTTATACACATCTAGATGTGTATAAGAGACAGACCTTGGATAACTTGAATTTCTGCCCATCGGCTTCTTTATATAGAGCTTGGATCGCCGACAGCATTAATGGACTGCTCTGATTCTGACATTCGCGGTGCGTTTAGTCCTTTCTGAATCTTTGCTACTAACGGCGTGGTAGGTGAAATGTCAACATCATCTTTTGATTTCCCTGAGGTAGATGCGTTCATTCCACCAACCTTGCATTGATCCCTTTATCATACGTTATCGTGTAGCCACAATCATGTAGTGACCGCATTCGTTTAATACCGCAACTTCTACACGATGACCGCAATCGCTTAACGAGCGCAACTCCCATGCGATGGATGCATGCGGCTGATTATCGCAATCACCCATGCGTTGATCGAACGCGTTCGCCTTTGCGATGGAGAGATTTCTCCGCATGCGGTCATCTATGCGGCAGTCCGATTTCCACATTTGTGTCCACTTTCTGCGTTAGCTACAAAAATAGACAATTGAGCGTATAATAACACATAATAAGGGGTTAGCCGAGATTCATCATGCTAATCAATGCAAACTCAATTTCTCAAGAATTCCTAACATAATTGTCGCATATTCTGCTTAACAGCCCTCAAAATTCTAAGTAAAAGGCCTAAGATGACATACATTTCTACATGTCATCAATTCTCTATGCATTAGTAGTTAGTAGTCTAATGTATGCCATGTTATGTACATGACCTGGCATATGCTATGCAGTGGGAATAGTCGGCAATTATCAGTCCAATCTAGGATATGATCATTGAATTTTCATTAAATTAATAGAAATCAGATATGAGGATTTTCATGAGCAGCGGAATGATCGTTCCAAATTCCTTTTGAAATTGAACAATAACAATTACAGTCATGAAATGGAAACTTACAGGTCATACACAATACAAAATTACAGGATGCTTATAAGATAATAAAGGGAAAATTACAGACCTTTGAAAACTCATGCTTCAAACTCCCTCGATCAAGAACACTCGATCAGTCTCCAAGACAACAATACATGAACGCTCGAACACAACGAACACAACACAACACGATCAACAGCAACCACAAACTCAACGAATGGCCTCTAAAATCTCAAACTCAATTGAGTTGAGTAAGACACCACCACAATGGCTACCTTGGTATTCTTAGTGTGAGAATCCAGAGGTGTGGGCTGTGTGTGGACTTGGTTAGAGGAAGAGATCGGAGGAATAAAAATCGTGTAAACGATTGAGCAAATGGGAGATGACAAGACAATATCGTATAGACGAATGCTCAATCGTTTAAAAGAAGGTAAGCTATCATATAGCAAAAGGCCTACGATCAGCAAAAGGCCTGCGATCGTTTAGCTACGACAAGCTGAGTGAACTATCGTATAGTATCACTCCACGATCTCTTAGTCTCTCTTTCAGCTATCATTTAGTGAAAACAATTCTCACTTGACAGCAATTGCGTGAGTTTCTTTTCGAGAATAGCAACTCTAGCAAATTTTCTAAATTTAGGAAAATATTTTTCCTTTTATCTCACGGTTACCATAAAACCACCAATAACCTCCAACTCAATTGGTTATTAGAGAAAAAGAGATAATTATCCAATAATTAATATTATTATAAATATATATGATAACCAACTTACCATATTATATTTATAACCTATAGTTTTAATAATTCATCTCATGAAACATATAAACCATAGCTCTTTTTCTATTTCATTGTACTTAATGTAAATCATATTTACATTAATCCTCCACTTGATGTATCTCATACATCACACCGATCATATCATATATAATTGAATTTCCTCTTGTCAATTTGAACATTTCAAATCAATACCAAGAACTGATTCTCAACTTTAATCTATTGAGCTACCAAGGGGACCTTATGGACTTGTAGCTTGAAACTCCAACGATACGTGAATAACTTACTACACTTTTTAGTTACGGGATCCACCATCCGTTAACTATCGGACACTCCACTAAAGATCGACAGTTGCATTCTTCTAACTACAGATATATTTTGTGTCCATATCAACCAATCAACAGTGCAATAACCCTTCACAGATCACTCATAAGTACAACTCGGCCAATAACCGTTATGCCCTTGTAGTTACATCTAACTTCTTAAGTACCATTGATCCCTCTAATGAACTTAAGTCATACTCCTACTATGACTGAGTCCTCTCTTCCAAAGAAAAGTTGTGACCACTATGTTCAAGACCTGGAATCAGCCTTTAAGGGAGCAATCTATCTACTTACCCTTGCTTCGGGGAAGGAGTGAATTCCATCTTATGTAACTGAGTTTCTAGCTCCCAAATCAGACAAATCCCCAAAAAGGTAGGCATGTAGAGTTGGCAATCTTACCACTCTCATCCATACTAATCAAAGAACCGCCCTCAAAGGCAGGAGTTCCCAAAACACTCAGGATTAAGGTCATGTCATCTATGGTCGTTTAGGTGAGATGTAACTCTCAAGTATCAACGGCGTTATATAAAGAGACTAATCATCTCGTGGTCCGGTCTTATACAAACTCTTTATATAGGACACCTTCACTCGCATGTCTCCACATGAATGGTCAGGATCTACCATCTTTAGTAGTTCACAACACTTGCAAACCTCTACAAAGCGGGTTGTATTCGTAGTGTCACAAGGATTAGATATCCCTCCTTAATCTTTATACTATAGATCTTTTTAGGTTATCAGTTAAGGCATGATCCACTTGTATATCTCATATACATGCTTAAGTTTACATACAATAACCATGGAGCTTTGTTTATTGGATATGAGTAAATGCAAAATAAAATAACTCTTATTTTATTCATAACAATGCGTACATTTTACAAACTACAAGACTCCGGGAGAATTAGGACACCAATCCCAACAAAAAATACCCTCAAGTATCTTAGGAGAACGAGGGATTATATGCTCGTATATGGTGCTAAGGATCTAGTCCTTATAGGATACACTAACTTTGATTTTCATATCGATAAAGATTTAAGAGAATCTACATCAAGATCAGTGTTCACTCTAAACAGAGGATCAGTAGTTTGGAGAAGTATAAAGCAAGGTTGTATTGTGGACTCCACCATGGAGGTTGAGTGTGTAGTTGCATGTGTTAGACTATGACTTATTGTTCACTAGAAGGATCAGTGGTACTTAAGAAGTTAGATGTAACAACAGGGGCAAAGTAGTAATTTTAGCCTAGTCGTACTTAACTAATTATCCAATGGACAGAAATATATTTGTAGAGCGAAGAGTGCAACTGTCGGTCTTTAGTGGAGTGTCTGACGATTAATGTAAGTTGAATAATTTAATTAAATGAGTTTAATTAATGAGCATCAATTTTGGATTAATTTGAATTGTTCAAATTAATTGAGGGAATTAATTATATGTGGTATAATTAATTTAATTTAATTATATATGATATAATTACTATAATGTATTTCATACATTATAATATAAGTTTATTTGAGATGATATAAATATTTGAATATAATTCAAATACTAATTATGTCATTTGATTCATATAATTAATTTTAATATAGATAGGATTTATATTAAATACCATGTATTAATGAGAGAATTAAAAACTATAGATTATATTGTATTTGGTACAATATAAAAACTATAGGTTATGTATTATATGCGATATAACATATGGTTTAAAATATATATTATATGATTATTAGTTATTATATAAATATATATATTATATTTTATTATATTTATTTAATATTAAAATTTGAATTTAATTATGGGAGGGAGTTCTAACTCCCTCCCCCTCTTTTCTCTCTTTTTCATATGTGATAGGAAGTTTTGGACAGAGTGGTTTGCTCAATCTTCTTAACAGAAGAATTAAGAAAACAATTAAAGTTCTCTGTGATTTTCTCCCAGACTTCTTTCCCTCTCAAATTTCATCTTCTTCTCTCCCAAAACTCCAAGAGCCTACAACTTCTTGGATTCTCATACCAGATAATACATAAGGCTCCAATTGGTCGTGGCCATCTTAGATCGAGGGTTTCGAGTTCGTTGCAGCATGTGAAGAAATTTGTTCTTCAAAGGTAAGGGTCTCTAAACTCTATTCTTCTTTTTCCTTTCTTAGAATTGCATGTTGTAAATTGTTTTTTGTATGCATATTTTTTTATGTGAAATTTTGTTTTTGTAAAATAAAATTTGGGACCGATCTCCATGTTTCCGCTCAGGGTCTTAATTCCTTCAGTTGATAGTATGAGGTCTATGACAGGCTATGTGTTCACTCTGGGTGGTTCTGTTGTTAGTTGGAAGGCAACCTTACAGTCTACAGTTACTTTGTCTACTACTGAAGAAGACTACATGGCCTTGACAGAAGCTGCTAAAGAGGAAATATGGTTTAAGGGTTAGTTGGTGATCTTGGTTTCCATCATCATCATGAGAGAACTAAGCACATCGATGTAATATATCACTTCTTAAGAGGTGAGCAGAGAGTTAAAGTTATGAAAATTGGTACTGATGATAACTCTGCTGATATGTTCACCAAACCAGTTCCACAAGGCAAATTCCAACATTGTTTAGAATAGCTGAATGTTTTGAATTGTTAGTGGTCCATTGGGACACTTTAAGGCATGAGGGAGAAGTCTGGGTAGTCTGACAATGTTGTTTATATTACATCTGGTAGATATGTTATCTGGGAGAGAATTCAAGTCAAGGTGGAGATTTATTACCTTGAATTTCTTTGTTGGCGTTTCGAACAACCAAGTACAGGGGATTCGTATTTAGCGTATTTATTTATTTATAGTTATTTATGAGTATGACTCTAGGGTTTAGAGTAGTGCGCTATATAAACTCTCTAACCCTAAAGACATTGTTTGTGTATTTAAAAAACCTTATCTCTAATAATATTGTTCTCTCTCTGCCCAATGGACGTAGCTAACACACCATTAGTGAACTACGTATATCTGTGTGTCGATTCTTTGATGTTCTTTTATATTATTTAATTGTAAATTTTGTAATGCACATATGTATATATAATACCATATATGTATATAACATCAACCAAAACATTTGAAAATAAACCACTCACAGTTCACCGACTAAGATTCCCCTTTTCTTCAAGCCTTCCCAACTTCCTAGTCTCCTTTTTTATTCCCAGTTTCCTTCAAACTCCAACTCATCTTGAATTTATAAAAGTTCAGCTTAGCCTTAGAACACCTTATTGGCCCTAAAGTTAGCTTACCAACTCCAACGCCTACAAACAAAACTTTTGGTCAATTAGGGTAGCTGTGGGCATGGAGATGAACTTCCTCAGACCTATTGTACGCATAGCCCTCCTGTTGGATGCCTAGGTCTTTCAGTTGGATGCCTAGTTGGTCTCTTCAGCTCATAATCTGCTTGTTGGATGCATATTACTTCTTAGTTGAACACATAGCTTTTTGAAAAACGATTTCGACTATGGTCAACATCCTTCTTTTCACCTCAACAACCTAAGTTCTCACTCTCACACTCCCCTCTCTAATTTTATTTGAGAGATTCATGAAGTGAATGAGTAAAATGGTCTCCTGCTGTTGGTATTCTTAAGCTTTTCCAAGCCATCTTATCATCCTCAGTTCACCTCTTTGTTTGACATCTTCTACTAAAATCTTGTCTAAGTGTCAACTCCTAAAGAATTCTCACCTCAAAGTTGGCCACCTCAATTGCATGCACCAACTCATACATATAAGTGTTAATCCCTAATGTTTATTCACTTCATAGTTCGCCACCTCTTTCTATACTTAGCCAACTTTTATTCTGTTGGGAATGGTGTCCTAAATCTCCTTGTAGTCTCATAGTTTCTAAACTCTGTAAACATATTGTTATTAATAAAATAAGTGTTATTTTATAAGCATTTACCCAATCCAATAAACTAAGATCCGAGGTTATTTTATGTAAATTTAAACAAGTATGTAGAGACATACAGGTGGATCTTGTTTAAATTAATAACATAAATGGTCTGTAGTAGATGGATAAGAAGGGATACCTTATCCTGGTGACATTATGGATACGACGCGCTTTGTAGATGTTACAAATGTTGTAAATTACTACAAATGGTCTGATTCCTGATCATTCATGTGGAGACATGCGAGAGAGGATATCCTATACAGAGAGTTTGTATAAGACCGGACCACGAATTGATTAGTCTCTTTATAAACGTCGTTGATAATTGAGACTTACATTTCACTAGGATGACCATAAGTGACATGACCTGAATCCTGAGTGAATTGGGAACTCCTGCCTATGAAGGTGGTCCTTTGATTTGTATGAGTGAGAGTTGTCAGATTGTCAACTCAACAAGCCTACCATTTTGGGGATTCGTCTGATCGGGGAGTTGGGAACTCAGCTACACAAGATGAAATTCACTCCTTCCCCGAAACAAGGGTAAGTAGATAAATTGCTCCTTTAAGGGCTGATTTCGGGTCTTGAACATAGTGGCCACACCTTCTCTTGGGAAGAGAGGACTCAGTCATAGTGTAACTATGACTTATTGTTCATTAGAGGAATCAGTGGTACATAACGAGTTAGATGTAACTATAGGAGAAAAACGGTAAATTGGCCCAGCTGTACTTACGAACGATTTTTAAAAGGTCATCACATTGTTGATTGGTTATATGGACACATAAATATATCTGTAATTCGAAGAGTGCATATGTCGGTCTTTAGTAGAGTGTCTGATAGTTAACGGATGGTGAATATCGTGATTAAAGAGTTTAGTCAATTATTCACGTATCGTTGGAGCTTCAAGCGACAAGTCCATAAGGTATCCTTGGTAGCTCAATGGGTTCAAGTTAAGAATCAGATGTTGGGTTAGTTTGAAGTGTTCAAATTAATAAGAGGAAATTTGATTATCTCTGATATAATTCAATTAATTCAATTATATGTGATATAATTGATAGTATTTAATGCATTATTGTTTGATTGGAGGAATTAATATAAATATGATTTATATTAAATGTCATAAAAGAGAAAAAGAATTATGGTTTATGTGTTTGATATGATGAAATATTAAAACTATAGATTATAAATATAATATGATAAGTTAGTAATTATATTTATTTATAATATGTTAATTATGTGATAATTAATAATTATTTTTCTCACTATCCGACTTGAATGGGAGGTTATTTACAGTTTATGGCTAACTGATGGATAAAGATGAAAATAGTTTTCATTTTGTCATAACACATGCTACAAGCATCAAGTAATCAGATTACTTATAGAGAGAGTAAACGATAGGCCTCGAGTATTCTATACAATAGTTACTCGTTGCTACACGATCGAGTAGAAAGTCTATATGGTAGGCTTCTTCTTACCACACAATCGAGTACCAAGTCTATACGATAGACTTCTCCTTCTTCTATTGCATACTCGATCATTCATTCCTCCATTCCTCTATCCAAAGTCATATAGAGCCCATAAATCCTAGATTCTCACACCGAGAATACCAAGGTAGCCTTGTGGTGGTGTCAGTTTAGTTCGAGGGTCGAGGATCGAGTTGTACTCGATTGTGATTGAGGATTTTCTAGTTCGTGTTGTTTGTTGTTCTCATAGTTGCGTTCGAGTTCTTGTTTGGACAATACGTGAAGAAAAAGTTCTTGAGAGGTATTATACTCGATCCCTTGTATTTCATAAGAAGCATGTTGTAATTTAGTCTTTATACATAATCTCTTCTTCTTGACTGTAAATGTTTATGTTCTTTCTCGATGGAGTTTGGAACGATCCGCTTCCGCTCACTAGTTCTCTAATTTAGAGTTCCTTCATATTCTCCTTTCGCCACCTCCTACTTCCAATTCTAACTTATGAGGCTTCAACTCCCGATTGACTTTCATGCTCTACTTTTGGGCACACAGTCTACACCATGCATCCAACATACCCTCATTGGCCTATTTTGGATGCATAGTCTCCACACTATGCATCCAACCTTCACTCTTTCCTTCTTTCTTTGTTTTTGTCTACTTCTTAACACATGGTTTCTTCTTTGTTCATTTTCCTATGTGTTCATGTCACACCCCCCTCCTAGATTACCCTTCATAAACCTGCAAGGAGGTGTGACCACAACAGTTACCAATCCTCTTGTTGTACTTACTGCCTACTAACATGCTTAACCTAACTTAGAACCTTGAAATGCACATATATAAAAATACTCAATCATCAACTTGAGAACAAATGACAATCATTAAACAAGTTATATATTACTCTTCAATAATACAACTTATATATTACTCTTCAATAATACAACTTATACACTTTACATAAGCAGAAACCCACCACACTTAACTAGTCCCTACAAGACATAATACATGTGTACTACTTATTATAAAACCCTCATACAAACTTCTAACATTTGGTATTGAGTGGCAGAGCAACAACACAATCGTCTTCTGGGGAGTGACCGCTACCTATGGAGAAAAGCATTTAAACAGGGTGAGCTAGAAGCCTAGTAAGTGATTAACCTTTGAACATAAAAGACATATACATCAGTCAAGTTTATCAAGGATATCATGAAATGAAAACCGTTGCTAAGAACGAGAAAATAGCCAAGCAAGAAATTACATAAACTCTTCTTACTAGAATTTAACCATATCAAAGGCATCATAAGCCTCAACTCTGGGAGACCCATAGGCCTCAGCTTCCACATTAAATATCATTACAAGAGAGCGACTCCTCTGGTCTGCTCTTATACATAACCATACTAAACCTCAACTTGGTTGGGGGAGGGACCCTCTGGCCCAACTACCACTATTACCTTAGTCGAGATGTGTCACTTATGACCATTACTTAACCCATTAATTGTAACTCATCGAACAACTTCATAGCACTTGATGCATAAAACATGATAACATTCTATGGATATTTCCTGAACCTTAGTCGAGAACGAGCATTCATCGCTCAAACCCCCAACGTCTATATAATGCCAAGAGACCCATACTTTGGCCTCGGTTATTAAAATATGACCTAGGAGACCCACACATCGGCCTCTTGAAGGAACTCTCAACGAAGAGCATCCATAAGCGCGTCTGGATCTTACCGATTTCATTATGACCGAAATACAACACATACATTCTAACAGATAGTTATACAAATTAACACTAATTAACGGCATGCTTTGATAAATAAAATACAAGAGAATGAGTTCTCATACCAGTTGAAGACTCTTTTCAAACTCGAACTCAAATGCAGCGGAAGAACCTCTATGAACTCCATCGCCAGCAAACTAGTCGGCTACGGCAGCACGATCGTCTACACGAATGGCAGCAACACAAACCAGCACGAACAAGTAAGAAGTGGGGACGACACCATCAATTGGAGCCCTTGGTATTCTCGAAGTGAGAATCATAAGTGTGGTCTTTGGTGAATTTGGTAGAAATAGGAGGACAGGCTAATCGTGTAGACGATAAGAAAGTGGGAGAGAGAGTTAACGTATAGCAGAGTGCTTATCGTTTAGACAAAGCTACACGATCATGTAAGTTTTACTAAGTGATCGTCTAGTACAAGGCATACGATTGTTTAGAAAACGCGGCATGCCAGGCGATCGTTTAGGAAAGCTAAACGATCGTTTAGGGAAAGGCGTCTGATCGTTTAGACACAGGGT
Source organism: Benincasa hispida (assembly GCF_009727055.1). Classification (NCBI taxonomy): domain Eukaryota; kingdom Viridiplantae; phylum Streptophyta; class Magnoliopsida; order Cucurbitales; family Cucurbitaceae; genus Benincasa; species Benincasa hispida. Next base: position 75,745,859 of record NC_052357.1, on the reverse strand, counting down.
GTACGATCGTTTAGACGATGGGACTCTATCGTATAGGCTCTCAAGTAAGCTACCAATACTTTTTCACACTGATTGCGATTTTTTCAAACTTTTTATGCAAAATGAAACAAATTTTCATTTTATTCTTCAGTTACCATAACCGAATACGACTTCTCCCACTAACGCACGATTGAGGAGAATATTTTGGTCAATTATCTCATAATTAACAAATTTAATAATAAATGAATATAATCATATTATATTCTTACCGTATAGTTTGATATCACATATCTACTACAGTAATTTCTCCTCAGCTTGATATAAATCATATTTATATCTAATTTCTTCCAAAATTAATGTATCTCACACATTTAGTCAATTATATCATATATAATTAACCAGTCCAGTTATATCATATCTAATCAAACTCCATCTTGTCAATTTGAACATTTCAAACTGACCCAAATAATGATTCTTCACTTTATCCAAGCTACCAAGGGAACCTAATGGACCTGTGGCTCGAAACTCCAACAGTCCGTGAATATCTAATTAAACTCTTTAGCCACGAGATCCACCATCTATTAACTACCAGACATTCAACTAAAGACCAACAGTTGAACTCTTCTTACCACATATATATTTTTGTATCCATCGGATATAACTAATCATGAGTACGATGACCCTTCACAGATGCTCGTAAGTACAACTGGGTCAATTTACCGTTTTGCCCTGTAGTTACATCTCACTCCTTAAGTACCACTGATTCCTCTAATGAACAATACAACATAGTCCAACTATGTGTGAACACCTCTCGGGCCAAGAAAAGGTGTGTGGCGCCACATCGTTCAAGCCCTGGAACCAATCCTTAAGGGAGCTATGTATCTACTTGCCTCTGCTTCGGAGAAGGAGTGAATTCCATCTTTTGTAGCTGAATTCCCAACTCCCAAATCAGACGAATCCCTAAAATGGTAGGTTTGAATCGGCGACCTGGCCACTCGCACCATACAAATCAAATGATCGCCCTCAATGGCAAGAGTTCCGACCCCACTCAAGATTGAGTTTATGTTACCTATGGTCATTCTAGTGAAGTGAAGTCTATGTCATGAACGGTATTATATAACGAGACGTTAACACTTTGTGGTCAGGTCTTATATAAACTCTTTGTATAGGACGCCCCCGCTCGCATGTCCCGTACACGAATGATCAGGATCAGATCATCTGTGACAAGTCACAACACTTGTGACCATTCAATAAAGCGAGCCACATCCGTAGCGTTACCAGGATAAGCTTTTCCTCCTATATCCATATATTACAGACCATTTTGGTTATCACTCAAGACATGATCCACTTGTATGTCACCACATACATGCTTAAGTTACATACAGATAACCAGGGATTTTATGTTTATTAGTTTGTGGTAAAGCAAATAAAACATACAACTGAGCAAAATCAAGATGTGAAGTAAATATCATATATTATACAACACAAGCGTTCGTACAAATTGTTTACAAACTATAGGACACGAGACTTTAGGGCATCAACCCCAACACCTCTCACTTATGGCCCAAGAGACCCATACTTCAACCTCATATTTTGAACCTTCTATGTGCATGTGGAGATATTAAGTACCGTCAACACCTTAGATACTCCCAGGACACCTTCCATGCTTTCAGTGTCCAGCTTACTAAAGACACCATACTTAACCTCATATCTTGTATAAACCTCCCAGAACGTAGCTTTACACTTAACATTTGTGGAAACTTAGCTACAGTCCTTTGAATGCATGCTTCAACATAGGATACCTTTTATGCAATAAGACTATCATGTCACCTTGGCATACGATCAACCAAGCACATACTTGAGGAAGATGCTAGCAACCTCATATAGCTTATTTTCTTGAGACCTGTGAACTTATCAACAGTTATCAATGAATGACATAGTTCATCCCTCTTCATAGTCCTTGCTAATACGGAGCCAACTCAATGCATAGCATTCTTCATTAACAAGTTTTACTGAAACTTAAATTCATCTCTTGGGATGTGAATCCTCTATCCATCACCTTCCTAGTCATACTGACTCTAAGTGTATGCAGTGAGGATCCCATCATCAACCGTCTCTAAACCCGGTTACCATTTCAAGGTATTGAGCCAAACATGTGTTACTAGGAGTTCTTCACCTAGACATCCCACTTAGCTTGTCTTATAGACCCAACTTTCCCTAGTAGCATGCGCTAACCATTCAGATTCTATCTAGGGCAACATACCTCATAAGCACAAGACATTAATTACTTACGAACATCATGTTCGAACCATAACTATCCATACTCTATAAGTTATTAATCTACCAAGCATTCGTAAACATCAACAAGGTAAATAGCTAGGTAAACATTTAAGGCTGGCTATCAATAAGTGACTTTTCATAAAAGCATGACTTATTAAATCATTAATAAAAGTTTGTAAGCATTAAAGTCACTCGCAAATTTTGAGAAATCTCCTTAAGATTGATGAGCTTCTCCCATTAATGTCAACCCTGTGAACACATCAAATTACTTTAGTTACTAGTCATGGTTTCCCTTTTAGACTCGCTTTCAGAATTAAGCTCACATTTAGACAATTCGTTTTCAAAACTTTTTCACCTACCTTAGGGCATCGGGTACCTAGTCGAATTTAAAAAAGCTTAAACTTCAGCGGGTCGCCTTCTTTCTGACGCCCACACCCAACACTTAGTAGGGTTTTTGGGATGCCAAGCCCACATTTAGCAAGTAGTTACTTGTTCACCCAACAAATTCCAGATTCAACTTCTAATGTCAATAGCTCAAAATCCATAACTCTTTTTAAGAAAATTCCTTCTTCAAACAAGCGCAGAACCGTGTTAACAATGTTACCTCAAAGCTTCAACATAAAACTCTTCGTGGTTTGATCTAGAGATTTAAATCTTCCTTAGTGGCCCTAGACCGCGAAGCTGCCTGCTTGTTCAACACTTGCTAAGTTTAGCTTCTAAAATATGTAACTCAAACTCCAGGCCATAACTTACAAAAGTTCCTTCTACAAACTTACTTATAAGGGTCACCTTCAATTTTCAACTTGAAATTCCATGTGGTTCGGTCTAAATCTACGTTTCTTCATCAAGTGCTCGGAACGCCCGAAAAATGAACCTCCAACTCTTCCTTCCTTCTCCGGCCCTTTTTCCAATGAGATCTCCCTTTTAAAGGCTCTATTTCAGATACTAGACTATAAAGCTTCCCACTAGTACCAAGTTCGTCAGATTTGCTCGAACAAATCATCCCTAGAAGTTCTTTTTTCTTTTATACTACCGTCCAGTTCTTTGCTTGAAATCTCCTTAAGCCACCTCACCCATTAGTGGAGATCAAGGGTCGAGATTAAGCCATCTGTCCAGATAACTAAAAGATGAGTCTAAAACTGAGCATTTAAATCTGACTGTTTCGAGCAACTCGTTTCTCGCTGAGGAAACACGATTGGGAGAGGTCTTTACTCAACAGAAATTTCCAGGACTATCTGTTAAATACTCGATGGAAGGACTCGCTACTCGATAGGGAACTCGACACTGGAAGTTTGCTCGACACGTGCTCCTTACTCGACACTCGAACTCGACACGTGAGCCTTCCTCACTCATCCTCGACACTCGCCTCTTTCCTCACTCACATATACTCAACACTCGACAGCCTCTACTCGATGCTCGGTAGCCTTTACTCGATGCTCGAACCTTTCTTGATTGCTTATACTCAACGCTCGGCAACATTTACTCGATGCTCGCCTGGCACTTATCGATGCTCAAACACTCTTCAGTACGACCAACACTTAGCCATAATTTTTCTTTGTAAAGCTAGATCAGTAAGTCACCGAGAGTTAAGTTCCCATACATAAATATTTTTCCCCTTTCAACTTATCCTTTTGATGGAACACGAGACATACGCAGCGGAATAAGGATCTAATTACAATCTAATTGTTTTTAATTTAAAGAAAAATAGCATGCAAAAAGTAGGAAAAATAGTAAATAAAAGGGATGGAATACAACCTTTTTAGCTCCAGAAAAACGCTTTTCCTTGCTGAATCTCGACCCGAACTCTTCCGGACCACCACTAGAGTTGACCTACTATCCTCTGGACTCAGAATCGGGTTGTGGGACCCGATGGATGAAGAAAACCGAGAGAGAGAAAGAGATGGAAAATAAGAATGCATTTGGGTTTGGGTTTTTTATTTTTTCAGCCCAATTGTGAAAACAATTTTGGAAAAATAGCCAAATTTTTTCATCCATAATTGAAAGCTCATTTTATAGAAAAAATCATGCAACATTTGCATGAAACAAATCCATAAAAACCCAACACCTAGAATCCACTATCTAATTGGGCTTAATGTCTCCACTATAAGCCAACACCTAGTCTACTATTTTATTAGTGGAATTATCCAACAAAAGTTTGGATTTTCCTACTAACTTTAGTCAAAGGGCAAAATAGTCATCTGGTCTGACAAAAAATTCAACATTTTGACTTTTTATGATTTTTTCCGTATTGACTAATTTTGACCTCCCGAGCATGAATCCGCCTTTATTTTCTCTAAATTCCAATCAAATTTGAATATAAGGTCGGTCAAAGTTTGACTTTTTAAAGTCAAAAGTCAACTCTTTAACTTTTTACATCTTTGACCATTTCCATTATTTTCGAGCTTACGAATATGAACGTATTCATATTCTTGATATTTAAATATTAAAGCTGTATCTCTAAACTAAAAAACCCGACCATTATATCACATATACTTGTCGGTTTCTCTATCTTCACCTAATTCGAACAATTCGAATCATTCTATCATACTGTTCAAATTTTATTCCATATGAGCTAGTAGGGGAACCTAATGGACCTGTAGATCATGGACTCCAACGATCCGAGATTAGCTGGCTAAACTCTTTAGACGGAGCTAATCAACATTCATTAACTAACGGGTCATTCCACTATAGTCCCGTAGTTTCCCCCCCCCCCCCCCCAATATAGATATATTTTTGTCCATTTGATATAACCATGATTAGTAAGCTAATTCTTCACAGATTGTTCGTAATCTCAGTTGGTCATAAAAACCGTTTTACCCCCAAGACTACATCATGTTCCTTAAGTTCCACTGATCCTATAATGAACAATTAGTTTAATGTCCAACCTATAAACCAAACCCCTCTCAGGCCAAGGAGGGGGTAGGGCCCCTTGTTCAAGACCTGGATTCAGTACTAAAAGGAACAACCTATCTACTATCCCTATAATGGGTAGGAGTGAATTCTGTCTTGCACACTATGTTCCCAACTATCCACCTGATCTTACTCCTGAAATGGGAGGCTTCTTGGGCCAGCGATAATGAGCTTCCCTCACCTATGCAGATCTAAGGATAATTCCGAGTGAACAGGAATTCATAGTTAGCTCAGGATTAAGATTAAGTTACCTGGGTCATCAATTAACGAAATAGTCAATTTTATTCATAAACGGCATTTAGAATGTAAAAGATGACTATTTCATGGTTCAGTCTTATGCAAACTCATTGCATAGGATGCCCCCACTCACATATCTCTATATGAACGATTCAGGATCACATCAATTGTACTAACTACAAAGTGGGACGCATCCATAGTGTCTCCAGAATAAGGCGCCCAACCTTATTCATATACTATAGACCATGTTGGTTATATATTTGAACTTGATCCACATTTATGTCACTACATAAAGTTCAAATTACATTAAATAGCCTCAGGACTTTAGTTTATTGGATTCAAGATTACAATTTCAATAACAACTTCGAAAAACAAAACATAATATGTTTATTAATTTACAAACTACGAGTTTTAGGACATAAAATCCAATAAACTCCCACTTGGACTAAAACTCCTAGTGGAGTATCACAGTGTTGAATTTAAGTGATAAACATATGAGTACAATAAACATATGAATACAATAAACGAGGGCATATACCCAGAAGTTCTCCCACTTGTCCTAGTTTACAAACTTCGTAGACCTAGACTCTATAGGTGACCTTCAAACACTTTAGCCGTGAGGGTCTTTGTAAAAGGATCGGCAATGTTTTGCTCAGCAGATATCTGGGTTACTACAACGTCTCCACGATGTACAATTTTCCGGATCAGATGGTATTTGCACTCAATATGCTCGTCACGCTTGTGGCTTCTTGGTTCTCTTGAATTTGATACCACACCACTATTATCACAATATAGGGTGATAGGCAGATGCATATTTGGAATGACTTCCAAATCTGTCAAGAATTTCTTCAACCATACTGCTTCCTTTGTTGCTTCACATACAGCTACGTATTAAGCTTCCATTATGGAGTCCGCAATATAGTTTTGTTTCACACTTCTCCATACTACTACTCCTCCATTCATAATGAACACTGATCTCGATATAGATTTTCTTGCATCTCGATCAGTTTGAAAACCAAAGTCAGTGTATCCAGTAAGGATCAAATCCTTAGTACCATACAAGAACATGTAGTTCCCCGTTCTCCTAAGATACTTGAGGATATTTTTAACAATAGTCCAATGATCATATCCAGGATTGGACTGATACCTACTGACTATCCCTACTGCGTAGCATATGTCAGGTCTAGAACATAACATTGCATACATCAGGCTCCCTACTGTGAAAGCATAGGGAATGTGTCTCATATCCCCAACCTCTTGAGGTGTCTTAGGACATTGATCCTTTGATAAATGAATTCCATATCTGTAAGGTAACAGACCTTTTTTGGAATTTTGCATCGTATACCTAGACAACATTTTGTCTATATAAGTTGCTTGAGACATGGCTAGTGTTCTGTTCTTGTGGTTCCGAATAATTTGAATCCCGAGAACATACTGTGCATTTCCTAAATCTTTCATTTGGAACTGCGTTGCTAGCCATTTCTTGATGTCAGTTAGGTAACCTACTTCATTCCTAATGAGTAGAATATCGTCAACATATAAAACTAAGAATGTTATAGTAGAATTGACTATCTTCTTGTAAACATAAGGCTCGTCAACATTTTGTACAAAGCATAAGATTTAATCGCAGTATCAAATCTTATATTCCAAAGATCTAGAAGCTTGTTTCACCATAAATGGATTTTGAAGCTTACAAACCTTGTTCTTGACCCTGTGTAATAAGCCCCTCTGGTTGAGCCATATAGATACTTTCCTCAAGATCGCCGTTTAGAAAGGTTTTCTTGACATCCATCTGCCAAATTTCATAGTCATAAAAGTGGGCAATGGATAAGAGTATTCCAATCGACTTAATCATGGCAACAGGAAGAAAGTTTCTTCATAGTCCACTCCTCTCTCTGGGTATAACCCTTTGCCACAACTCAGCCTTAAAAGTTTTGTACTTTACCGGCTTGGTATCGTTTTCTTTTGTAGATCCTACTTACAACAATTGGTTTTACATCATTGGTTTGATCTAAAAGTTTCCAAAAAGAATTGAGTACATAGACTCCATTTTGCAGGTCCATGGGCTTTGACCACTGATCACGGTCCATATTTCATTGCTTATTTAGGTCGATGGATCCCTCTATGCTCTATCAGGTATGAACGACTTGTTTTCTGTTAAACCCAAGTAACGGTCAGGCTGATAACAACCTCCACTAGTCGAGGCATTCTCAACTCTTGAAAGGATGTGACTGAGCAAATATACTAGTTTATCTACTACTTTAGTAAGATGAACTAGCTCTATCCTGTAGCGTCTTTGAAAATTTCGTTCATACTAGCCTACTGCGAGGTTGATGAGTTCTTATTGTGTCTTCCTCTAAGAATGTGGCCATTTTTCGATACAAATACATTATTCTCTTGAGGAAGCGTAAAATAGACCACCTTTTGTTTCTTTTGGATAACCTACAAATAGGCATAGTTTTGAACGGCGTTCCAATTTTTTAGGATTTTTCACCAACACGTGTGTCGGGCATCCCCAAATCCTAAAGTGACGTAAACTGCCTTTACGCCCTTTCCATAGCTCATAAAGTGTTTTTGAAACACATTTAGAGGGAACATTATTCAAAATATAGACAGCAGTCTTTAATGCATGTCCCTGAAAGGAATCAGGTAACTTAGCAAAGCTCATCATTGAGCGAACCATGTCCAACAAGGTTCTGTTTCTTCTTTCAGATACATCGTTCTGCTGTGGCATATTAGGTGCAAAGATTTGTGACTTGATTCCGTGTTCTATCATATAGTCCTGGAATCTTAAGTCCATGTACTCCCCACCTCGATTTGATCATAGTGTCTTAATTGTTTTACCTAACGGGTTCTCAACCTCAGCCTTATATTCTTTGAACTTTTCAAAAGAATCAGACTTGTGATGCATTAGGTAAATATGACCATACCTTGAATAATCATCAATAAAACTGATGAAATATTCATATCCACCTCGAGCTTTGACATTCATCGATCCACAGAGGTCCGAATGTACGAGCTCTAAGGGTATTGTGGCTTTGAGACCTTTTCCAGTAAAAGATCTCTTAGTCATTTTTCCTTCAAGACAAGACTCACATGGAGATAAAGAATTGTCTTCTAACTGATTTAGGAGTCCATTCTTACCAATCTCTCAATCCTTTTGAGATTTATGTGGCCAAATCTTAGGTGCCATAGATAGGCATTAGGAGTCCATTCTCCAAGTATTTCTCAAGTTTAAAGAGTTGAACCTATTTTTTTATTGTCCAACACTTAGCTAAATTTTCATCATTGATCAACCATGCATCCACATCAATCCTACTATGCGTCCAAGTGTTTTTCCTATTTTAAGTGATTAACCAAGACCAATTCTTGAGGTTAAGTGATCAAAGTACCCTATCATGCGTCCATTATAGCCTCTATGCATCCAAACTACTCAAACCATGCGTCCAGCTCTCAACCCTCAAATTTCTTATGTCAAACCAAGTTTTCTTAATCCTACATACGTCCATCCTTTTGTCCTAACATGCATCCAATATGTCCTTCCTTGGCCTAAGTATGTGCCCAACCATGCTTCCAATCTTAGGATGATGAGTGGAACTTGTCCATGCTACCAACAAAGACCAAGTCCTACTTTTCACTTGCTAACACTTAATCAAAATCCTAACTTCCTACTACACCATGCGTCAACCCTTATTTCCAACACTTAACCAAGTTTACCCCTCATTCTCTTCATCGCATGCATTCCAACCAAGTATTCTTAGCTGAAATGATTATTTAGTGACCTTTAAACCTAAGTGGAGGGAAAAGAAATTGAGGGTTTACAAATATATACCAAATCGAATCAAACCATTTATTTGGTCTGAATTCAACTACAAATATTTGATTTAGTTCGATTCGACTTTTCAAGTATGGATGTATGTATGTGTGTGTATGCGTGTGTCTATCTATATACATATAAACAATTTGATTTTATATGTAGTATTAATGGCTCAGTTTAGCTTTCAAATTTAATCGAAAATTTTGGTTTTCTTATAATTTTAAACCGACCCGACACTTTTGGAAAAAATGGAATTTTCAGTTTGGTTTGGTTGATTTTAATTTTCATCCATAACTTATATTATATAACTGCTCTTAATACAAGTTACAAATTTATAACTGTTTATCTATCTATCTATCTATATATATATATATATGAAGTGATATTTTAAATTTAAAGATACATTTTAATTATGCAACGATGCAGTGTGCATGAGTTGTAGATTTGAATTATACATCTAAATTTAAAACATACTTCAATGCATTTTAAACTTAAAAATATTAAAAATATATATATATTTCATTAATTTCTTTTCCTTAAGATGAAGTGGAAAATATGATGGATTAAAAATAAATAAACAAAAACCAAATGGAGTTTTGGTTCCCTTTCCAATGTTCACGCAAAATTGAGCTTCAACAAAAATTTGGGTATTGTAATTAAAGTGTAGGGTGGGGGAATCGAACTTCAAACAAAATAGCAAAATAAATGTGGCTGCTGGGATTCGAGCCCAGGTCTCCACGGCCACAACGTGGAATTCTCACCACTAAACTACAGCCACTTGATTTCTTTGTATTCTTATATTTTAATTAAGTCTATTAATGCCTAAACTTGTAGCCAAAATGAAATGACCAAAATGCCCAAGGCTACATTTTAAAAACAGGGGATATAAATCAACATCAAGAATCTTGCTGACCGTTATATCATGCCAATTATCACTCCAAAATTGCACTCGAGTACCTTGAATTCTTAACTTTATAGCCGGCTAATATTTAAGTTTTCACATCGCAAGGCTTTTTCAATGGACGGATATGACTTGATGTGAGAATTATTTTTAAAAGTTATAATACCTTAATTTTCATTTAACAACATGCACTGGAGTAATCAAATCTCTGGCGGTGAGATTGATAGTACGAGTACCATGTTCATTTTGACAATACTATAAATAACTAAATTGCAGTCAAATTGACATATTATAAATAAGCATATTAAGGAACTGTTTGGGATGTTTAATTGAGATAAGATGTCTAGAGTTCATATGTTTATGGAGTTTAGGGGTGTTTAAATAACCCGACAACCTGAACATTTGGACCATTCAATCTGAATTATAAGGGTTGAGTTGGATTATTTTTGTTTTTTTTATTGGGTTTCGTTGAATTTTTTCTATTTTCTTGGGTTGTGTTAGGTCTAGGATTGAATAAAAATTTGGGTTAACCAAACCTAACCCGATTTACATATAAATTAATGAAATATATATATATATTTCTTTTAAAATTGATGAATTTGTGAATTCTTTATGTTTTTTCTTTTAAGAATGTTTTTGTATAAATTTTATAAATATATTATAGATATTTAGTAGGTAAGAATTTAATTTTATGAGATTTTAGTTATTACATAAGTTTTTTAAATCAAGAAGAAAAAAATAACAATAACCCGACAACCCAACTCTACCTACCCAAATTTTGATAGTTGGGTTGGGTTGGGTTTGAGACCATGTTTGGGTCATTTGGGTTGCCAACTTGACTAACCCGAATTTTCAGGTTGGTCTAAAAAAAGGTCATAACTTAACTTAATGCAACCCATGTACACCACTAATGGAGTTCATATGTCTGTGTTTGGGGTGCAAACTTATTTGGTTTGAGTTCATATGTCTGAGTTTGGAGTGCAGAGCCAAGTTCATATGTCTGGGGTATTCAATGCAGTTTTTTGAACTCCAAGACCCCGTTTGGTAACTATTTTGTTTTTAGTTTTTGGTTTTTGAAAATTAAGCCTATTTCTTCCCAATTTTTATAATAATTTGCATCTTTCTTAAGTATGATGGTTAAATTCTTAGCCAAATTCCAAAAACAAAAACAAATTTTTAAAAGCTATTTTTTTTAGTTTTCAAAATTTGGCTTGATTTTTTAAAACAATTGGTAGAAAGTAGATAATAAACGATAAAATTTGGTGGGGAAACTAGTGTCTATATACTTAATTAAAAAAAAAAACTAAATGATTATCAAATTGAGCCTAAATAATCTATTATTATGATTACTATTTTTGTTTTGAATCTTTTTATTCAATAATTTTATTCATCTTTGTTTGAATTAAAATATTGATTGCAATTTTCTCTTTTAATTTTTAAAGTTTTCTTCTTTTTTTTCTTCTTTCTTTCTTTCTGTAACATCTCACACCTTTTCATTATTTATTAATAATGTAATTTTTTTTTTCAATAATTGTCCTTAGTTGAAGGGAATGTTTGGAATTTTGAATTTAAAGTATAAGTGCGAGGATTTAAGTATTGTCGTGTAAATTATTCAAAATTATTCAATTTGAAAATTCAATTTGAAAATTTATGGCAGGAATTAATTGTCTTTGGAAAAAGAAATGAATTAAATAGTATAAAGTGGAATAAGGAAACGATTTAATTACAATTATACTATTTTCCTTTTTAATTATCATTAGTTATTGATTATTTAAAAAATAAAAAGGAGCGCCCCCCATCCCTCACGCCATCTCTCTCGCTCGAGTGCCCCCCCCCCCCACTGCCTTATCTCGCCACACCTCAGCACCGCCCTTCACAGTCGTCCGACCGCCGCGCCTCCCTCACTCCCTCCCTTCGCCGCACGAGCCACCAGATCTGTGCGCCGCCGCCACTCCCACTTTGACTCGCCCCACCGTGCCAATTTCGCCCAGGTCCTAGCCCAGCCACCGGATCTGCGCATTCGCCGCCCGCTGCCGCTCCAGTCTCCAACTGCAGCACCTCCTAGCCCTTTGTTCGCCGTCTACCACTGCCGTCATCTTTGGATTCGTCGGATCTTACAGTTTTAGGTAAGCCTTTTGTGAAGTTTTGGGTGGAAGTTTGGGCCCCATTAAGTTTGGAATGAAGGTTAACTTATTCGAATTATTTTTGGCCTTAGATTTAAATCGAGGAAACTGTTGGAGGGGCTGTCCAGCAGGTTCGAGATCGTTCGACAAGAGTTTTGGTAAGAGATATAGTCCTTATTGTTGGTTTGTGGGCACGCTATGATCACTGAATTAAGTTTGACTTAACCCTTGTATCTTTAAGGTTCCGAGTTGTCATCCATTGGAAGTTAAAACCTGTTGGAAGAAGATTTAGAGTGGTTGTTAATCGAGTTCCTTGGGTAAGCTTTTGGGTATTGTGGTTTTGACTCTGAGATGTCGCAATTATTTTTGGACTGAAACTTAATGGTTGTATTTGTATGTTAGGGTCGTTTCTTCAAACCGCGGTCATCGTTTGGTTGTCTGAGTTTATCTGTGGAATTTCGATTAAGGTAAGTAATCTTACCACTAGAACTGCCAACGGGTCAGGCTTTATTTGTATGCTAGCGTGATGAGTGTATGTTATGGTAAATGTTAGCATGTTGCCTGATAGTATGACCTGAATCAAGTATGTTCTGGCACGAGTTCTGTCTTGTTTAAATATACACCTAGGCACTTGATCATTAGTATGAGATAGTATGTGTTTCCATATGTTGATATCTGATCTTCTGATATTGAGGCATACATGTATGTTGTGGAATTATGATGTTAAGGTATACATGAATTTTGTAGAATATGTTGTTGAGGACTATGTGTATGTGGTAGAGCCAAAGTATCGAGGATTACATATATATTATAGATTCGTATGGTGTTGATTTTTTGAACGTTGAGACTGCACTGATTAGTTAGATGCTCATCAGTTTTTTATTTCCTTCGGGATTCACCAGTTTTGTGTTTCCTTCGGGATTCACCAGTTTTGTGTTTCCCTTGGGATTCACTAGTTTGTGTTTTCTTTGGAATTCACCAGTTTGTGTTTTCTTTGGAATTCACCAGTTTGTGTTTCCCTCGGGATTCATCAGTTTGTGTTTCCTTCGGGATTCATCAGTTTGTGTTTCCTTCGGGATTCATCAGTTTGTGTCTCCTTCGGGATTCACCAGTTTGTGTTTCCTTCGAAATTCACCCGTTTGTGTTTCCTTCGGAATTCATCAGTTTTGTGTTTTCCTCGGGATTCACCAGTTTGTGTTTCCTTCGGGATTCACCAGTTTTGTGTTTCCTTCGGGATTCACCAGTTTTGTGTCTCCTTCAAGATTCACCAGTTTGTGTTTCCTACGGGATTCACTAGAGGTAGTGGGCATACTTAAGTCTCTTACCTGTTTCATGTGTGTATATGTGTCATAGGTGGATATCTAGAGGACATAGATGTCTAGCCTGACCCCAGTGGTGGGGTTACTTACTGAGGATTTCATACTCATTCTTTCTTATGTTGATGTTTCAGGTAAGGGTAGAGATGCACCAGCGATGGCACAGTGGAATTGTGATCGTGCCACTGGGACTAGTTTTTACGCTTCTGCATCATGACATTTAGAGTCCTTATTTTTCCCTTAATGTTTAGTTTTACTATTTGAAATTTATTATTAAGTATTATTTCTTTTTTATACTTTTAATAGTCTTTACGAATTATGGGTACCCATTATTGTTTTTAACAATTGCATTTAATAAATGTCTTTTGAATTTCTCTTATTTAATTAGCATTTATTTCAACATAACTAAGCGTCATTTTAAATTCTATGCATGCATTTATTTTCGTAATGGTCTAACCTAAGTCCTAGGGGGTCGGGTGGTTACACTTTCTTTATTTATTTATTTCTTTTTTTATTTTTGGATAATGAACAACAATTAATCCATTACATTTTTTTGCAGAAATATGGTTAAATAAAATAATAAACCAAAGATAAATCAAAACTTTTTTATTCTTAATTTTTCTCCACGAACTACAACATCTTCTTCTTTTTCTTTTTCTTCTTCTTATGGCTCTGTATTTTTACTCTATCAAGAATTTTTTTTTATTATTAAATCTCCCCCACCATCTTGGCAACCATTGGAATGCCACCACAACTCTTCAAGAATTTCATTTTCAATTCCTCCAAATTTGCAAGATCATCATAGAAGAAATCTTCATTTTCCACTAATTCTTTCTAGAAAATGTTCCAAAAAAATATTCATTTTATGGTTTTTTTTTCTTTCTTATATGGTACATACTTTTCCAAATATTCTTAACAATCATTTGATATGTAATTTCAATTAAATTGAAATATATTTTACAAATTTCTACATATAATATTGCATTTAATGTAGACAAAATAATATTATTTATATAATCAACAATCCTACAATATATTTTAACCGTCATCAGTCTTATAATAGTAAGAAGTGGTTGTCGAAAATGATTTTCGCTGGAGTTTGTAGTCGGAGGTGGTTGTTGGAGCCTAAAGTTGGTCACATAAAGGTGGTATTAGAGATGGTCGTTGAAGTTTGTCGTGAAGGTGGTTTTCTGAGCCCCAAGTTGGTCGTGCTAAGGTGGTCATCGAAGTTGATCATCAAAGATGATTTTCGCTGGCGTTTGTAGTCGAAGCTCAAAGTTAGTCGCATGAAGGCAGTATGTCGGAATTTGTCATCGAAGGTAGTTGTCGAAGCCCAAAATTGGTCGTTGGAGTTGCACGCTCGAAGCCCGAAGGTGGTCATCAAAGTTGATCATCAAATGTGATTTTTGTCTAGTTGGAGGTGGTTGCAGAGCCTAAAATATCAATAAAATACCAATGTCAATAAATATTTTTTTAAAAAAACTATAGAAACAAAAATAATAATTAAAAAAAAGGCGCATTTGGCACTTTTTAAATGAACATATAAAATGTTTATTTATTTACCTAATATTCAAAATTCAAACATTTTATCTATGTTTCATCCACTGTTTTTTTTAAAAAAAAACAATATAATGGAGATATGCGCATTTATTTTTGATGTTATATGTTGAATTGATATATAAAAACAGGGAAAAAGATTGATAAAATCTTGAAAAATGTGTAGAAAGGCTAGCTTTAATTTGGATGTGAGACCTGTCTTAATGAAAATAGATGGGATATAAAGTCCGGAGATGTTAAGGAGTTTGTCTGTGTGTGGGGTAAGATTAGGACATGTGTATAAATCGGTAACAGAAACATTAATTTTTAATAAATGGAAGCCGACAGAAGATTTAAACAGAACATTAACAGCTACACACACTGGCGTGGAATTGGTTGCAACTGAAAGCATAACAACACAAAACATGATGGATGACGCGAACATTAAGACAAATTAGCATATCGCAGGTTGGCGCCGGGTGGTGCGCCATTGCCGCAGCTTCGAATTTGGAATAACAAAACCTCGTAACTCAAACCTCGTTTGTCCCCCTCGCTTCCTTCGACGCCTGCTCCTCATGCATTAATTTAATGTATGTGTAACCCAAACCTTTTTTTGTTATAGCCCATATTGCTCTGAATGACCATGATTTTTTTTTTTTTTTTTAATTTTTAACAAAAAAGAAAAAACTCAAATACCTTGTCTAATTGCAAGTTTGGTCCTAGAATTTAGTCTTTATAATTCGATAAAACCCTCGTAAATACGAGAGTTTAACTATTTTGAAGAATTTTTATCAAACTATATAAAGTATTTACGAAGTTTTAAAAAAAAAAACTTTTAATCTTTTATATTCTTAGATGCTTACCCCTTTAGTTAATTTTATTTATTTATTTATTTTTATTTTAAAAAAATTCCTTTTGATCCCTAAATTTTTTGTCTTATTTTTCTTTTGGTCTTAGGTTTCCAAATATTTTACACTTTTGACTATAAATTTTATATTTTGTCCTAGATTTCAAAATGTTACATTTTCACATTTTGAGTTTCGTTTCGATTAATTTAATCTCTATAACTTCAAAATTTACCCACTTTTATTTTTTATTAAATACTCACATTCAATCATTGATGTTAATGTTATTAATTAATTTAAAATAATTAAATTAGTTTTCACGAATTTTCATAAATTAATTACAAAATTTAACATCATAATTATTTTAGGACTATTTTTAAATATATAAAAATAAACCATAATATTTACAAAATATAGTAAAATTTTAGAACTATCTATCAGTATCTATCATTGATAGTTCTAAAATTTTGCTATATTTTGTAAATATTTTCTGAAATAATTTTCCATTATTTTAAATCAATTAACTAAAAATTAACATCAAATATCAATATAAGCATTAGTATAAAAAAGGATAAAAAGTATAAAATACTAAAATTTAGAACTAGATAAAAATTAAACATAGATGTAAAATATAATATTCTAAAATCTAAGATCCAAATGAAAATTAAACTAAAAAACTAGAAGTTTAATTTTTATTACTATTTGGTAGTTGATTAATGTTGGGAAGTGGTTGGTCTTAATATTGAGATAAAAGTAAATGCAAATAGGCTAAATAACGCATTCTTATTGACGGGACAGCTACCTACCAACTACCATTAAATATGTTTCTAGAAGTATATAGTTTTTGGGTAGAAAATAAAACTCTAATCTATCAATCACTCCATTGTGTTCTCCTCCCTATTTACTAGAAAAGTAATGTTGTGCACATATTTTCAAATACTAAAGTTTTGACTATTAGAGCTTTTGTTTAATAGAAGGAAATTAAAATATCGTGGGTTTCAATAGTAATCTAATGTGTTATGATATGATTCATTTATTAATTGACAATGAAAGCATTTACTATTCTAAAATGGACTTTTGTTACCCTTACCTAATTGCAAGGCAAGAAAACATCATATTTAATTTGAGTTCCTATTCGTATTGACCAGTGTAATTCGTCGTACATGTTAATCCTATTTTACACTTTTGAAAAAATATAGTGTTGGGTGAAAACAAAACCTCTCATCTCACACATTGCTTAAGGAAGGTAAAGATTTAAGAAATATAAATGAAGACAATTATCTCTATTACTGGAACAATCTATAATTTTATAGATTAGTAGAAGTTGTGTCATCCCATCAAGTAATTTGATTTTTGAAATTCTCAACCCATTTTTAATGAAGAATTTTTGGGCTGGGGAAATCTTAAATTAACCCCAAAAAAGGCAATAAGTGGAAAAGTTGAATTGATCAAAACCCATTCTCCTAGTCCTTTATCCCATAGATAATGAACATGCCTAAAAAGCTAGAATATAAGGCATTCCACCAATCCACAATCATATCACCATCATTATTAGTATTATTTCTTTCTTTCTTTTTTTGTTTAAATCTCTCATGTGATCGAATGGATGGGACATCACAATATGTTTAAGAACGAATCATTATTCCTATTAAGAATATATTTGTATTGATTTTTTATATACTTAAAAACATATATTTTTTTAATTTAAAACTACTTTTTTAAGCACTTAAAAAAAGTAAACCTAAATTGAATAAATTCATCGGAAGAAGAGTAAAACACATTTATGGAATGAAACCACCACATGTAATTATATAAAAAAACGAGAAAGAAAAAAAAAGAGAGAGAGATGAGATTTTGACCTATGACCAAATTAAATGAAAGTTATAATTCAATAGATAAGATATCAACGATATTTAGATGAAGTAAAATATAAAAGATACTATAATTTATTTATTAATGGGTAAAGAGTGAAAAAAAAAAAGTATGGAGAAAAAATGGAAGAAAATGATTAAATTTGTAGATGAAATAGGTAGATCCATGAGAGAAGAAGAAGGCCATGGCCCACCAAATCAATCATACAAAAAAAAAAAAAAAAAAAAAAGTGCAAATTTAAGGAATTAAAACTGTTATTTGTATTGAAAAGGTGGTGGACACAAATGGGCCTGTTGGGGGCCCAATCCAATTATTGTGGGGAGTGGCTTTTTGTAAAAGGTGGTGGCGTTGGTTGCAGCTGCAAAAAGTCTTTGGCAATTTGGTCAAAGTTATTTGTTTGCCAGTTGCTGCTAAATACCAAGTCTTTGTCTTTTGTTGCCTCTCGACTCTTTTGAGTCTTGAGTTGGGTTAGTCAAATGCCAATTGCTTCTTTTGACCACGTTTATTACTAGTTGTTTTATTTTTGTCTCCTTTTTAATAATTATAGAAAAGACGGGTTTATTGAAAAAACAAGACTCTTTTTTAAATAAATTAGTAAAAGGGCGTTGGTCTCAAAATATTTACAAACAAAAATGGATTGTTTTCTGTATTTATTGGAATGTATCTCTTTCCACTATTTTTTATAGCGGTCGAAGTTCAGGAGGATACATGAATGAACCAATATCACATCCGAATGAGAGGATCTTGAAGACATGAAAGTATGGTTAAGAAAGGTTTAAAAGAATGGAAAGTTACTTTTTATACCAATAAGGTGCATCTTAAGCATGCGAGCAATCCTATGTTGGGTGACCTCTTGAGAATTTTCCTAGTACTCATGTGAGTGAGGATAAAACATCCTAAAAGGATTTGTGTTGGTTTGTGGGGACAACTTCCACTCCGAGAAGCATTCAAGGCACGTAAGGACGAAATAACATTCAAGACACATAAGGACAAGATATCAAGGCACGTAAGGATGAGATAGCATTCAAGGCAAATAAGGACGATATAGTCAGATCGCAGAGGACGCAAGGGAATGTCGAAGCTATCAGGTGCCGAATCTTGGATTTGGAACGTTACATTTTTTATTTTTTATTTTTTTTATTGAATGCGTCACTCTATTAAAAACAACAAAATATGATTCAACGGTGCCGAAATAAATCTGTTCAAAAAACACATTCAAACCCAACTATTTTTTTCATTTTTGTCCATGTCCATTATTTTTTACTTAAAAATCACCAATCGTCTAATTTTTTTTCATTTCCTTCATTTTCTTCCCCCAAATATTTATATTCTACTTTTTACTGTAGCAAAATTTTTTCCTTATAGCAAAAAATCTTTATATTCTATTTTTTACTGCTATTAATAATACTTTTGTGTATTTTGTACCATGTTTTTTTTAGGTATAGTGGTTAGCTAACAAGTAACAATTATCTTTTATCTTGTGAGGTTTGGGTTCAAATTTTAGGTAATGTAATTTTTAAACACCTTTTTTATGAAATTAAATAAAAAATAGTTTTCAAAACATTTTCTTGTTTTACACTTCATTTTCATATCAATTTTTCATTTTGTTTTTTTAACAAGAATATTTTAAATATTTTTTTAAAACTATTTAAAAATTCAAAGTTTGATTGAAAAATATAAATAAAATTATTATTATTATTATTATTTTAAAAATTAGAAAACCACAACCCTCCAAGAAAAATTGTGTTTTTTTGTTGTGAATCACACAATTTTAATGGAAGAATTTGTATTTTCTAAAAAAATGTGATTTTTGAATTGTTCCTAATAGTTTTTTAAATATGTGATTTTCTTATCGGTCTAGAAACACATAAAAACATAAGATTTGTTATCCCAATTCTCATATCTTTTATATACAAATCACTTACAGACTACACGTTCACCGAATCATGTAATTAAAGTGTCCATTTACATTTTAGTAACTTATCTTATTCTTGAGAGACAATTGTTTGTAGTTATTAAAACAAAATTGTCTCAGGTAAATAACGTAAATTCATATTTGTTTTCTTTGTTGTATTCCAAATGAACCAAATATTCTAGATCGTAAAAACAAAAAATTTAATTAGTTATCAAACAAACTAAAAATAAAATTGTTACCAAACAGACCCTAAAATTTTATTATGATTAAAAAACAAAGTCGGATATCTATATAAGAGATTACTAATGCATGAACAAGTTTAATAGCTATATTTAAAATTAATTTGAAGGATTAACTTTAAATTTTCTTTTTGAAAGTATTGAGCTAAAATGAAATAAAACTCTATCTCTTATGTTCTTGTAATAAGTTATTAATTATTAATAAAAATAATTTGTCTTAAATTTAAGGTGGAGTACCAATTATAGAAATAATAATTATAAAATTAATTATAAATTTAGTAAAAACTAAAAATTATGTTAGATTAAAAAAATGGAGAAAAGATGGTTTAAGAAATGAGGTGACTGTTGGATGATTGGAGGAAGGAGATGAAAAAAATCAGACGATTGTTGATTTTTCAATAAAAAAAAGGATGGAAATGGACAAAATGGTCTTAATGGCTAATGCGTCTTCTAAACAGACGCCTTTACACCCGTCCAATTAGATTTCTTTTTTTTTTAATGGAATGTGACTCTCCAATAGACGTATTCAATAAAATAAATAAATAGAACAATGGATTAAGTCTCTTCAAACGATACATTACAATAAATTAAAAAAACAAAAACAAAAACAATCTTTTTCAAAAAGAATATTTTGAAACCAACCCTTTTTTCCTAATTTTTTTTTAAAAAAAAAAAGCTTTATTTCTCAATAAACCTGAAAAGGATCCATAATTATTACATACATTTAGCATTTATATATTTAATACATATTATAGAAGTAAAAAGACTAATACCGTTAACAAGAGACGATTACGTCTATTTTTTGCTTTTGATTATGGCTTATGACGCATCTCCTTTACAAGAATTTTTATCTTCTTAAGTAAATATCCAAGACCTTATTTGATAACCATTTAATTTTTTATTTTTGATTTTTTAAAAGTAACTCTATAAACACCTATTCTACCTCTCTAGATTTCTTACTTTGTTTTATAATTTTTACCCACGATTTAAAAATCAAACCAAAATTTGATAACTAAAAAATATAGTTTTTTAACTTTTTTTTAAGAAAAAAAAAAAGACTAGAATTCAACTCTCACATTTATGAAAGATGCAAATCATTCTTATTTTTAAATGGTGCCTAAATTTTTAAATAATTTTAAAAACAAAATTGGGTGCCTAAATTTTTAAATAATTTTAAAAACAAAATTGAGTTTTTTATTTTTCTTTTTCCTTTTTAGTTATCGAAATTTGACTTGGTTTTTGAAAAAATTTCAAAAATCTGGATTACAAAATGAAGAATTGATTAATTGACGTGTTTATAAGTTTAATTTTCAAGGATCAAATGACTATGAAACATGGTCATATATTTCTAAAACTAAACACCAACAATCTTAATGGTACTAGACTTCCATGTAGTTTTAACTTATAAGTTTTAGATTCAAAATTCAAATATCCTCACCAAACAAAACAAACGTTCTTACTCACATATTTTAAAGAAAATTCCCAAACGGACACCTAACATGAGATTGCTTCAAACAAAACCCACTTAGCTCGAGAGTAGATGAGCCATCGGAAAACGTGTTTCTTCACACTTTCATAGCCTCAAAATACCCTCTCATTTAAATAGTCTCAATTAATTCATATTCCCCGCTTAAACTCAGGGATGACCGTCACACGTGTAATTCATTATATTTTTTAACCCCAGCGCTTGGTGTTAAGGATTACTTATTGTATTCATATGAAAAAAAAAAAAAAAAAAAAAAAAAAAAAAAAAGTTACTTTGATTTACCACCACTGTTATAATAATTTTTAAACCTCAATGTTCAATCGTAACACCAAACTTAGGTTGACAATACGGGCTGGATTCACTGCTCTTACTAAGCCCATTGGAGCAATATTACAAGAATATTTGTTCACAATAGTCCATGGAAATTCTTCATTGGTTTCACAGAATTCCACAATTTTTTTTTTTAGCCTATAATCTAATATGATCTGAATGAATTAAAATTTGGAACCTGTGAGAAATATAAATAATGCAAAAATAATTATGAAAATGACGAATAATAGGATGTGAAGTCATGTATGAAACTATCTGATCTAGTCTGTATTGAAGGCAAAGAAAAAAAATCCATATTACCTGAAATATGTGCAATGACCACCAAAAGAGAGATATTTCCATTAAAAAATGCAGTGTGGATTACTTGCATATTTAGATATTTATTCTACAATATTAAACAGGAGATTGCAGTTGGCCTGGTTTTGCTGACGCTGGCAAATGCACCTGCAAAGCAAATACACGAAATACAGCGATCGAATCGATCGACAAAAGGAATTGAAAAACTAAAAAGCTAAGGCCCCATTTGGTAACCATTTATTTATTTATTTTTTTAAAAAAAAAAAATTAAGCATATTTCATCCACATTTCTTAGAATGATTTGTCTCTTTTTAAAGTACTATGATTGAATTCTTAGCCAAATTACAAAAACAAAAACAACTTTTTAAAAGTTACTTTTTTTTAGTTCTCAAAATTTGGCTTGGTTTTTTAAACCATTTGTGAAAAGTAGATAACAAAAGAAGAAATTTAGAGATGAAAGTAGTGTCCATAGACTTAATTTTCAAAAATAAAAAGCAGAATGATTACTAAACGAGACCTAAATAAGAGGAAAAATGTGTTCACAGGAGGTATATAATATAACTGAACAAGGAACGGATTTTTTCTTTCCTTTTCAACCCATTACCTCTAATTACCCCTCTCCCTAAATGATCTATTTAATTAGGTCATATATTATTCTTGAACTCTGTTTATAATAAACTAGAATCAAAGCTTGAGATCTTCACATGGTTTTTTCCTTTTGCCTGGAATTTGCCTTGGTTAAATACTTAAATCGATGTAAATAGTTACGGTTGCTTTCTACAATCTTTGCTATAAGAAAAGCTGACTATTTCTCTGTAATCCGAGATAATTGATTTGATACCTTACAGAGCTATACGAAGACTTGTACAGCAGCCACCCTTACTTGGATGTTGAACTCTTTCCGTATCTTGATTCGTGAACATGGGTACTCCTGTCCCTTTGAGGAGATAGTTTTGAGGGACTAGGCACGCCATCCCTCGGTTGTTCTGATGCGTAACTCTGTGAAGCTAAGTACTCAAGGGCCACAACGATATCACTGATAATTGGCCGGAACATTGGTTGCTCCTGGAGACACATTGCAGCAATTGCAATTGCATGATGTAGACAACGAAGAGGGTAGCGCCCTTCCAGCAGCGGGTCGACTATTTGAACAAACTTCCTCCGGTCTTTTAGAAAAGGGCGAGACTGAAAGGAGGGACAGGAGAAAAGTAGTTGTAAGGGCCAGTTCATTTAATATGACATCTTCTACAACAACAAGCAGAGCCCAGCCACAGGAAATAGTAGTTGAAATAATATTCTCTACAAGTAAGGTCTTAACATTGTAGTTGAAATAATAATCTCTAAACAGGAAAATCATGAAACAGTTTCTTTTTCCAAAGATTATGGGAGGCCACAAATAGTTTTGTTTCCACTGCTGTCTATCAAAAGCCAATAAAGGCCCAAGGCAGCTACGGTAGCTACGGAAACATACAGGATCGGGAAAAAAACCGATGGAGATTTTCCAAGGACAACATGACAACTTACCCAAGCAACCAAATTTTGCTCTCCAGGTTTCTTGGTGGAGTCTATAGCTTTCCTGCCTGTAATTATCTCCAAGAGAACTACACCAAAGCAATAAATATCAGATTTAAGGGTCAGTTTGCCACTCATGGCATACTCCGGAGCACAATAGCCATATGTTCCCATAACTCTGGTGGAAACATGAGTGTTGTCACCAACTGGTCCTAACTTAGCCAATCCAAAATCCGAGAGCTTCGGATTGAAGTCATCATCCAGTAAAATATTTGCAGATTTCAAGTCACGGTAGATGACCGGCGGATTGGCTGTGCAGTGAAGATACTCAAGGCCCTGGGCTGCGCCAAGAGCAATCTTGATTCGAGTGTTCCAACTCAATGGTGGTCGTTCGGGGGACAATCCTGAAAACAAAATACAAACCCAAGAAGAGAAAGAACATAATCAGGAATTAAGTAGAGCCCCCACATTAATATTTATATGACAAGTCGAACCATCCAACCTTAAAATTTGTTAAACTCAACCAGCATTACAACCGAAATATATTTTTAAAAAGTTATTTCTATGTTATTTTTTAGGGTATCCAAAGCCATTAGTTACCACTCTCTAATCCCTCAGGCTCAAGAACAGAACAAATATCAAATGCAACAGATGTCTTTTAGTTCGTGCAGAAACACAAGGTAAAGAAGGATAGACATTTACCAAAAAGATGGTTTTCCAAGCTTCCCATCGACATATACTCGTAGACTAACAGTCTTTGATCTCCATCAGTACAATAACCAATCAACGTGACAAGATTACTGTGATGCAATAAACTTAACATTAGAACTTCAACGATGAATTCCTGATATCCTTGAAGACCATCATGATTGAGTTGTTTAATTGCAACGACCTGTTCAAGCAAGCAAATGACAGTTGCATGATCAAAATAAACTTTACAGAAAAACAAGAGCACATTGTATTTTTCACCGATCTGGGTGACAAAAAATGAACCAGCAAGAACAACCTGGCCTGTTTCTAATCGGCCTTTGTAAACTCTTCCAAAACCCCCTTCACCAATCAAGTTCACTTCCTTGAAACCTCTCGTGGCCGTCGCCAATTCGCGAAACGGGAAGCTTCGTGCAGCTCCACATTTCCGGTTGTTTCCACTTCTGGTTTGTGATTCCTTCCCCTTTCCAGTTTCTGCACACAAATTCAACAACCATATGACGAAAATCAAAAGCTTATTTACTAATCCTTTTCTTTTAGCAACAAAGCATTAAGAATCAGGTAGTAGCAGTAGCCATTTACCATTTGAATATGACTTCCCCCTCCCACTCCCTGCGAAAATTTTGCAAGTTCACAAATCCCAAAACATTGAAGATTCAGTGAAATCTGACCTCAAATTAAAGTAAGAGAGAGAGCTAAAAATTCGAACGAATACCATACCATTGTCAATTTCGACCTTGCTGGCGTCTTTACAACGAGTACGAATGCAAGAAAAACAGCTCATATCTCCAAAAGCAGAACAATTGAAATTATCACTCACAAAGAAATATCACTCAAACCAACGAAATCCCCAATTCCCAACTCGACCCATATACACATTTCAAATTAACTTCACTCTATCCCTGACCAGAGGGAGAAAGCTTGGTCACATGAGCCTCCCCCTCCGAATCAGGAAGATTCGAAAACAAACCCTAGGGTTAAGGAGAGAAGAACCGTTAGAGAGAGAGAGAGAGAGAGGAAGAGAAAAAAAAATATTTTTTTACGAAGAAAAAACAAAATAAAGAGTGTAGGCTACATACTCTAAGAACCCAACAAAAAAAAGTAAATAAATAGGGAAATCCGATCAGAAGTATCGCTACTGCCGAACATGATCTTTCAACCAGAGATAGATCTAAAGGGCAAAAATGAGAAAGCAAAGCAAAAAATAGAATGGGTTGGCCGGGGGGGAAGAACCACCGCCGACGATCGGGTTTAGATTCCGGCGAAGTAAAGGAGAAGGCTGATGACAGAGAGTTTTGGCTTCAAATTTCCCTGTTTCTTCCTAGAAAAGGAAACCCAAGTGAGCATTTTTGTTTAGGGTTTGAATCTGGGGAGATGGTGGGCCTCCATTTCTTTGCATTTATGTTTGTGGGCAATCGTCACAAGTCGCTCTCTTCCCTCTGAATTTCTTCTTTCCTTTTGCCCGCATTTAAACGTTCCGGTCGGCCGGTCGTCCAGTTTCCGCCATTGCCCTTCGTCATCACTGCTATTTACGAAACAACACTATCCCACCGGTTCAAATCCGGTTGTATTGTGGGTTATCGTGTTTGACTTTACTTTTCATCAGGTCAACGCATTCCCTCCATTGACGGACGTTAAATCTTACCTGACGGAGCACTGTACTAATTCGGTGCAACATTGCAAATCTCATCCACATCACATGTAGTGCAGATTAGAAATTCAAGATATCATTAATTTTGAAAAATGGGACATAAACAGCTTGATGAGCCAACTGGATTGACATAGATAGAAGCAAAGTTGTCGTTAATGTCAACAGTGATATGAATCATATGATTTTGTTTAATTAAAGAAAAAAGTTCCTTTTTTTTTTTCTTTTTAATTTTGTCTGCTAACTTGTAAGAACATGACATAAAACTAGACTGGGTCCCATTGAAAAGAAAAAAAGAAAAAAAGAAGACAGAATTAGAAACAAAAGATGGCACATGATTGGATTGTTGTATAATGTGAAGAATGGTGGTCGTAGATTTGGACCCAAATCTAATCTACGATGCAAGTGTTGGGAAATAGCAGCACAACCCCAATTCATTTTCCAAACATTTTAATAGGAAAGCAAGCCTGTCTGGTTCTACTTCAGTATTCGATGTGTTTGGCTGTCTGAGACCAGAACTACATATTGGGATCTCAACCCACTTAACCAAAACACAGACAAAAAAAGGAAAAGGTATAAATTTTTCAACATGGGCATGGAATCACTTTTTGCATTACAATCAAAATTTGAATGAAGAACAGTATGATATAACATAACTGACATCATTTACCAATGTGTCTAGGAAAGGCAATAATGCACACAGTCAACTCAGTTAATATGTTTGAAATGACTTTCTAACAAGTTTGAAGTGCTTAGAATGTTTTCAAGAACTTTGAAAGAAAGAAGCCATTATCGGGTTAAATTTGTGAGAGAATCTGTATATAAGAATCGTATTCTTCTTGTTCCAGAAACGATGCAAGGTTCTGTTCTTGCTCGACTTTGTTATGTATTCTTCTTAGTGCTTTCAATGTTTTCTCTTATGAAATCAAACCTCAAATGAATTTTCTTATGCT
Organism: Benincasa hispida; assembly: GCF_009727055.1. NCBI lineage: Eukaryota > Viridiplantae > Streptophyta > Magnoliopsida > Cucurbitales > Cucurbitaceae > Benincasa > Benincasa hispida. The sequence goes on along the minus strand of NC_052357.1, from coordinate 75,718,955 downwards.
TTCAATTTCTCTTCAAGAGGTTTCGATCGAAAAGCAGAAAAACCCACTTACCCACTTGAGTTTTCTTCAAAATTTGAACTTCAATGGAGGTTGGTGACGATCCGTACGGTTTGGTCAAAGAAGAAATGTAGGTGGTCAAACTCCATTTCTATATACTGGATGACAAGTTGTAACCATTTGAAAACAAACTATGAGATTGATCTGGAAGACCCAATAACTTCCTAAGCCCACTTCAAAATAAAAGCCCATGATGAAAAACCCTTGATCAGACAAACTATCTACATCAATTTCAATTCCCCCTCCCAAGAGTTAGGTGAGGGAGAGAAAATTAAGCTGTTATTTCAAGTTGTAGAGAGCAACCCAAGCCGCCGCGCAAATTTTATGATCAAGAACTGCATCAAATTTGGCTCCGGCGACGTTAACATCAAGGTCCTGCCCTTGCCCAAAGATGAAACTTATTTGCTGAGGTCTGTAGCTTTCTGACCTTTTGAACTTTTGAGATATTTACAGATTTTTCTTTTCTTAAAACCATTACAGATCTATCGAAGGAAGCTTAAACGTGTGTGGATCTAATCGGATCTGAAATCCGAAAATCATCGGGAGCAAAATATTCGGTGTGGTCGGATAAATTGAAGGTTGGTTTGATCTATAACGCCTCTGCTGCTCACCTTCACTAAATTCATTCTTTCTACCATGTACATCTGCATCTGCTTTATACGTTTGGTTGCTGGTTTCTAATTGTGTGTGACTTCATTATACATATGTGCAATATTTTCTCCCATGGCAATGATTAAAATCAATCGTAGAGGGCCATTTAGACAAGTCTACAGTTAGTTTAGGCAATTTAGTATAAACAATTTCAAGTGGATGCTTCCCTGTGTGTGAGGGATTTTGTGTGTAGTTGAATGTGACCACAGCTTGATGCAGTCATATGCTCCACTGTTTTGATTTTGGCTGCTAAAGGACCTTATTAAGTTGTCCAAAGTTATACTGATCACCTCTGTCTGGCCATCAGTCTGTGGATCACCAGCCTTTCTGTATCCATCCCATCTTATATGAGGAAGGGTGTGCGTCTGGTTTTAAGTTTAGTGTTCTAAATAGGGATTTTAACAACTTATTTTTCACTATTAACCACTATGAGTTAATGTAGTGGCCAATAAAAACCATGTAAATAATAAAAGACTTAGAGGGAATGAAATCAAACTATAGTGGCTAGTTGACCACTCACCTAGGATTAATATCTTATGAGTTCCCTTAGCAACTAAATGTTTTAGGGTCAAACAATTGTACTGGGGGTGCACACATGCTGGCCTGGACAATAAACACACACATATATATACAGCCTATGATTTCGTTAGTATTGCTAAGTTTTCCATCTATAACTACTTCCTCTTCTTATGAAAGTTGATCTTTCTCATCCCTTTATCATATGGCGCTTCTTCCTCTCATTTCTAAATTCTCACTCTCTGTTTGATTTTCTTCATCTATGTTTTCTGTTGTAGCCATTTTCTGCATTGTGGGCATTTGTTGGATATGTGCCCTTGTTGGCCACAGCAAAAACACTTTCTGGGTGTTACTTTGGCCTAGGGATATTGTGTTTTCTTTCTTTGGGATGATGCTCAGTTTTTTATAGGCTTGAAATTGTTTTCTTTTGTTTTGCTAAAAGGATTGGTGGAAGTACCACCTCTTTCAAATGTTATTTGGGATTTTGAATTGTTTCTTTGAGATTTATTATGATACTCCAGCTGAATCTTTCTCTTGCATTGGGGTTTTTGTGAATCTTGTTCTTGTTGTTCTGCTTCTATCGTAGTGACCAAATTTAATTTACAACTTCTTTTAATTTTTAAATAGGATATTGGGTGTAAAACTACTTAGTATTGTATAATTTTTCTTAATCTGGATATTTAACGACATAAAACTCTTCTGTATATCGTTCACGCTCCTATTTCCTTGTTTAAGGATACCTTCTATATAAAAGGTGTTCATAATTTATAGAGAGGAACCTTTCCCTCATGGGTTTTTGCATGGTCAGCCATGCCTTTATGAGAGCTTTTCTATTCTGTAATTGGTCCCACTGGATGCTCCTTTTCTTAATCTTAGCGCAACCAATTTTGACTTTGGTGCTTCTAAAGTCCCTGTCTAATCAAACAAAGTTTAAACATTTTTTTATCCAATCTTAAATAAGATACCATATCTCACTTCCCATCAATGTCAGGGAGTTTTACTTTCATTTTGAAGTCATTAAGTCGCTTGGAGTTGTTGTCCTAGAACCTCTTCCTCGCTAGAATCGGCTGGGATGGTATCTTTTGGTAGATCTTGATTGATTTGCAGGTTTGGATTTTGTCTAAAATGTCTTCTTTGTTGATGTGCAGGTTTATTAAATCCTTGAGGTCGTTCTTGAAGGCATTTTCTTTCGCGATTGTTGATCTTGTTGCTAGTGTGGATCACTGTTGCTGTCACCAAGACCTCAAATCGAATGCTCTAATTCTAGAGACATTTTAACTTAAAGTCATCGTTGGCTGCTCTGCTTCATCGTTATTATGGCTCTTCAAACCTATGCCCATTCCCAGCTCTCAAGGCCTCACCTCCCTGCATTATTGTCCCTGCCCTCTTCCTACACTACTAGTGAGATTCGACTCCCTGTAATTTCTACCGCTTCAAGACGACGCTATCTTCGTCTAGTCTGCTCCAGCAGTGATGCTAATAGTAGTAAGAAGGGAGTACCCAATTCCAACTATGTTGTTCCACTCAACAAATCTTTTTCCCCAGCTAACTCATCCTGCATTACTCGACCCCTTGCGGAGATCCTTCGCGATCTAAACAAGAGAATCCCTGATAACATCGCTCAGAAAGCCCCTCATTCTGACACCCATGATCGTGCTCCTGCGACATTCATCCCTTGGTTTCATGCTAATAGGATGCTGAGTTTCTACGCCCCTGGATGGTGTGGAGAAATACGAGATGTCATATTCTCTGACAATGGTGGTGTGACTGTGGTTTATCGTGTGACCGTTAGAGGATCGGATGGAGAGGCACACCGTGAATCAACTGGAACAGTATCGGCCACTGATAGCAATATTGAGGATCCTGTAGCTGCTGCGGAGGAAATAGCTTTTTGCAAGGCTTGTGCAAGATTTGGCCTTGGTTTGTATCTCTATCATGAAGAATGAATGCAGCAAATAACAAAAGAATGCGATGCTTCCATTCCAACATGTAATAAAGTTTTTTAGTCTCAATATTTTGTAGAAATGGATATATAATGTTGGCCTTGACACTTGAGAGGGTGTACATTAGTAGTTTTAGATGATTCCGTGGAGCTTGAACTTTTATAGCAGAGTCATATGTGGATACTTCCATGTTGCTGAGTTTATATCTTTTTAATTTACACGTACTCTGTTTCAGAGATGCCTTTTCAATTGTACCCTCTTGTGTTTATTTCATGATTACACTTTGAAATGGATCCTTCACAGTTGCTTTTTCTTTACTTTGCTTTGTATAGAGTTTGAATCTGGATTGGGGGAATGGTGGGCCTTTGTTTGTTTGCATTTATGTTAGTGGGCAATCCTCACAAGTCTCTGGATTTCTTCCTTCCCTTTGCCAGCCCTCCACTTTCCGCCACTGCCCTTTATCATCTCTGTTATTTACGAAACTAACACTGCCAGCCCCAGCGGTTCAGTTCAGATCGGATTTGAATTAGGTCAACGCCTTAGCCCTTACCTCGGTTTGACGACGTTAAATCTTACCTGACGGAGAACTGTACTAATTGGGTGCAACACTGCAAGTCTCATCCACATCACATGCAATGCTGATTAGAGATTCAAAATACCAATAAAATAATTTATTGATTATTCTTTTTTAAACAATAATCAATTTGGATGAACATACAATTTCTACCCAAAAAATAGAGACAGGCTGGGCCCCATCAAAAAGGAAAAGAGAATTTGAAACAAAAGATGTCACGTGATTGAGTTGTATAATATGAACAATGGTCATAAATTTGGACCCAAACACAAAAACCCAAAAAGAATCAGATGGATGAAGGGTATCATATAATTGGCATCATTTACCAAAGTTTAGGAAAAGATAGTTAACGCATCATTGTTCTTAAAAATTTCCCTGTATATTGATTTTTTGGTTTTGGCTTGTCCACGTAAACAGATAAATGAGGTGGATCTAGACAATAATTGTACAAGTCCCTATGGTCTAGATCGAGAAAATGAGATAAATTGGAGTTACTATCTGGTCTGTACATAACTGCAACATTAATTTGTATCGTATACATACCAAATAACATGTCCTCAGAGCTGCAATACTAAATCAGGTTGAATTTGCGAAAGAATCTGCAGATTAGAACTGGGTGCAGCAGACAAGCCTAATCCAAAATTAAGGTCGGGATTGAAGGTGATTGAATCTAGCACGGGACATGTTGATAATTCTTGCCGACGCCCCTTTTCATTACGCTCGTCTTGTTGTGTATCGATCGAGTCCTGAAAGTAGACACAGGACAGTGAATGCCGTGGAGTGTGCGACTGAGAGGCTGCTTCTTCTGCAAGTTTTGGCATTCCAGCTTGGTTTAACAAATCCATATCACCAGCACCGGCAGGGATTTGGAAAGAAGCATTGTTGATCGCTGGAGATGTACCATGCATTTGACAAGGGACTGAAAAGGCGTCTGAACAAGACGTCCCACCAAGAATAGAATCGAGTCTTACCATTCTCATTTCTTGTGAAAAATGGGGGAAAAGATTACCATTTGTGTGAGGAATGTTTGAAGGAACTATCATTTTCTGATCGTTCTGCTCGTTCGGTATACAAGTTGTTGATCCTATCACACCTCTACTTCTGTCTAGCAATACTGTCTCACTTTCGGAATTTCTTACTCTATCAATTTCATTATCAGCATCTTCACCGAGTTTCAAACAATTATTGGAAACACCAATATTGGAGCCAGATATGCTTCTACATGGAAGAATCGTAGTGCTCTCTGCCACTGTTTTCATTTTGGATGAGCCTCCATCCAGAGGCAACATTCGGTTCTGCTGTTGCATTTCAATTTCTTGTATCAATACTCGCCCCAGCTCCCGACTAATACTTTCAATTTTCCTTAAAGCAATATTCCAAACTACAGGACCAAGATCGGCTGCAAAGAGAGCTAGGCTTCTTGCATAACCATGCTCCGCATGCAAACCTACCTGCTTGATATTGATAAAAATTAGATGTACTGTGACTGCAATGGAACTACCTGGTCAAAACTAGTCCGAATCTCCCCCATCACAAATAAAAGGAACCCCACCCCCAAAAGAAAAAAAAACGAAGAGGAAGAAGAAGAAAAATCTCCCCCACAAACCACACACATTCCCAAACTCAACAGATCTTCAAGACAATAAATGAGAATTGATGCGGTCTCCATTGCATATATACAAACACGTTAAATAGAACAGAATGAGGAGTGACACTACATACAGTAATTAGTTGCTTCAAGTCTCCACCAAAGTTACCAAAGACAGATGGCCAATTCCCGCAGGACATTGCACAATTGTAGGTATCACGTCTATTCTCATTCACAGCCATATTATCATTCTTTCCACTCTTAAGAACACCCTTCAAAACTGAAGCTGAAAACAAATGGATAAAACTCTTAGACAAAACTCTAAAGATGGATAAGATATTTTATAGTAGTGTGAAATAAAAGAAACCTGGAAACTCATTTTTCCATTCAGGCAACCAGCTGGCCAAAGTTTCGCCATGTTGAGCTGTAGATGTTCTTGCTAAAGGATCTGCAGGTAGAGGCCTGAAGGCGGAACGTGATCTCCTCAAATTGTAACCATTGACGTTGTAGGAATCATCACATCCGGAAGCAAAAGTAGCACCTGAGCAGAACTCTGCTCCATTACTTTCGATAGGGTTACCAAGGCCTAATGATCTCTTCAGGCTCTTTCCTGGTGGCCTACCTCTCCTCACAACTTTCTGTTCTGGTTCACTTTCATCACTGCTCTCTTGCCTCAAATTCTCAAAATCCTTCTTCGCCAGTTCTTGTATGGATCGTGCCTAAGATAAAATGAACTTTAAAACATATAAACAGTAAATCCAATAATTATTCTAATCAATGCAAAAGCCATAACATTCAAAAACACAAATCCAAACTTGTCTAAACCTGACGGAAGAAAACAGTATCCGAAGCGTTATACTTCATTGCATTTGAACATATCAAAAAAATGTCTTCCTGCAAGATTAAAATGATAAAATGTCAATACTCCACTCTATATTCAATCGTCACAAGACAAATTACTTGACAATCAACAAACGAAAGAAATATTCTTTTTCTAGAAACAAAAGTTATAGAGGCAAAGAAGTTCGTGTTATGTCATAAGAAAGTGAATCAATCAAACTAAAATATAAGCAAATTCTCAAGCTTTACATACACAAACGGTGGTCAGACTTGTAGACAAAAGCACGAAAGAATCATATCCAAGGAATATATGAGAGGTCATCACAGATCTTAATCAAAACCCATCAAGACCTTGCACATCAGTGGCTTGAAGTCCAAACCACCGTTCATAACTTTAAGGTGCTCAAAACTTCGTAAAACCTCGGTGGGGTTGTGACGACATCTCAAAGAAGATTCTGAAAACACAGGTAGTGTAAATAGCTGAAAATTCCGCAGCCTTTTGCAAGTACATTGACATGGATGTGGTACAGGTGACTCAAACAGTTCCATAAGTCAAATGTCATAAATTAGAGAGTTGAAAAGAAGACAGAGACAGGGGCAATCAGAATGGCACAATCAAGTGATAAAAAAACAGCAAGTCTATGATAATAATTAAGAAAGAAGCATACACTACGAAATTAGTAAATGTGAGCATCAAAAGAAATAAATAGAGAATTTATAAGGCACAAGTACACACTTCAAACTGATCCAAATTTGCGTAAGCTCCTCCATCTAATTTCGCTCTCACAGTCCCAAAATCCATAGGATTTTGAATAATGGCATGGTAGTCGGGAAGCTGTAAAGATTACCAAAAAATGAATCAATTTTGCGCCTGAAAATCTAAAAACTAACAAATAAAAGACGGCTAAAGAAAAATAAAAAGAAAAAAGCACCTCGTTTGGATCCACGGGTTCGGAAAATACTCCATGTGTGTCTTTTCTGGATGAAAACAGAGAGCACTGTTCAGAGAACGATTATTAAATTGCAAACAATAACGTGGGAAAACGATAAGAAACAAATGAACAGTCGCACTTTTGAAGCCTATCAAGGATGAAAATCAACAACTTTTTGTCTGGCAAAGTTGTCGTGGGACCAGACTCCACCTGCGGCCCTACCCCCCACCACATAAAATAGTATCAGCAAATAAAGTTCAGAACGCGACCTTCTTCTTCTTCAACAACAACTGAGCTTTGTTTAGAAATAGATACCATACCATGTGCAGTGTCTGTCGCTTTCAAAGCTTTTTCTTCTCTCTGCAAATTAAGTTAATACCGCCATTAAAACAATATTACAACTTTGGGGGATGTGGGAATCGGTTTCATTATAACATGAATAGAAAAAGGTCAGAGATAAGACAAATTCATTCTTTTCTAGTTGATACTGCATTATTTTGTTTCACTAAAGCTTTCATCAGATTAATTAATTATGATTATAAAAATAAAGAAAGGGAGAGTTCCATTAAGTAATATTATCTACTGTAATAAAACTACTATCATCCCAAACTTCAAAAAGATAAAACAGAGGCGAAACTTGACCGAGTCAAACACACACACACACCACAAACATCCGATCTGACAGAAAGTTTATCAGAATCTTCAATTTACGCGCGAAATTAAACAAATCATTAAATCTCGTCTGGATAACATGACACGGCAATTGATTATATATATTTTTTTTAAAAAAAAAAAAAAGAAATAAAAAGCTGGTAGATTTTATAAATCGTTGCCGAAGGGTTCTTCTTGTTTTAAAGTATTTTTGGACGAGCGAATATAGACAGTTCATCACCACTTCAGAAGATCCAAACTGGGCGGCGCCGATTCTGCGACGCTTGAGGAACGCCTCGGAATCTTCACCGTAGGAGGCCGGTTTACGCAAAGAATAACCGGACGATGTTGGATAGTTTTGACGAGAAGTTAAACCGAGTAAGGGCTTATGCTTCTTCTCAATGCGCTCGTCGTCGTCGTCGTCTGCGGCGGCGGAGGAGGCGGCGGCGGCGCTGGGGACGCGGTCTGTTGCCGGTTGAACATTGCGATTCCGACAAGAAGATGGGTTGCTAGGGTTCGAGGCAAAGTCGAAAGCGTTAAGCGGTTGTTGGTGCTGTTCCTGCAACTTTTGCTGTTTGAGGAAGCGCTTTTGAAGATCTAAAAGAGAAGGGCGACCCTTTTTCTTCTTCTTCTTCATCGTCGATTTAGAAACTTCGCCCATTCTTCTTCCCTTTTTTGCAGAAACCAAACGCAGGGAGGTTAATTGATTTCAGTTTTCGCGGCGGAAGATGCAGGAATTTCTAGGCACGTGCGAGTCGCATGACCCTATCACGTGCGAATCGCATGACGGTATAACGTGCGTGCAAAGGAATAGGAACAAAAACCCTGTTAAAAATTGGAACCGTAAAGCACGAAGGCATGGCAACTGGGCCCATTCCATTATATGGGCCCTTTTTTTTTTTACAAATTGCAAAAAACACCCTTTTTAACTTTCAATTTTAAAAATACTTAGTTGTATAAATTGTAATAATCTATGTAAGTTTAAGACTTCAAATTTTATCCGAATTTCTACCATTATTCTAAATTTGAGAGTCCAATTTTAATATTTATAAAAATTTAGGGGTCTAATTTTGAACATCGAAAGTTTAAGAGTGTAATTGCAACTATCAATATACTTTAGTGGTTTTTATAATTTTTCATTTTTTTAGTACAAATGGGATGGAGGGATTTGAACCGCAGACCTCTTTTCATCCGCACATATAGATGTTAGTTGAGCTAAGCTCTTGTTTGCTATATGAGCTTTCTTTTGTACTCTAGGATTTTTTATGCGACAAATCTTTGTATACTATATATTTCATATTGTAAATTACTAACTATAAAACACATGTAATGTACGAGGCTAAAATATTTAGAACATGAATTTTGTTGGTGTGAAAATTCAATAGAAAATTAATATAACTTTTATTAGATTTAAATAATAAATATCTAATATAAGAATTAAAAATAATAAAATAGTTAAGAGTCAAACTATGTATAGATATTTTATGTTAATTATAAAATGAGTTGCATGTGTTTGGGAATATTTGGAACATTTGGAACGTAAATCAATGATGACATAAAATTTAAATCAATATATTTTTCACGTGAGTATAAATTATAGATTTTTACATTAAATTAAAATGTGATGAAATAACAATATAAGTCATCAACTAACTCATGAACATTATCGATGATTATTGGTTTTGCTGGCATGCTTGTGTAATTCAAAATATTTATTTCCAAATAATAAGTTGGAGATATATATGGTACTAGTACCTTTGTTTTAGATCTCTTTTGAATCTATCAAAATTGATTTTGTTGCTCATTACTTTAGTTGTCATTGGTAGTTCTCTTAACACAATGAATTAAAAAAATGTTAAATTTAAACACATGAAAAACATATAAAAGTTTTTGTTCGAACAAAAAAATGAGATACATGACATTATAAAGTTTAAATTATAGAAATCTTATCAAAGATCTAACTAAACATAATAAAATAAAATAACAATGATATAAAATTTCACGAACTACCAAAAAAACACGGGTTCAGCATTTAAATTTTAGAATAACACAAATTTATAAATCTTTGTTATATACGAAAATTAATACACTTCATATAATTGTGTCGCTACCAGATGGAACAAATTTTTAAATATACTAAATAATTTGCCAATTGGGAGAAGACTCGTTCGATAAATTGAAAATGAAAAAACTTCCTATAATCTCCTACTAATAACCATGAAGTGAAACCATTTATGAGAAACATGTAATAATAAAATGAAATTGTGGCATATTTTACCCTCTAGGTCTTCTCTAGTGTTGCCATTTTTTGAAGTTTGAAGTTAATTTGTAACTATTACATTTCTAAAACCAAAATAATCGTAATTGTTAACATTGTTAGACATATTTAAATAATAATATGTTTAATTAAAGTATGAGTTATGTATGTGAATTAATAATTTATCACATTTGGTTATTTTATTGGATTGGAGCCTATTATGTGATCTAATTAATTAAGGCCGTAGATTCCTAATTGAGTATGGACTTAATGGATAGAAACCTATTCCTAGTTAATTAAGGTTTAATAGTAACCCTAATTGAACTAGTATATAAAGAGATCTTAGGGCTATGGTCCCCAATATACCAAAGCAATAAGCACTCAGTCTTTCTTAATCCCATCTAGAGAAAGATCCCACTTAGGGCATTTGGAGCTTTGGTTGAGGAAGACAATAGCCGCTACTTAGTCATCATCAATCTTTCAATGGAACCCGGTATGTATATATTCTTGACAATTTGACATGAATGATTATATGGTTTATCTATTCAATATAGATATAAAGTATATTATGCTAAGAAGTGGTATCGGAGCATGTTTTTCATGTTACATTGTTGGTTTATATTTGTTTTACATTGGGATTGTGATTCAATTTTGATTTTGGTTAAAGAATTAAAGAATAAAGTTCTAAAAAAAAGGAAAAAAATTGAATCCCTCATTGTGCCATAGCAATTTTATGAATTTGATAATAGAATCCGAAGATTGCAACTTATGTGCAATCGAAGGGTTATTGTTAGAGCATTCAATGAATTTGGTAGATTTTCTAAAAAAAAGTAATCAAGATTCATTGGCTATAAAGAAAAATAAATAAAGTACACGTGTTCTTTGCTTTCGTGGGTTTCAATAGAAAAAAAAAACACATAGTGCAAAAACAACCATTTTATTTTATAAGTCTTTATCATTTAATTATGTCAACGGAATCTGCAAACGAATACTGTGTTGACTGCTGTTTGGAGATTAAAATTGGCGGCAGAGAAAGAGAATAATTTTGTGAAATTTTGGTCGGCGTTTCCTGTTTGATTTTGCCGATGATTCTTGATCTTGATTATTGATAATTTAGTGAATTTAAATCTAGCTTTTAAATTAATAAGGTTTTTGAATTTGAATCTAAAGTTTTACTAGTGATTTAAGTCAAGATTTGAATATTTGTGTTGTGGATTCAAGATTAATTGATCATGCTATGGTTTAAATTTAAATATGATCGATAATGTGGTGAATTTAAATTTAAATTTGATTGATGATATTTAGCGATATTCACATGTTTTGTTGCTTTAATTGTATTATGTGTATGCAATTATTAAGTGAATATTGGTAAAGACTATTTAGTGTTCTTCCTCTTTCATTTTTGTACAATAATATTATCATATTATTGTGTCTTATATTTTAGATTGAGTTGGTCAAAATAATATGTTACCAAAGTAGCCTCTATTATCTAGGTCATTTTAATTATGAAATATAAGATGTGCATATTCATGAATTTATGCGGATAATTATCGGCTTAAAGTAAGATAATTATTTGGCCAAATTGTGGATATGCATGTGGTAATGAGTACGTGGCAATTATAAGGATTGCTCATGTGAAAAATAGTCGGTCCAAAGAAAGACTATTTTTTGACAGAGTTAATTCTTAGTACTTTGATTACTACGTTGAGAGTACCATTTACAGTTGGTGTTTTTGCCCAAAGGCTGGACATCAATGTTGTGTTAGGTATCTTGTTAAAGGGACCCACCACATATGTGAAATTATTTTGTTATATTTTAATTGTGAGCATATATTTTGTTGTTTATTGTTTCAGTTGGTCTTACTCAAATATCTGGAAATCTGAGTTCAATCCCTAAGTTGAATGGATCGAACTTCAAGATTTGGAAGGAAAACCTAGAGATATTTCTCGGGTGTATGGATTTGGACCTTGCATTAAGGACCAATAAACCTACTTCTACTGAGGAACAGCCAAATACGGCTAACATAGAGAAGTGGGAACAGTCAAATCGCATGTGTCTGATGATCATTAGGCACTCCATTCCGAAGTCTTTTCGGGGCTCTATCACGGAAAGTGAAAATGCCAATAAGTTCCTTGCTCAAATTGAGAAATATTTTGCTAAAAATGAGAAAGGGGAAGCAAGTAGTCTTTTGACTTCTTTAACTTCTATGAGGTATAAGGGAAATGGAAACATAAGGGAATACATTATGGAAATGTCCAATCTCGCAGGTAAATTAAAGGCACTTGATATCGAGATAAATGAAAATTTACTCGTGCATCTGGTACTTATCTCTCTTCTTGCACAATTCACTTAGTTTAAGATAAGCTATAATACTCAGAAGGATAAATGGAGTATTAATGAGCTTATCTCACAATGTGTGCAAGAAGAAGATAGGATTAAGAGAGAAAGGACGGGAAGTGCTCATTTGGCAACATGCTCTCGTGATAAGAAGAAAAGAAAAATTGTGGATGTTGCAGAAGGGACATCTCAGCAGAATAAAAACAAGAAACAAGCTACTGAAAATCCTTGTTTTTTCTGCAAAAGGAAAGATCACTTCAAGAAAGATTGTCCCCAAGTACACCAATGGTGTGTTAAAAAGGATAAACTTCTTACTTTGGTTTGTTCTGAAGTTAATTTAGCTTCCGTACCTACAGATACTTGGTGGGTAGATTCTGGTGCTACTACTCAAAATAGTATATCAATGCAGGGTTGCCTATTGGAGTCGGCCGCCAAGTGATGCTGAAATATTCATCTATGTGGGCGATGGCAAAGCAGTTCCAGTTGAAGCTATTGGAAATTTTAGATTTACTTTTAAAAACTGGTTGTTATTTTGGATCTGAATGAGACTTTTGTTGTACCATCATTTAGACGGAATTTAGTTCATATTTTCAGTTTGGACAAAATTTGGTTTTTCTTGTTCTTTTAGAAATAATAAAGTTAGTCTTTTTCAAGATTTTAAAGCTTATTGGACCGGTTCTTTAATTAATAATCTATATATGCTTGATGCTTCTACTTCATTTAACAAAATCCTGTTATCTTATTCATGTGTACAAAGCGTAAATTAAATGAGAATTCCGCTATATTATGGCACAAGCGTTTAGGTCACATTCTCTAAATAGAGAATTCAGAGACTTGTGTCAGATGGAATTCTTGATTCCCTTGATTTAAGTAACTTCAACGTTTGTGTGGAATATATTAAGGGAAAACAAACAAGCATAAGAAAATTAGGTGCCAACAGATGCTCAGACGTCTTAGAACTAATACATACAGACATTTGTGGTCCATTCCTTACGGCCTTTTGGAATAGACAGCAATATTTTATTACGTTCATAAACGACTATTCAAAGATATGGGTACCTATATTTAATTCATGAGAAGTCTCAATCCTTGGACGTTTTCAAGTCTTTCAAAGCTGAAGTCGAACTTCAACTTGGAAAGAAAATTAAAGCTGTCAAATCTGATCATGGTAGTGAATATTATGGAATATTACGATAGATATGATGGATCAGGTGAACAACGTCCGGGCCCTTTACCAAATACCTAGAGGAATGTAGAATTGTTCTTGCAATAAACTATGTCGGGCAAACCCAGCACGAATGGTGTAGTGGAGAGGCGAAATAGAACACTTAAGGATATGGTAAAGAAGTATGATTAGTCATTCTTCTTTCCAGAATCCCTTTGGGGTGAGGCACTAAAAGACTGCAATATATATCCTTAATAGGGTACCTAGTAAAGCAGTAGTTAAAACCCCTTATGAGCTGTGGGACAGGAAAGAAGCCTAATATTAGGCATCTTTACATATGGGGTTGTTCCAGCTGAGGCTAGGCCTTATAGGCCTAATGAAAGAAAATTGGACTCAAGAACTATTAGTTTCTATTTGTTGGGTATTCTGAGCACTCTCGGGTTTCAGTTTTATGATCCACTTCTAGATCATTGTTTGAGATGGAAAATGCTAGATCCTTGATATTGATAAATGATGTTCAGGCTTCAATTCCTGACTTCATTATTGAACCAATTATAGAACAAGACAACATTGAAGTCCCCTGTTGAACCTGAAGGTTCAAACTCAACATAGTGCCATTAAGAAGATCTACTAGAGAGAGAAGAAGTGCAATTTCAGAATGATTATATTGTGTTTTCTTCAAGAACATCAGGGATGATGTAGGCGTAATAGAAAAATGATCCAATCAACTTTCAATAAGCTTTACAAAGTTCTAACTCTCAAAAGTGTGCTATGAAGAGGAATAATAATAAAAGACAATGACGTTTGGAACTGCCTTAGGAGTGAAACCCATAGGTTGTAAATTGATATTTAAAACCAAAAAGGGATTCACATGAATATCAAAGATATAAGACTTGTCTTGTTGCAAAGGATTTTACTAAAGAGGCATTGATTACAAAGAGACTTTCTCTCCGGTTAATTTTAGGTTCATACTTAGCTCACTTTACAGCTACACCGATGGATGTAAAACTGCGTTTCTCAATGGGAACATTGATGAGACATTTATATGGTGCAACCAGAAAACTTTGTGTCTGGTAATTCAAAGTCTATGGTATGAAATTAAAGAAATCCATCTACGGTCTCAAGCAAGCCTCTCGTCAAGCGGTATCATAAATCCCATGAAGTGATAACCTCATTTGGTTTTGAGGTGAACATTGTGGAAGATTGTGTATATCACAAGTTTAGTGGGAGTAAATCAATCTTTCTGGTGTTATATGTCGATGACATACTCATAGCTAGTAATGATGTAGGTTTATTGCATGACACTAAGAGATTTCTCAAAAGAAATTTGGAGATAAAGGATCTTGATGATGCTTCTTTTGTATTAGAAATTGAAATACTGCGAGATCATTCTCAAGGTATTTTGAGATTGTCACAAAAAAACTACATAGAAAAGATCTTGAGTAGAATTGGCATGAAAGATTGTGCGTCGGGAGATACCCCAATCGCTAAAGGTGATAAATTTCATTTAGGTCAATGCCCCAAGACCACACTCGAGACTAAGGAGATGCAGAAGGTTCCCTATGCATCGGCCATTGGAAGTCTAATGTATGCTCAAGTATGCCGTCCAGATATTGCGTTCATAGTTGGAGTGTTAGGCAGATATTTGAGTAACCTGGGGATGGATCATTTGAAAGCAGCCAAACGGGTTATGAGGTATTTATAGAGAATAAAAGATTATATGCTCACTTATCGGAGATTAGAAGTTTTGGAGATCATTGGGTATTCTGATTCTGATTATGCTGGATGTCAAGACACTTTGCGATCCACTTCAGGCTATATCTTCATGTTGGCTGGAGGAGCTGTATCCTGGAAAAGTGTTAAACAAACACTTATGACTTCTTCTACCATGGCTGCGGAGTTTATAGCATGTTATGAGGCATCCAATCATGGAATATGGTTGCGAAATTTTGTCACTAGGCTGCGGATAGTGGTTGGCATAGAAAGACCATTAAAATTATTTTGTGACAATAAGTCGGCAGTGATGTATTCCAACGACAACAGAAGCAACACGAAGTCAAAGCATGTAGACGTAAAGTTTTTGGTTGTTAAAGAAAGAGTTCAGAATGGTCAAATTTTGATAGAACACATAGGAACAAACTCTATGGTGGCAGATCCATTAACTAAAGGTTTACCACATAAAGTTTTTCATGAGCATATTACTCACATGGGTGTTAGTCACTTTTCTGATTCCATGGTTTAGTGGGATTTTGTTATTAATGATGTTTTTTGACCTTATTTTATTTATTTTCTATATAGAACAAAGTTGATGGTTTATGTTTTATTATTTGAACTCGTTTATCATGCATGCAGTTTAGCATAAAGTTTTTTAGAATGATCTCATTAAGGAATTTGGACCAGTTAGAAACAGGCATGATTTAGATCACTTTGCATGTAGTTTCCATGCTATCCATCCATACTTTATCTATGTCATTGAATGTATTGGAATTGGTGATCAAGGAAGGTTTAGTTACAAGGGTAGTGACGAAAGCCGCCTTGATTCCATGCTAATACAGGAGATGGACCAGATTGAACTAAAGAGGATTTCTATTATTGAAATATCCTGTTTATGCGCGCTCAAGGTTTATGTGATCTAATTATATAAGGTACACAGACATAGCCTAAGTGGGAGATTGTTAGACATATTTAAATAATAATATGTTTAATTAAAGTATGGCTATGTATGTGGATTAATAATTTATCACATTGGGTTATTTTAGTGGATTGGGCCCTATTATGTGATCTAATTAATTAAGGCCCTAGATTTCTAATTGAGTATGAACTCAATGGATAGAAACCTATTCCTAGTTAGTTAAGGTTTAATGGGAACCCTAATTGAACTAGTATATAAAGAGACCTTAGGGCTATGGTCCCCAATATACCAAAGCAATAAGCATTCGGTCTTTCTTAATCCCATCTAGAGAAAGATCCCACTTAGGGCATTTGGAGCTTTGGTTGAGGAAGACAATAACCGCCACTTAGTCATCATCAATCTTTTAATGGAATCCAGTATGTATATATTCTTGACAAATTGACATGAATGATTATAGGGTTTATCTATTCAATATAGATATAAAGTATTTATGCTAACAAATATTTCCTCCTGAACCTTTCCATTCTTTCACATTTGTTATTCTCTCATTTCCATTCAAAACCACTTATGTTTCTTATATACCAACATAAATCTCATTTATTTTTACTTCTTGTAGTTTCTCCCACCCGTCTCCTAAAAAAAACAAAGAAAGAAAATGAAACTAAATTCCTATGTATTCAAAGAAAATGAAACTAAATTCCTATGTATTCAAAGTTTAAACTTGAGAATAACCCAAATATTTGTTGGTGTTGGAAATAAATCTACCGATCAATATTGTTTAAAAATGTAAATTTCGAAATACTATGAATATCTGACTTCTCAAATATATTTGTTAATGAATAATAATAGATCAGAGTTTAACTTTAACGAGGACAATCATACATTTTCATCAGAGAAAATAAGTTCATGAATTATCAAGGTTTCATTTTGCCATGATCTAATGGTTTCTTTATGAATAATGAAAAAGCTTCGGTTATCATTCTATAATTATTTCTACCACGATATTCTAAAAATAAAGATGAGGCAAAAAAGAGTTTATTGGAAAGTTTGCATTTATTATTTGAAAAATATATAGTTATTATGTGAATGGTTGGGTACTATCTGAAAGGATGTGCCTATATGAATTTTAATTATTATGTGACTAAAGGAATTGAATTCAAAACGGAAGCGTGTGAATACAGTGCCAGTGTTTATCAATTTTCAGAACTCCAAAAATCAGATAAACATGCAAAGAGACATAGGATAAACATATATGATTACAACATGCTTTTAAGGAGAAAATAAGAGAAGAACTCACCCTTATAGATCTTTCTTCATGTAAATCCTCTCCTTGTGTTTGTCTCCACAAAAACACAAACTGAACAACACAAACAGTAAGCCTGACAAGGACACTACCATTCAGTTACCACGTTATTCTCTCGAATAAGCACCAAGGATGTTTGGGTTTATTGTTTTGAAAGGGAAACGTATTTTATGTTAAACAAAGTTCATTGAGAGGAAAGATTTTACAGAGAGATTAACATTCTACAAAAACTATTGCTATTTATCAATCCTCCTCCTTTTGGTCATTTGCACCAGAGGATGAATGGAGATAGTTACATGAGAGTTATTCTGATTTTATTATTAATTAATTAATTAATTATATATATATATATATATATAAAACCAACTAACATGTATATAAAATAAATTAATTAATGTTAATTAACTAACATTTAATTAATCAACTATTAAATATCACATATATAATATTATTTAGGGTTTATATATAATATTATTTTAATCACATATATAATATTATTTATCAACTATTAAATATCACATATATAATATTATTTTAATCACAGTTAAATCACATTCTATCACATAACATATAGGTTTAATGTGAATCTCATTTGTATTATTTTAACTTATAGTTTTATACAAATTTCATTCATATAAACAATATTTAAATCTCATTCAAATATTCATTTCTTTCTTATTATAAAGTACAATTTTGAATCGTATTGAAATTTAACTTTGTATTATAATGTATCTATATACATTATATCAATTGTATCCTCAAATTCTTGATGAAATTGCTCAATGGGCTACAAATTTTCCAATCCTTGATGAAAGTCAATGAGCAGAAGGGTGAGGCAAATATTGTCTCGTCTTCCAAAAAGTTCTTCAGAGGTTCGACATCTGGAACTAAATCCGAGTCTTCCTCTTCCGACACAAAAAAATGGAAGAAGAAGAAGAAAGATGGAAGGTGGAAAAAGGGAAAGCTAACCCACCAACTGCAGTCCCAAAAGGCAAGAAAGCTCAGGCTACAACAAGAATATGTTTCCATTACAACCAAAAGAGATATTGGAGAAGGAATTTTCCCAAATACTTAGCAGAAAATAAGAAAGCCTAGCAAAGTAAATACGATTTACTTGTATTGAAAACTTGTTTAATGGAGAATGATGTTTCAACCTGTATAATAGATTCAGGCGCCACCAACCACGTTTGTTCTTCGTTTCAGGAAATTAGTTCCTAGAGGCTGGGGATATGACGATGCATTATGGAACTGAGCACATCGTCTCAGCTACAACAGTGGAAGGACTTCAACTCTGCTTATATAAATCATATATTTTATTGGATAATGTATATGTGGTTTTAGGCTTGAAAAATAATATGATTTCCGTAAAATGTTTGCTCGAACATAACTACTCTTTAACGTTTAATGTAAATAAAGTGTTTGTTTACAAGAATGGAGTACATATGTGTTCTACAAATCTCGAAAATAATCTCTGTGTGCTAAGACCGTTAGCGATCAAAACTTTCCTAAATATTTAACTATTTAAAACTATTGTAACTCATAATAAAAGACATAAAATTTCTCCTAAAGAAAATACTCATATTTGGCATTTAAGAATATGACACATATATTTAAATAGGATTGAGAAACTAGTTAGTAATGGAGTTTTAGGTGAGTTATAAAAAATTTCTTTACCTATACGTCAGTCATGCCTTGAAGGCAAAGATCTTTTACTGGAAAAGGTCGTTAGGCTAAATAACCCTTAGAACTTGTTCATTCATATCTCTATGGTCCGATGAATGTTAAGTCAAGAGAAGGATTTGAATATTTCAACACTTTTACCGATGATTATTCCAGATATAGATATGTTTATTTAACGCAACATAAGTCTAAAGACCTTGAAAAGTTTAAAGAGTACAAGGATGAAATTGAAAATGCATTAAATAAAACAATTAAAACACTTCGATCTGATTGAGGTGGAAAGTGTATAGATCTAAAATTCCAAGACTATTTTATAAAACATAAAATTGTATCCCAACTCTCAGCACTTAGTATACCTCAACAGAATGTGTATCATAAAGGATAAATCGAACCTTGTTAGACATGGTTCGATTTATGATGAGTTATGTTTCCTTACCTGACTCATTTTGGGGTTATGCAGTATAGACTGCAACTTATATTTTGAACTGCGTTCCATCCAAAAGTGTTACTAGAATACCTTTGGAATTATGGAATGGTCGTAAAGGTAGTTTACGTCATTTCAAGATTTGGGGTTGCCTAGCATATGTGTTTGAGGAAAATCTAAAGAAATTAGAACCTCGTTCAAAATTGTGTCTATTTGTAGGTTACCCTAAAGGAACAATAAGTGGTTACTTCTATGATCCAAAAGATAAAGTATTTGTGTAGACAAACACTACTTTTTTAAAAGGTGGCCACATAAGGGAGCATAATGTCAAACCTCACAAAAATCGTTCTTCAAATCGCGCCACTAAGAGACATGGGACTTCAATAGCATGGCCATAAGGGAGTCAAGACCCAACGGAAGGCATCCCAAAGATAGGCAAAACTAACATGGCTGCCTTGGTTAAGGCACCCACATGCTCAGACGTAGGCATATGAGGGCGTGGTAAGCTAGCATCGCGAGACAAGAGTGCCTTGATTAGAGCGCCCACATGCCCAGGTGCAGGCATACAAGGGCGTGGCAAGGTAGCATGGCGAGACAGAAGTGCCTTGGTTAGGGCGCTCACATGCTCAGGTGCAGGTATACGAGGGCGTGGCAAGGCAACTCGACAAGACAGGTGCCAAGGACAGCACCCATGTGCGCCAACGTGTGCACAACCAAGAGCGCGCACACGCCTAGAAGAGGCAAGGCCTCGTGTGAGGTCAAGGAAGCCCACAGACATGCGGCCGAGCACGCACCCCTGTCCGAAGTGTGCGAGAGCAGACGCACACGAGTGGCAACGCCTGTGCGGCCCACAGATAGACGAATTTGCGTGCACGTCCCTATGTGCGCCTCATAGATGTAGACGCCCAGGTGTGCGCACAACGCTGCACGCACACACCCAGACGTGCGACCGTCTCTATCCACGCGCCCACAACCTAGACGCTATTGGAAGACACGGGAAGGCGTTCAACTATCCTGAACGGTTTTGGAAGCTTATAGAAGGCATGAGACATGACTTGACTTCTCGCCTAAGGCCTAGACAGTCCCAGTTGGTTTTAGAAGCCATGAGACAACACGAACGTCCACAAGAAGCACCTAAACGCATCAAAAGCATCTATACTGCCCCACATTGTGTTGGAAGGGCCTAGTTAGCCCCACAAAGTGTCAGCATGGGCTAGACAGCCCCACATAGTCCCAAAAGTCACTAGAAGAGTCTAGACAGTGTCGAAATGTGCCAGATAACTCTGGAAGGCTCATAGACATGCTAGAACATCCCAACACCTCTTCAAATGTACGTACTCTAGGTTTCTCTGTAATGGTCTAGAATTGTCTATAAGAGTCTAGAAGGATCATGAATGTACTTAGTGTTGGGGTTGATGCCCTAAAGTCTCATGTCCTATAGTTTGTAAACAATTTGTACGAACACTTGTGTTGTATAATATATGATATTTACTTCACATCTTGACTTTGCTCAGTTGTTATTTTTATTTGCTTTACCACAAACCAATAAACATAAAATCTCTAGTTATTTGTATGTAACTCAAGCATGTATGGGGTGACATACAAGTGGATCATGTCTTAAGGGATAACCAAAATGGTCTGTATTATATGGATATAGGAGGGAAACCTTATCCTGGTAACGCTACGGATGCGGCCCGCTTTGTGGAATGGTCACAAGTGTTGTGACTTGTCATAGATGGTCTAATCCTAATCATTCGTGTTAGGGACATGCGAGGGGGGCATCCTATACAAAGAGTTTGTGTAAGACCTGAAAGTGTTAACGTCTCGTTATATAACACCGTTTATGACAGAGACTTCACTTCACTAGGATGACCATAGGTTACATGACCTCAATCTTGAGTGAGTTGAGAACTCCTGGCATTGAAGGCAGTCCTTTGATTTGTATGAGTGCGAGTGGCCAGGTCGCCGATTCAAACCTACCATTTTGGGGATTCATCTGATTTGGGAGCTGGGAACTCAGCTACACAAGATGGAATTCACTCCTTCCCCGAGGCAAGGGTAAGTAGATAGATAGCTCCCTTAAGGACTGATTCCAGTGCTTGGACGATGTGGTGCCACACACCTTCTCTTGGCTCGAGAGGTGTTCACACATAGTTGGACTATGTTGTATTGTTCATTAGAGGAATCAGTAGTACTTAAGAAGTGAGATGTAACTACAGTGGGAAAATGGTAAATTGGTCCAGCTGTACTTACGAGCATCTGTGAAGGTTTATCGTACTCATGATTGGTTATATCCGATGGACACAGAAATATATCTGTGGTAAGAAGAGTTCAGCTATTAGTCTTTAGTGGAATGCTTGATAGTTAATGGATGGTGGATCTCGTGGCTAAAGAGTTTAGTCAGCTATTCACGTACCGTTGGAGCTTCGAGCCAGGGCCCATTAGGTCCCCTGGGTAGCTAGGATAAAGTCGAAAATCATTGTTTGAGTTAGTTTGAAATGTTTAAATTGACAAGAGGGAGTTCGATTATATATGATATAATTGACTAAATGTATGAGATACATTATTTTGGAGGAAAATAAATATAAATATGATTTATATCAAGTAGAGGAGAAATTACTATAGTAGATATGTGATATCAAACTATAAGGTTAGAATATAATATGATTATATTCATTAATTATTAAATTGGTTAATTATATGATAATTGGCCTAAAACTTCTCCCGGTCGTGCGTTGGTAGGAGAATCTAAAGTCGGTTATTGTAACCGAAGAATAAAATGATTTTTTTTTTCATTTTGCAAGAGTTCGAAAAAATTGGCAATCGGTGTGGAAACGTAAACGATCTCATAGTCGAGAGCCTATACGATAGAGTTTTATCATCTAAACGATTGCACAACTCACGCCTAAACGATCGCACTATTATCCTTAAACAACCACTTAGCTTTCCTAAACGATCGCATAGTGTGTTGCCTTTTCTAAACGATCGTCTACCATTTACTACACGATTGTGTAGCTTCTTCTAAACGATAAGCACATAGCTTTACGATAGCTCTTTTTCTCTCCCATTTGCTTATCGTCTACACGATTAGTTATTTCTCCAACCTCTACCAAATTCACCAAAGACCACACTCTGGATTCTCACTCCGAGAATACCAAGGGCTCCATTTTGGTGGTGTCACCCCCGCTGCTGTTCACTTGTTCGTGATTGTTCATGTTGCTGCCTTTCGTGTAGACGATCGTGCTGCTGCAGCCGACTAGTTTGCTGGGCGATAGAGTTCTCATAGAGGTTCTTCTGCTGCATCTGAGTTTAAAGCTTGAAGAGGGTCTTCAATTGGTATGAAAACTCTTTCCCTTTTATTTTACTGTTCGAAGCATGCCTTTAATTAGTGTGAATTTGCATAACTGTTTGTTAGAATGTATATGTTGTATTTTGGTCACGATGAAATGGAAAATATCCGAATACGTTTATGGATGCTCTTCGTTAGGAGTTCCTTCAATTGGTATCAGAGGTATGTTCTGATATTCCAATTTTATTGTTGCAATGAATTACATATACATTCTTGGTGGGTGCATATCTACTTTGTATAATCGTTAAATTGTTGTGGATGTGTGAATTAATGGATGTTTTCGTGTATGTTAGCCTCGGTTTAATTTAATTCTTTTACATTTGCGGTTGTTTGTAAAGGCCCCTGCGTTTTTGGGCATTAATATTTGTTATCGAGTTTTTAATTCAAAGTCTATTTGAGTCTTGAGTCGTTTGTGAAAAAGATCGGAGCAAGAGTTGCAGTTCTTCGAGGAAGGAGACGATCAAGGGTTGATCGCATCGTGTAGACAATGGGTAAGCGACCACTGAGTATCGGGTCGTGTAGACGATGGGATGCTCACGTATCATTTAACACACATGCGTACACTAGATGATTGTTTAGCTCAGCAAGCTTCATCACTTAGTAACTGACCAAACGATCGCTTAGTAACGCAAAGTAAATTATTTACCTGTCGTCACGTTAAGTGATCACCTAGACGATCAGGCTTCGTAGCCTCGTTGTCATGTACGCGATCGTTTAGTTTTTGTGTCTATCGTCTAGTGCGCATTGGGCGATCGTCTACTTTCGGAATTTACTACACGATGGAGTCCTTCTGGCGGTTCAAGACCCAGTTCGCCTGTGATCCGTTTTGCTCGATGAAAAACGTAATATATAGGGTTATTTCATTCTGGTTTTTTGTAAAGGCTCATCCTGGTCCATTAATCCTTGATTTATTACATGCAATGTATGGTTTTTATATGTCATATGGTATGCACATATAGTAAATCCCACCTTAGGTTATGCATTGGTCATGCATCCTCTCTTTATTGTAATTGTTATAATTTAAAGAAGCATGATTTAATTATGTAAGTGCATGCTCATGCATCATATAATATAAGAGTTATATTTATGCATGCATAAAAAGCATTGACATACATCATCTTTATATTATAAGTGTTATAGTATAAGGGTGAATGATAGCATGTTTGCTTGGTTATTACGCGCTATATAAAAGTTATGTATAGTAATGACCGGTCATTGCATGAAGCATGACACATAGGTTACTTTATAAATGTTATAAACACCTTGTTGTGTGCAATGGTTTTTTAGTTGTTTCTTTTTAAAAGTTAAAGAGAAATTAGAACTAAAATAAATAAGAAAGACATGCATGCTCACTTAGGTTTAATTCATGGTTTTAAAATGTTTAAAACTTGGATTACATAGACCTAATATCACGGTTCTAATATGATTAGCAACCCTAAGGCTTTAATCTTTTAATCAGTGTAATAGGATTAAATTGGCTAATAAAAGGTTAAAGTGTAGCAAATCTATCTATAAGGGACCTTTTCTCTAAGGCGGGTTCTGTCTAGGCTGGGGTATTTAAGTTGATGGAAACATTACACCCCTAACTGGGAACTTACCTGGAATGGTGAATTAGATAGATTTGATGCATGCATGCAAGTTAAGGATAGTCCATTAAAGTGTTTAAATGTGACTATTTAAACTTATTCATATTTCATAGACAAATGTTGTTTATGAGCAGAGTTTTGAAAAATACGACTTGGGCTAAAATCAGTAGTCGGATTGTCTAGGTTAATGAACCCCTAGGTAGAACATTCAGTGGGAGGTACTTGGGGCATAAGATGCCTCACTTAAACCTTTCACATTTCTTCTAAATAGTCCACACTGTGAGATCCACCCTTGGCCTCGAGGCATCTTTGGCGTGTCCCCCTAATAGACGGTGTTTGGGTAGGTCAATATCAAGGTGGATGGAGAGAGTGTTCATAATAAGTGGGAGCGAGAAGTGCGACAACATATCCCTCGGTCTCCCTTATTGGGTTGAATAAAGTTATTGCGGATCACCTCGAGGAACCCTGGGAGTGTCCCCCCCTAAAGGATGGCAATATTGCGCATTTTTTTATTTGATCTCATGTAAGAGGATAAGGTAACTTAGTCTCTTGTCCTAATCTGCTTCTTCCCTACGATGGGCTCATTAGGGCGGGACTCTGGCACCGAAAGTAAGGGGTCACACTTACGTGAAATTGTTAAAGGTTAACAATTCTGGACCGAGAAACGGTGGCTGTTAGGTTCAGTTCCAAGAGTTGGTTCTGCCTAATGGTTGAGAATGTCTCATCCTAGCGAAAGGGCATTTGATCACCTAACCGGTGACATTTGTTCTGTCTCACTGGGACATTATTGCAAAATATAAGTCTTTCACTTAGGGTACTTGAAAATGTTTTGCAAACTGATCGGTTAAACGTGGTTTAGCAAAATCTACTAAAGTTTTGTTCGTATTTTCAGCAACAACTTTTTCAAATGGCAACAACCACACTTGCTTTGCTAAGCGCCGAAAAATTAACTGTTGATAATTTCTCGACATGGAAACATATGATCACAACGATCCTAATCATCGAGAATCTCACGTTCGCTCTTACTGAAGTTTGTCCTCCTATTCCAGCTCCAAATGCCGCTCAAAATGTTCGGGAGGCATACGAGCGATGGACACGGGTGAATGAGAAGGCTCGAGCCTATATCTTGGCAAGTCTTTCTGAAGTCTTGACCAAGAAACATGAGCCTATGGTCTCCGCGCATGAGATCATGGAGTCCCTGTGGAGGATATTTGGACAACCATCTGAATAACTTATGCATGAGGCTCTTAAATATATATTCAACTCCAAAATGGAAGAAGGCACCTCTATTCGTGAACATGTGCTTAACATGATGGTCCATTTCAATGTGGCGGAGTTGAATGGGTCTACCATCAATAAGGTCAGCCAGGTTAGCATAATCCTGCATTCATTGTTGAAGAGCTTCCTGCACTTTGTTAACAATGTGATTCTTAACAAAGTGAAATATAACCTTATAACTCTCTTCAACGAGTTGCAGACCTACCAATCTTTAATGAAAAGTAAGGAGAGGAAGAAGGGTGAGGCAAATATTGCTTCATCCTCCATGACGTTCCATAGAGGTTCGACCTCAGGGACGAAGTCTACACCTTCTACTTCTAACTCTGCAAAGGGGAAGAAGAAGAAGAAGGGTGGTAAGGGAAAAGAGAAGACGTCTGCTAACCCATCGCTTGTCGCCCCAAAGAGGCGTCCACCGGTTGAAAAAGGAAAATGTTTCAACTGCAAACAAGATGGACACTGGAAGAGGAATTGTCCTCGCTATCTGAAAGAGAGGAAGGCAGCCAAGGCTAAGGCCAAAGCTGATAAAGGTAAATATGATTTACTTGTACTTGAAATTTGTTTAGTGGAGAATGGTGATTCTGGCTGGATAATTGATTTGGGTGCCATTAACCACGTTTGTTCTTCTTTTAGGGGATTAGATCCTGGCGACAGTTGGAGGCTGGTGAGATGATGATGCGAGTAGGCACCAAACACGTCATCTCAGCTGTGGCAGTGAGAGGGCTCCAGTTAGCTTTACATAATAGGTTTATAGTTTTGAATGATGTATATATTGTTCCCAAACTTAAGAGGAACCTCATTTATATAAAGTGTTTATTGCAATGTAAATATACTATCTCTTTTAATGTGGATAAAGCGTTTATTCATAAAGATTGTGTTTTTATTATACTACAAATCTGGAATCTAATTTATATGTGCTAAGGCCGTTAGCCATTAATTTCCTCCATAACACATAATTTTTTTAAAACTGTCGTAACTCAAACCAAACGTCGATGTATTTCTTCAAAAGAAAATGCCCACCTTTGGCATCTATGTTTAGGACACATCAATCTCAATAGGATTGAGAGATTGATGAAGAATGGACTTCTAAGTGAGTTAGAAGAAAATTCTTTACCAGTGTGTGAGTCTTGCCTTGAAGGTAAGATGACTAAACGACCTTTTACTGGAAAAGGTTATAGAGCCAAGGAGCCTCTTGAGTTAGTACATTCTGACCTTTGTGGTCCTATGAATGTGTG